>NC_083896.1:9624385-9930635 GCF_032452875.1 Bos javanicus
CGACCCACTCCAATATTCTTGCCTGGAGAATCCCATGGACTATCATGGGGTTGCAGAGAGTCGGACACGACTGAGCTACTTTCACTTTCAGTGGGTATATGCTTGTAGTTATTTCTCCACTTTGTTTGCTTCCACCTTTTACATATTATCTCTCCTCTTGATAATGAAATCTCTGACAACAAAGCATGCTGTCGGAATACTGTTTCTTTGTTAATTAAAATAATATCACTTTTTAAAAAAAGCACTAGACCCTTGCATATGTTGTCGCTTTGAGTCCTCACAATAATCCTGTGATATAGACATCAAAATCCATATTTTGGGGACTTCCTTGCCGGTTCAGTGGTTAGGACTCTGCAGTTTCACTGCTGAGGGCTGGGGTTCAATCTCTGGTCAGGGAAGTAAGATCCCAGAAGCCAAGGAGCATGGCAAACCCCAGCCCGCCCCCCCCCCACACACACACACACTTAGAAGATGAAGAAGTTGAAATTCTGGAACGTTAATTGAATTATTGAAGTCACATAATTAATAAGAAATATGCCTAAAGAGTAACTGCAAAGCCCTCTTTATGCTGCTATACACTATTTAAATGTGATATTTGTTTCTGTTCTATTTTTCTCTAGTTTTCAGAATGTTTATCTTTACTTCCCCCACTAAAATATAAGTCCCTTGAGAGTAGGGGCCCTGGCTATAGTTTCTTATTTGTGTTGTGAGATGAATGACTTAATGTTCTACAGTCATCAGTTGGTTTGAATTTTGTAAAGGAGATAAAGCATTAATTACAATTATGTTATTATCTTGCACATAATTACATATTACAGTGGTGCAAATGTTTTATTCAAGGTCTTTAAATGTTTTATTATGTCCACTAAATTAAAGATTGGATTGCAAGTCAATATTAAAACTGGAGGAAAGGTCAGAGTTCAGCTTCTGGCTCGAGTTGTTATGGCAACTCTCTGAGCACCAACGTCTGCCTCAACAGAAGGGAGAACAAGGGGAAATACCTATTGATCTCTAATATTAGTTTTAATCATTTTCTTCCTATTTCTTTAATATTGCAATGTGTTGAGGTGAACAGAATTGTGATTCTTTCATATATTCCATTATATTCATGGTCAGCTGTTGTCAAGCCTATCTCAGAAGAGCCAACTTTCCTTTTTTTGCTTAAGATGTTTTTGATTTTTTTAAGCTTTTATTGAATTTGTTACAAATTGCTTATGTTTTATGGGCTTGTTTTGTTTTTGGCCACAAGGCTTGTGTAATATTAACTCCCCAACCAGGAATCAAACCTGCACCCCCTGCATTGAAAGGTGAAGTTTTAACCACTGGACCACCAGGGAAGCCCCCAATATACTTTCTGAAGGAGACAGAATCATGTCTTGACATTCCCAAGGAAGGGGTGTGTGCGTGGGTGCTGAGTCGTTCAATTGTGTCTGACTCTGAGACCCCATGGATTGTATGTAGCCCATCAGGCTCCTCTGTCCATGGGATTTTCCAGGCAAGAATACTGGAGTGAGTTGCCTTTTCCTCCTCCAGAGGATCTTCCCAAACCAGGGATCAAACCCACCTCTCTTGCATCTCCTGCATTGGCAGGTGTATTCTTTACCACTGAGCCACCTGAGAAGTCCTGAAGGAAGGGGTCACCTAGGCTTATTTGTTCTAATCCCATTTAGTTCATTCATTCAACAAATATTCATTGAGCAGGTATGCCATTGGTTGCACAATAAAACCACCCAGGGAACTTTCCCAAAATACTGTGACCAGGTTTCACTGCTGGACCAAGGTAACCCAGGCCCATATATTTTTAAAGCTCCTCAAGCCATTACGATGCATATGCATGTTGGAAAACCTCTGACAAACTTTGCTAGCCACTGTGGTTACAAATAAAAATATAATTGCTAATATTTGTTGAGTGTGTACTACACATCAGACACGGTTCTGTGTATCATATGTGTATTAACACATTTAATGATCTCAACAACCCTAGAATATAGATATTGCTACCGTTTATAGATGAGGAGGGACTTCCCTAGTAGTCCAGTGGTTAAGAATCCTCCTCACAATGCAGGGGGTGCAGGTTCAATCCCTGATTGGGGAACTAAGATCTCAAATACTGCAGAGCAACTGAGCTCAAGCCACAATTACTGAGACCTCGAGCCACAACTAAAGAGTCCACAGGCCACAATGAAGGGTCCTGCGTGATGAAATGAAGATCCTGTGTGCTGCAACTAAGATCCAACACAGCCAAATAAATAAATAAAATATAGGTGAGGAAACTGAGGCACAGAGGAGATCAGTTACTCGTCCCAGGTTATACATTTAGGAAGTGGTGGAGTCGGTCCTGGAGTCCATGCCCACCGTCTGTGGCCTACCAGTAGTATCACGAGTCTAGTAAATAATGAAAAGACGGAGATGTGTATCCAGGAAGGCTTCCTGTAGGAGGTGGTACCTCAGTTAGGTAGAAGGAGAAAGGGAACCAGCAAGGAAAGGTCGGGGGGAAGAGCATTTCAGTTTCTCGCCTTCCTTGAATTGCTAGACAATCTGCCTCCCTACCTCCCAGGAGTTCCTTCCTCTCTCTTGCCCACACTGAAAACAATGGAACGTCCACAGCCATCCTTAACACGCCTAACATTTCAACTGGGAAGACTGAAGTCATGCACTATTACTCATGCAGTTTTTCCTCCTGACAATAGGTCCTTCTGTGGGCTTCTCATTCAAATATATAAAGCTCCACTCTGTTGTTTTAAAAAAGCCTTTGTTATAGAAACAATTCACAAACGTGTCCAACACCCATTGGTTCCCCACCCCCTTCCCCGGTCCCCTCACCTGACTGAGATGCTAGGAAACAATCCCCTAGCTTGTCGGGGACCTGCGCCTGCTTGCCCAGTCTGCTGCAAATGGAAGCCATGGAAGCCAGCCCTGCGGCTCACAGTGCTTCTCATCACGAAAGGCTCTAAGTTCAAGTTTGAGGTTAACCTCAGAGAGCATTTGGCCACACCTGCTCCCCTGTCTGCCTGGCCAGGGATGGGACCAGACTTTCTGTTGAGGAAAGGGAAACGCTCCCATGCTGCTAATTAACTGTGGGAGGAGAGGAAGCCCTTTCCAGACACCAAAAATACCACGGGAAGAACTTTATAAAAAGCACCCTTTGTACCGGCAGCCCCATCATTTGGCCTAGCCTAGGCTGGGACTAGGGGATAAAAATATAAACCCTTTGTCAGCCCTCAGGGTCACTGCGTCCCAAGCGGCCACCTCAGGAGGCTGTGCCCTGAGTGCGTGTCCGCTGGGGACAAGGCCTCAGGAACATGGCGGGGAGTCAGGCAGCCTCCCCCTGCCGGCCCCGGCAGACCAGGAAGCTGCCTGCCGCTGGCGTGCTTAGAGGGGACTTGAGTCTTTGTTAGAACAGCCACCGTCCTGTTTAGTCATTTCAAAGGGAAGGAGGTTCATCAGCACCATTTTTCTAGCGGGATGGTAGTGGAGACACAGCGAGAAGGGACTTAACGAACGCAGGGAAGGAGAGGGTGGGACGAACGGAGAGAATAGCACGGGAACGTACATATTGCCACGTGTCAAACAGACAGCCGGTGGGAATTTGCTGTACAATGCAGGGAGCTCTGTGACAACCTGGAGGAGCAGGATCGGGTGGGAGGTAGGAGGGAGGTTCAAGAGGGGATGAGACATATATGTATTTATGGCTAATTCACGTCGATGTGTGGCAGAAAACAACACCACGTTATAAAGCAAATATCCTCCAATTAAAAAAAATAATAATTTTTTTTTTAAGGGAGGGAGGGCAGGTCTGTGGGGGTGTGAGGTGGGGCTTGCCTCAGAGTCTGGGTAATCTCACTCCAGCAGGTCCGTCTCCCACCCGGGGTTTATCAGACACCCGGGGCGGACAGGCCTGTCTTTGAGGATGTCATTGTCGGCCTGCCCAGTTCCCTGAGGCTTGGCTGCTGCAGGCCTGAGTAGAGCCCGCAGCGTCTGGGAGGCTCGGGGTCCGCAGAGGTGCTATCAGGGGAAGGGCTGAGCTGCTGGGAAAGTTGAATTTGGCTGTAGGCTGGGATTTGGAGGCTTACTCAAGCAGGAAGGCTGTAGGGCCATTTGGCTGGGACCTTAAGCTCAAGAGGCTTCAGAATTTGGCTGCTGATCAGCGTCAGGGAATAAGGTGAAACCGGGAGGTGGTCCCACAGATGGAGGACCCCAGCATCAAAGCTGCCTGAACCACACTGACGTTCTTGGAGAACCTATTTACGTGGTCTGCCTTACTTTATCTAGAACAGATTCCCAAGATGCTAAATTGCCAAAACCGGGAAGTTGGGGTACTAGAATTTCGTACCAGGCAAGTTTCCCAGTCTCTCACTCCAACAACATTTTTGCATCTGGGCAGACAAGGGGAAAATTCCCCATGATAATATCATATGTGCAGGATCCTTGGCAGCTCTGTGTGTGGTGGTCCATCTTTCTTCTCTTCCTCTTGATATAGCATCTTCTTTGTTAGACTCCTCAAGTGTCAGAGCTGAAAAGATTTTAGAAGCCATGTAGATTAATTCTTCTATTTGATAGAAAAGGAAACAGAAAACCCGAGAGAGAAATGACTGGCACCAATGAACATAGCTAATGATCACCAGGATTGAAACCAGGGCCCCTGTCATCTAGTCCAGGGGTTTTTCCATAAAACCACACCCTCTGTAACAAGTAACATTTGTGTATTAGGGGTTCCTGCCTATTCCATGTTCTGCTTCCCTTTTTACTCAGTTAAATGCATAGGGCCTTGAACTGCCCCTTGTATATGGTAAAATGATTTTTTAGAAATTAAATGTATTGCTACAATTTTTAAAAATTTATTTGACTGCACTGGGTCTTAGTTGCCAAATGTGGAATCTAGGTCCCTCACCAGGGATGGAACTTGGGCCTCCTGCACTGGAAGTGTGGAGTGTTAGTCTCTGGACCACCAGGGAAGTCCCTAAAATGCTTTCTGAAGAGTTTCCACTATTTGATATTTTGACAAACAAACAAACAAAAAAGCCCATCAGACTAGGAAGAAAGAGGTTATCACCACAGAGGCTTCCAATTTGAAATGCATATGGACCAAGGTGGAACAGCAAATTCTCAGACTCTAAGACTTTGGTGCTCAAAGTCGTCTATGGACCAGCAGCCATGAGCTTTGCCTGGGGGTCCTGCCCCAGACCTGTCTCTTCATGAGATCCCTCAGTTCAGTTCAGTTCAGTCGCTCAGTCATGTCCGACTCTTTGCAACCCCATGAATCGCAGCACGCCAGGCCTCCCTGTCCATGACCAACTCCCGGAGTTGACTCAGACTCACGTCCATCAAGTCAGTGATGCCATCCAGCCATCTCATCCTCTGCCGTCCCCTTCTCCTCCTGCCCCCAATCCCTCCCAGCATCAGAGTCTTTTCCAATGAGTCAACTCTTTGCATGAGGTGGCCAAAGTACTGGAGTTTCAGCTTTAGCATCATTCCTTCCAAAGAAATCCCAGGGCTGATCTCCTTCAGAATGGACTGGTGAGATCCCTAGATGTTCGGAATATATACTAGAGTTTGGGTAGTCCTACCTTAGGGTAACACTCTACAAGAAAGTCCTATCTCCTTTTCCTACCCAAATGCTTAACCTTCTCCTACCTCCCTCTCCCTCCTCCACCCACCCCACCCTCATTCCTAAATGTTGCTATGTTGATCTTGTTCTGACTTTTGAACCTTAATGCCATGGCAGGGGTGGTGTTAGGGGTGAGAGAATGTTATATTTTAAAAGGGGACTCAAAATGGAAATTTTTTAGAAGAAAAAGAATCAATTTGAAAGAACTAATGCCATGTTGCTAATGTAGAAGTATAAACATCTCCTATGTTTATATTGGCTCACTTATAAAATCATCATCTTTGGTTATATTTAGAAATTTGATGGCTTGGAAAGTATACTGAAAAACCCTGAGAACAAAAATATTTTCCCCCTTAACTCTCTGGAAAATAAGAAAACCTCTTCAAGAAAAAAATCCCAATAAACATATTTTTCCTACTTTATCATCCTTGTCCACTACTATGCATTTCTTCCTCTTAACCTTTCTCTCTTTTTCATCATTCCTACCTCAATTTCCTCATTTTATTCACAGTTTTAAATAGGATTTTCTTATTACTTATTTCTTATAGATAAATTAGGAAATAAAGAAAAAAAAAAAGCACAACCAGAATCCCACTGAAGTATTTAGAAACAGTTATAAACCTTTTATATAAAATTATCTCAAATCTTGTTGTGAATACACTTGTTAACAAAAATGAGATAATTCAGAACATAATAATTAGCATTTACTTCCTTTTAAATGAAACTATCAATTAACATCTTTACACCTGTGCTTATAAAAATGAACAGCATCATTGTAATTAAATTCTGCCATATAGATCATGCTATGATTGATTTAATTATACTTCTGTTGCTAGATATTTAGGTATTAATTGTTTCAACTTTTCACTGTTAAAAACAGTACTGGACTTCCCTGGTGGTATAGGGAATAAAAATCCACCTGCAAACACAGAGAACACGGGTTCAATCCCTTGGCCAGGAAGATTTGACAGCCATGGAGCAACTAAGCCCATACACCACCAGTACTGAGCTCAAGATCTAGAGCCCGAGGGCCGCAGTTACTGACGTCCGTGTGCCTAGAGCCTGTGGGGGGCAGTAAGAGACACCACTGCAGTGAGAAGCATGTGTACCACCACGAAGAGGAGCCCCAGCTCACCACAACTAGAGAAAACCCTTGTGCAGTGACGAAGACCCCGCGCAACCAAAAATCCATCAATTAGATAGTTAATTTAAAAGAAAGCAGTTCTGTATATCCTCAATGATTTTCTTACCTTAAATTCTTTAATTAAATTATGAACACATGAATGAACTATTACCCTTGTGAAAAAATTTAAATACAGATAATAGTAAATTTTTTGACCATCATTCCCAACCCTGGGTCCCTTCCCACCTTCCCACAGGTAACCACTGTTACTAGTTTTGAATGTATTCTCTCAGACCATTTTTCTGTGCATTTAATTCTTTCTGTGGTAAAGAATTCACCTGCCATGCAGGAGACTCGGGTTCGATCCTTGGGTCTGGAAGGTCCCCTGGAGAAAGAAATGGCAACCCACTCCAATATTCTTGCCTGGAAAATCCCATGGACAGTGAAAGCCTAAGGAGCTACAGTCTAGTAGCTAGTAGCTCAGTCATGTCCGACTCTTTGCGACCCCATGGACTGTAGCCTATCAGGCTCCTCTGTCCATGGGATTTTCCAGGCAAGAGTGCTGGAGTGGATTGCCATTTCCTTCTCCAGGGGATCTTCTCGACCCAGGAATCGAACCCGGGTCTCCAGCATTGCAGGCAGAGGCTTTACCATCTGAGCACTTTTAGCAACTAAACAGCAACACTGTAGCTATAAGCAACAGCTTGTTGATTTAGGTTGTTGGTATGTTGTTCGCTGTTTTTTTACATAAGTGAGTTTGAGTGAACTCCGGGAGTTGGTGATGGACAGGGAGGCCTGGCGTGCTGCAATTCATGGGGTTGCAAAGAGTCGCACACGACTGAGCGGCTGAACTGAACTGAAATGAACTGATATGATACGAAACTGATTATTCTTCAGATTGCCTTTTTTACTAAACAATCAGTCTTGGCGTGCTTTCTGTATTGATGCTTAGAGAACTATTTCATTCATTTTAGCTGTTGCATGATATTCCATGTTCTGAATAAACCATTTATCTGTTTAGGTTTATTTAGCCTGTGTTGTGTTAATTGACTTTTAGGCTATTTCCACTTTTCCTGTCTTATGAAGAATATGCTTATAGATGCTTCTTTATGTACCTGTGTGGGTGTATTTCTAGAGCAGATTCAGAGAAATGGCATCACTGGAGCTTAAGATCACCTACTCCTTCCCATGTGTGAATGAGAGAAAAACTCTTTTGAAGGTCTTGGAGGAAAAAGTATAGTTCTTAAGAACTTGAAAAAGTGAATTTTCCTCCTAATTTTGTCCTTGGCTTCCAATTTTATCTTGATGTGTCTAGCTGGGGGAGGGTGGGTTGGGTGGGTACAACTGAACAAATGAAAGAACATATCCGACTTGAGGGGAAAGATAAACAGGTTGGGTTGAGTTTAAGGTGCTGCCTTCTCTCTTATGGGAGGAGAGAAGGCTGCCCCAGCCCCACACAAGCTCAGTGCATCCAGTTGTCAACCCGGCTTTTGATGGGTACACAGAGGGTACAGAGCACAACACTCGATGCTCTAAGGGTTTCAGTAGATGAGATGGTCTCTGCTTTAGTGACAGAGAGGACACATCCATTCACCGGGCAACGCAGCAACACTCACAAGCCATACACTGTACCATCTAGTGCAACTCGGGGTCAGGAAACCTGAGCACAGCTGGGATTACAGCTGAGTGAACTTTAAATCCCCTTCACCTTAAATCCTCTTCGTCTACTGCCCTGGGTTTTCACTTGGTCTCTTCACACCTAATCTCTCCTTTTCAGCCCATCCAGCTGACAGATGATAAAATAATCTCAGAAAGTCACTTTTTTAAAAAAAATATTTGTGATCTTGCTCCTTCCATACTCCTCTCGTTCTGTCTGCTCAACTTCCCCTCATTCTTCAAGACTCAATTTAATAATATTATGGTGGAAATCATTTGCAATATATCAGTGTATCAAATTAACAAGTGGTATACCTTAAGCTTAAACAATGTTATATGTAAATTATATCTCAAAAGAGCCAGAAGAAAAGACTGAGCTCAAACTTTCATTTACTCAATGTGTATTGAGCACACAGTATGTTTCAATCACCTCTTCTAAAACTTCCTTTGACTCTCAGCTCTGTGAGTTACTCCCTCCCCATTTCTTCTCTTATAATTACTTGTAATTACTGTGATTACTGAGTTATTTTTCTGGCTTAGCTCTATCCCAGACTGTAAGCACTTAAAGGACAAGGACTCTCTCTTACCCATCTCTGTACTCCCAGCACCAAATATGATGCTGAGTACATGACTGATGCTTGATCAATGTTTGCTCAACACAGAGAGTGGATAAATGAGCTTCTCAGAAATGTGTACCCTGTAGTTTCCAATCTCCTTTGGGGATTTGGAAGTTAATTCTTGCTCAGAGAGAGAAAGAACTGTATTAGGTGGCAAGAACAGAAATAGCATTTGAGGTGACATGTCCTAGATGCTGAAAGTAGCCAAAGAAGGACCTGGTACTTGCCCTCGTCTGGGTCATCTCCTGTGTTTCAAACACACAGCCTGTATTGCTCTCCCCAATGTAAATTGTGCTAAAGAAGTGTTTTTTAAGAAAAAAAAAAAATGCAAAGCTTTTAAAAAGACTCTAAGTTTTCCAAATGAGGAACTGCATGTTTTAAAAGCTCAAATCTAAAGTTGCCCCCTTGCCTGAAGCCCTCTGATTGCTTCTCAAAGTTTTTAGGATAAGTTCAAAATTTTTGACTTGCAAGGCTCTACGTGGCCTGGAGGCTGCCTACCTCACCAGCACGGTTTCACATCCTTCTTCCTGGAGCTGTTTACACTCCAGCCACACAAGTCATTTCTTTGTTCCTCAAGGGCTCTAAGCTTCTACATCAATGATGTTCCTTAGCCTGGAGCACCCTCTGGTACAAACCACACACCCGCCTCCCCCCTCACCCACATCCTTTGGCTAATTGCTACTCATCCCTCAGGTCTCGGCAGTGCTGTCATTGACTAGGCAGGCCTTCCCTTGGCCACGCAGGAGGCTAGCTTACCCTATTCTTCACCTGCAAAGTACTGTGTTTTTCCTTTAGAACATTTATGATTATTGTAACTTGATCATTAAGGGTGTAGTTAGTGGATGCTTATTTTCCATGGCTCATCTCCTAACTCCAGACTATAAGGTCTGTGAGGGCAGGATCTACATCTGTCCTGTTCAGTACTTTAAATGGCTTCACCTACATCATTCCATTTAGTTTCAGATCCTGTGATGCAGACATCCTCATCCCTTGTTTGAGAGAGGAGAAGGCTCAGAGGGATGTATAATAGAGCCAAGATTTGAGCACAGTTCCATCTTCCTTATTGTAAGGCTAAAAAGGCTGGAAGTTCATTTATTTGGGATTTGAATTCTCAGGACCTGAACTGAAGTCCCAGTTCTACCACTTGATAGGCTTACAATTCTGGAAGGGTCTCCTCATTTGTAGAATAGAGGTAATATTACTTTATGTACCTCCTTAGTTTTTAGAAGATCACATGAAATAATACACATGACATCCCCAGTAGATCATAAGCCACTCTCAAACACAAGGGAAACGAGTAGCATTTTTCATCAGGCTCAAGTCTGTAATGACTGCTGTGTGTCTGGTCGGCCTGTTCTGGGCATTAGTTTCTTGAATAAAATTATGAGTTTGGAGACCCTGAATCCATCTGTCCTTGTCTACTGTTTAGAGGAAGTTATTAGTTTGGACTTTTAAACAACAAAAGGATTAATTTAGAATGATACCATCCATCTTACAAAACAAGAATTATGCATTTAATATACATACATATAAAGACAATAAATAAGAAGCAGTGTGTTTCTAGTATTTGCCCTCTAGTCCTTGGCCACCCAGATGAAATGGTTAGATAAGTGTGGTTAATGATTAGCATTAATGGTTAAGAGCTTAGACTTTGGAGTCAGAGAAATTTGGGTTCAATTCTCTTCGCTCTACATTTACCAACAAGGCAGCCTTGGGCACGTTACTTAACTTTTCTAAGCTTCTCTTCTTCATCTTTAAAATGTACCTACCTCTCAGACTATTGTAAGGATTAAAACAAAGTAAGAGCTGGGAACTTAGGAAATGCTCTGTCAATGTGGAGAGTTATCACCATCCCAGCTTGCTTTCTTTTCTGGCTGTCTGATCCCGGTACACCTATTTGTTCCGCACTTTGTCCATTCCAACTGGAATGATGACTTTCAGGTGTTAGAGTCTGAAATACTAAAGCCAAGAGCTCCTCAGTCTGCAACTGCTCTAAGCAAAGCCAAGCTTGTGTGAAGAGGAGAGCTTTCTTCCCCTACATTCTGCACAATAAGTCCTACCAGTTTCTTGCATTTCTGGGGAACATTCTTTATTTGCATAGAGCAGCAAGTCCCTGTATTCATATTGGAACAACTGCATGTCTCTGTTCAGCTCCTTGTGAGCGGCACACACTACGAATGGGAGGATCTCATTCTCTCTGGCTTTGGACAGCAAGACAATTTGGAACCACAGTGAAAGGGGGTTTACTGTTTAGTCATTCCATGGTTTCTACCACATGGGCTCTGTAAGGTGATTTGATTCATTATTAATTTAAAAACGAGAGACTCTGTCATTTTGAAGTAGGAGTCAGAATATTACTCAGTCATAAAACGGAACAAAATCGGGCCATTTGTAGAGATGTGGATAGACATAGAGATAGTCATACAGAGTGAAGTAAGTCAGAAAGAGAAAGACAGATATCAGATATTAATGCATGCCTGAGAAGTCCCTTCAGTCATGTCTGCCTTTATGTGACCCTACGGACTGTTGCTTCGAAGGCTCCTCTGTCCATGGGATTTCTAGGCAAGAATACTGGAGTGGGTTGCCATGCCCTCTTCCAGGGGATCTTCCCAACCCAGGGATCGAACCCACATCTCTTATGTCTCCTGCATTGAGAGGCAAGTTCTTTACCACTAACACCACCTGGGAAGCCCATTAATGCATTTATGTGGAAACCTAGAAAAACAGTATGGATGACCTTATTTGCAAACCAGAAATAGAGACACAGGCATAGCGGATAAATGTATGGATACCAAGGGGGAAAGAGAGGGTAAGAGGAACTGGGAGGTTGGGATTGACACATGTACACTATCGATGCTGAGTATAAAGTAGATAACTAATGAGAACCTACTGTATACCACAGGGAACTCTACTTAACGCTCTGTGGTGACCTAAATGGCGAGGAAGTCCAATAAGGAGGGGATATATGTATACTTATAGCTGATTCACCTTACTGCAGAGTAGAAACTAATGCAACGTTGTAAAGCAAATCTGTGTTCCTGTGCTCAGTCGCTCAGTCGTGTCGTGTCCGACTCTTGGCAACCCCATGGGCTGTGGCCCACCAGGCTCCCCTGTGCGTGGAATTTTCCAGGCAGGAATACTGGAGCGGGTTGCCTTTTCCTTCTCCAGGGGATCTTCCCAACCCAGAAATAGAACCTGAGTCTCTTGCATCTCCTACATTGACAGGCAGATTCATTGCCACCAGGGAAGCCCATATAAAGCAACTATACCTTAATAAAAATTAATTTAAAAAGAAATTCTAACTATAACATTGTATTTTGGTTTGTGTATGTTTCTCACTTAAAATGTACTTATTGAGACCTTATTGTGTTCTCTTGGGAGGAATACAAGGATGAGTATGTTATCTTTTCCTCATAGGAACTAAATCCTCTAAAACAGATGGAAAAGGATACAAACAGTGAAAGGGAATGAAAAAGTAGGTAAGAAAGGATGTCCTGAGAGCAGGCCCTTCTATTCTGAATTGGGACTTATGTGTACGAGTTTCTAGATTAAGGGACTAACAAGATCCCAGGCCCTGGAGTGGGCCTAAATCCTGGCATTTGTATTAAATTACTTTGAGCTAGCCACTTGTCCTCTCTGAACTAGTTTTCTCCTGTGAAAAAGAATAATGCTTCAATTCAGTCGCTCAGTCACGTCCAACTCTTTGCGACCCCATCGACTGCAGCACTCCAGGCCTCCCTGTCCTTCACCAACTCCCAGAGCTGCTCAAACTCATGTCCATTCAGTCGGTGATGCCATCCAACCATCTCATCCTCTGTTGTCCCCTTCTCCTTCCACCTTCAATCTTTCCCAGTATCAGGGTCTTTTCCAATGTCACTTCTTCGCATCAGGTGGCCAAAATATTGGCATTTCAACTTCAGCATCAGTCCTTCCAATTAATATTCAGAACTGATTTCCTTCAGGATTGACTGGTTGGATCTCCTTGCAGTCCATGGAACTCTCAGGAGTCTTCTCCAACATCACAGTTCAAAAGCATCAATTCTTCGGTGCTCAGCTTTCTTTATGGTCCAACTCTCACATCCATACATGACCACTGGAAAAATCATAGCTTCGACTAGATGGACCTTTGATGGCAAAGTAATGTCTCTGCTTTTTAATATGCTTTCTATGTTGGGCATAGCTTTTCTTCCAAGAAGCAAGCATTTTTTAATTTCATGGCTGCAGTCACCATCTGCAGTGATTTTGGAGCCCAACAACATAAAGTCTGACACTGTTTCCATTGTTTCCCCATCTATTTGCCATAAAGTGATGAGACCAGATGCCATGATCTTAGTTTTCTGAATATTAAGCTTTAAGCCAACTTTTTCACTCCCCTCTTTTCACTTTCATCAAGAGGCTCTTTAGTTCCTCTTCACTTTCTGCCATAAGGGTGGTGTCATCTGCATATCTGTGGTTATTGATATTTCTCCCGGCAATCTTGATTCCAGCTTGTGCTTCATTCAGCCTGGAATTTTGCATGATGTACTCTTCATTTAAGTTAAATAAGCAGGGTGACAATATACCTACTTGATGTACTCCTTTCCTGATTTGGAACCAGTTTGTTGTTCCATGTCCAGCTCTAACTATCACTTCTTGACCTGGATACAGATTTCTCAGGAGGCAGGTCAGGTCATCTGGTATTTCCAAAATACCAGAATTTTTTTTTTTTTTTAAAGAATTTTCCACAGGTTGTTGTGGTCCACACAGTCAAAGGCTTTGGTGTAGTAAATAAAGCAGAAGTAGATGTTTTTTTGGAACTCTCTTGCTTTTTCCATGATCCAACAGATGCTGGCAATTTGATCTCTGGTTCTTCTGTTTTTTCTAAATCCAACTTGAACATCTGGAAGTTCACAGTTCACGTACTGTTAAAGCCTGGGTTGGAGAATTTTGAGTATTATTTTGCTAGGATGTGAGATGAGTGCAATTGTGTGGTAGTTTGAACATTCTTTGGCATTGCCCTTCTTTGGGATTGGAACAAAAACTGATTTTTTCCAGTCCTGTGGCCACTGCTGAGTTTTCCAAATTTGCTGGCATATTGACTGCAGCACTTTCACAGCATCATCTTTCAGGATTTGGAATAGCTCAGCTGGAATTCCATCACCTGCACTAGCTTTGTTCGTAGTGATGCTTCCTAAGGCCCATTTGTCTTCACATTCCAGGATGTCTGGCTCTAGGTGAGTGATCCCACCATCATGGTTATCTGGGTCATGAAGATCTTTTTTGTATAGTTCTATGTGTTCTTGCCACCTCTTCTTAATATCTTCTGCTTCTGTTAGGTCCATACCGTTTCTGTCCTTTATTGTGCCCATCTTTGCGTGAAATGTTCCCTTGGTATCTCTAATTTTCTTGAAGAGATCTCTAGTCTTTCCAATTCTAATATTTTCCTCTATTTCTTTGCATTGATCACTGAGGAAGGCTTTGTTATCTCTCCTTGCTATTCTTTGTAACTCTGCATTCAAATGGGTATATTTTTCCTTTTCTCCTTTGCCTTTTGCATCTCTTCTTTTCACAGCTGTTTGTAAGGCCTCCTCAGACAGCCATTTTGCCTTTTTGCATTTCTTTTTCTTGGGAGTGGTTGATCCCTGTCTCCTGTACAATATCACGAACCTCCCTCCATAGTTTTTCAGACACTCTGTCTATCACATCTAGTCCTTTGAATGTATTTGTCACTTCCACTGTGTAATCATAAGGAATTTGATTTGGGTCATACCTGAATGATCTAGTGGTTTTCCCCACTTTCTTCAATTTAAGTCTGAATTTGGCAATAAGGAGTTCATGATCTGAGCCACAGTCAGCTCCCAGTCTTGTTTTTGCTGACTGTATAGAGCTTCTCCATCTTTGGTGCAAGGAATATAATCAATCTGATTTCATTGTTGACAATCTGGTGATGTCCATGTGTAGAGTCTTCTCTTGTGTTGTTGGAAGAGGGTGTTTGCTGTGACCACTGAGTTCTCTTGGCAAAACTCTGTTAGCCTTTGACCAGGTTCGTTTTGTACTCCAAGGTCAAACTTGCCTGTTACTCCAGGTATCTTTTGACTTCCTACTTTTGCATTCCAGTCCCCCATAATTAAAAGTACAGCTTTTGGGGGTGTTAGTTCTAGAAGGTCTTGTAGGTCTTCATAGAACTGTCCAGCTTCTTCAGCATTACTGGTCGGGGCATAGACTTGGATTACTGTGATACTGAACGGTTTGCCTTGGAAATGAACAGAGATCATTCTGTCATTTTTGAGACTGCATCCAAGTGCTGCATTTCAGACTCTTTTGTTGACTATGAGGGCTACTCCATTTCTTCTAAGGGACATTTTGACCCTTCAACGTCAGCTGTTCCTATATCATTGTGAAGCAGAATTCACCAAGCATTGGATTGTTCACTCCCTAATAGGGAACGTGGGCTGGGTTTAGACCATCGTGAGACAGGTTAGTTTTACCCTACTGATGATGTGTTGTTGTCATGGTAACCCTGCTCGGTACAAGAGGAACCGCAGGTTCAGGCATTTGGTGTATGTGCTTGGCTGAGAAGCCAATGGGGTGAAGCTACCATCTGTGGGGTTATGACTAAACACCTCTAAGTCAGAACCCCATCCAGGCGGAATGACATGGCAGCAGGGCTGTGGGAGCGTTGGTTGGCCTCAGATAGCCGGTCCCCCGCTGACCTGCTGGTGGGCCACTGCCCCGCCTCCCTTCCTCCTGGGACACAGGGTGTGGCTGGAAAGGTGGCTGCCTCCTCACCCGCCAAGTGTGGCATGTTCGTGGGGAACCTGATGCTAAACCATTCATAAATGACCTGCTTCTGGGTCAGGGTTTCGTAGGTAGCAGAGCAGCTCCCTTAGCCATTGTAAATATTTTGATGATTAATACACCAAGACATAAAGAGCATTTGAAAATTTTGTCAGCAGATAGGATCAGTGGAAGGGGCTTAATGAAAGAGATCTTAACTCTCATTCCAGCATCATGGCAGACACAGAGCATCTTCTCTGATATGCAAAATATTCTGCTAAATATATTCTGTTCTTCTGACGCAGGTAATGACATCCCTTCCCCTAGTGAGCTATTAGATGGTGGTTTCACGCACACGCCACTCAAGATGGTGACTTATCTGAGGTAACAGAGAAACAGGAAGATCAGTGGTTTTAACTGAGCAAAAAGACTAGGGGTTTTGCAGTAAATGACTCTTCCATTTCTATCAGTTCCTTGACCAAACCCTTTTGAAACTGTGGTGTGAAATAATGAGGAAGCCAAGACACAACTGCATGAAAGCTGAACGTCTCCTTGATGTCAGAAGCACACCCTGTTGTCCATAGCCCGAGGAATAAGATGATGGCTGAAGCCAACTTCATGGACAGGATAATCGCCCGAGCACACAGCTGGGCAGAGGAGCCTTAGCACAGTGCTTAACCACAAGCACCCCTTCCTCTGTGAAGCTGCTGCTCTGCACTAGGGTTTCTCACTTGGTTTGACCAAGTTAGGAAGAGGTGAAGATTTGAAGAAACAAACTGCATGGAAACTAACTTGGTTCATGTATAAAATGCCTTGATTTATGGGAAATGGGGTTTCTAGAAGGAGAAAATGAGACAACTTGTGATATAATGGTTATTATTCATAAGAAATACCAGTATGGTCTTCTGTTTCTAAAAGCAGTAGTCTCATAAGGAAATTGTACCACTAAAGGCCTAGTTGGCATTAATATGGTTGCATCTATGTTCATGGTGATACTCATAACAGTAGGTATGATTTTGAGCTTCAAGCTTAGGTCATGGGGAACTCTAGACTTCAGCTCAAAGTCTGTGATCCTTGGAGAGCTGCTTATCCTTAGGTTCAAGGCTGTAAGCTCCATAAGGGAGGAAGTCTTTTCTGTCTTTTTCAGGATTGTGTATACCCAAGAGCCCAGCAGGGCACGGTACATGGTGGCTGTTCAGCCAGTGTTTCTTGAAGCATTTAACTCATCATTCATGTCTCTTTTAATATCTATAACAACCCTGAAAGTTCAATATTATTAGCTCTCGTTTGTGAGTAATAAAGTTGACCTGCTTTGTTGCAAAGCTATCTACAGAGCTATGCTTGTGAGGGGGTTATTGCAGGGATGGGAGACATTTGCTCTATGGTCCCATGGGAGAATATGGGAGACTCAAGGAGGATAATATTGTTTACAAGAAGATTCTTTTCATGTTTCCAGAGAGTGGGAGACAGTAGCTCTGTTGGCCATTAGACTAGAGAAAGAGCTCAAAACCACGTGTGGAGGGAAGAAATTGAATCAAGTGGTGACGTTTGGTCTGGAGAAGAGAATGCTTGGAGGGACATTAGAACCATGTTCATGTAGCCTAGAGGCAACTTAGAGCAGAAGACACTGTCTTGACCTGTGTAGGCTCAGAGGGCAGAACACAGGGTGAATTTTAGGGAAACCGAACTTGGTTCAACATACAGAAGAAACTTCTAAATTCCTCTGCTGTTTACAGATAGAATAGATCACCGTATGAATTTCTCTGGTGTTTCGGTGGTTAAGACTCCACGCTTCCACTGCGGAGGCACAGGTTTAATCCCTGGCTGGGGAACTAAGATCCTACATGCTGCATGGAGTGGCCAAAAAATAAATAAAATAGCATTGAAACATGTATAATATCATGTATGAAATGAGTCGCCAGTCCAGGTTCGATGCACGATACTGGATGCTTGGGGCTGGTGCACTGGGACGACCCAGAGGGAAGGTATGGGGGGGAGGGAGGGAGGAGGGTTCAGGATGGGGAACACAGGTATACCTGTGGTGGATTCATTTTGATGTTTGGCAAAACTAATACAATATTGTAAAGTTTAAAAATAAAATAAAAAAAAAATAGATCATCTTGGAGGCAGCAAATCACCTATTATTGGAGGTATCCAAGGAGGGACCACATAATCACTTGATGGGGATATTGTAAAAGAGATGTGAACCTCAACTCAGGACAGAAAGGCATTGGGCCAGAGGAATATCTCCTCTATGTCTCTTTGCACCTATGATTCTATAATCCTGTATTTGAAATCTGTAAAAGTTGTATCTAGAAATGAATATACTTCAAAGGCAGCTACGTAATAGCTTAGGGCAGATCCCATCACCTTATCAGTCCCCCTAGGACAGGATGTCTCTCTGTGGATCTCTCTCAATGGAGCCCCATTGTGCTCCCAGCGCCCGTCACCGTGCTGGCGCGTGTTTGTTGTTTAGTTTGTAAATCGTGTCTGACTCTTTTGTGACCCTGTGGACTCTAGCCCACCAGGCTCCCCTGTCCATGGGATTTTTCAGGCAAGGATACTGGAGAGGGTTGCCATTTCCTCCTCCAGGGGATCTTCCCGACCCAGGGATCGAACCCTCGTCTCCGGCATTGCAGGCGGATTCTTTACCACTGAGCCACCTGGTACCCCTTTATTAACATGCACTGAGTCAGTTGGAATCCTGAGTGCTCTGGGTATTTCCCAGGAAGTTATGGAATAAAAATGGAACCAGACCAACTTTCCTGTCCCCCTTTCCCACATAGATTATAAATCTGGTCCAGAGGGAAGCATTTTCTCTTTAAGTGTTAGACTCCTGTAGAGTCCTTTCCTTGGAAGAAGTGCCTCATTGTGTATATTTTCTGTTGGCTTCACTGGCTCAGAAGCTATTTTGAGTAGACCACGCAGAAGCCAACTTGCGGAATGCTGGAATGTGAGGGCTGGCCGGGGCCTGAGAGATGTCCTACTCTGTCTGCCATTGAGAACAGGCAGGATCAAGACATAAATTAAGAGGCAGAAAACCATAATCCAACAGGGGGAGGCACCCCCCAGACGGAGACAATGATTGCGTCTCTCACTGAGTCTGGCACCTATGAGGGTCTCAATCCAGCAGAGCGAATGACGGCATACCTGGAGCTTGGAGGTGTCCCCAGCAGGGCTGGACCTGGGACCAGGAAGTCTGAACTCTCCTCTGGGTCTGTCAGCCACTGACCACCCATGTGACCTTTGCATGTTGCTTATCCTCTCTAGCTGTCATCTGGGGTAACCTGGCATTCAAATGACCGTCCTATTTCTGAAAGCAGTTTTAGAGGCAGGAGAGTTTGCTTGTCTCGGCTAGCTGGTAGCAGTGGAAATGGAGAGACGTGGATGGATTTGAGAGTCACTTTAAAGCAGTAAGCAGGGTTGCATGTGTAATTTGCTGTGGGATATAAAGGAGGGGGAGCAGTCGAATGGGACATCTAGAATTCTGACTTGGGCAGCTGGGTGGACAGCAACGATGTTTGCAGAGAGGGGAGCCTGCCAGCAGGAGTGGGTTTGAGAGGAAGCCGATGAACCACACCTTGTGTTCCCAAAAGCCACACACTCAGAGCGATCCTGGCTCTGTGGCTCTCCCCCTTCCGCCCTGCCTGAGATGAGGCCTTCGTGCAAGAGGGCGGGCAGACTGGGTCGCTGCAAACTCGACTGGGCCCTCGGTTATGCCTCCTGGTGCTGGATGGCTTCAGCACGTGTAACTCTGCCTCCCATCCCCACGTCCATCTTTTCTCTTATTGCTAAGCAGCTCCAGAAGGCAAACTGTGAGACCCACATACCTAAAATTATAAAGAGAAAGTAAAGAACCAGGGGAAGCTTCGAGAGTTGAAGCTGGTCTCCTGCCAGTGTTCTTTTGTGTAATGTACTTGACCACATGCTCCCTGGTTTCACCAACAGCAGGCAGGACTCCTGCAGCCTGTGTCAGCGCCTCCGGGCCTTGGTGGTGAATAAATGGAGACCAGCAGGAGGCACCAAATGGAGCTCTCCGAGGGCAGGGAGTGGCGGGGAGCATCCAGCTGAGTGGCAGATGAGGGAACAGCAGGACAGGGATCAGTGCTCGATAGAGAGAAGACAGCTTCCTGTGGGCACTGAGCTACCACTGATCTCAGCCTCACTTAAGTGCCGCAGGCCTGGGTGCGGGGGCCTGACCCCGCAAAGCCCTGCCAGAGTCTAGAGAGTGGCCAGCACCCCATGACATCCTCTGACTATCGCTGTCTACAGAGGACCCAAGCTCTACACAGCAGAAAGAGACATGAAAGAGACAACGGTGGGGAAAACAAATGTGAAAATATGAGAAATTACTGCCTGTCCCTTTTCTGGGTGTGTGGTTTTTTTAAAAAGAATTTTTAACTGGAGTATAATTGTTTTACAATGTTGTGTTAGTTTCTGCTATACAATATGGATCAGCTATGTTAAAAAGTGGTAGTCGCTCAGTTGTGTCTAACTCTTTGCAACTCCATGGACTCTAGCCCACCAGGCTTCTCTGTCCATGAAATTCTCCAGGCAAGAATACTGGAGTGGGTTGCCATTCCCTTCTCCAAGGAATATTCCTAACCTAGGGATCAAACCCTGGTCTCCCACATTGCAGGGAGATTCCTTACTGTCTGAGCCACGAGGGAATCAGCTATATGTCTACATATATCCCCTCCTTCTTGAGCCTCCTTCCTACTCCACCCCATTCCACCCCCTCTACATCGGTAGGAGCGCTGAGCACTGAGCTGAGCTCCCTGTGCTAACAGCAGCTTCCCATTAGCTATCTATTTGATGTATGGGTGGGATGAATTGAGAGAGCACCATTGATATATATGCCTGTCCCTTTTAAAAAGGAATGTTTTATTGTTTTTATTTTTAATTACAAACATGGTTTATATTCATGAAAATTTAAGAAATGCAGAAAAATAAAACAAAGACTCAGCTGTAATCCCACTAACCAGTCTTGCCATTTGATGAATATTTACTGAATGCCGACTAGCTGAGTCACAGTTGAAGGCCCACAACAACCCTGGGACTTAGGTAGGGTTATTAGTCTCTTTTGATCAGTGTAGGAGCTGAGA
Source organism: Bos javanicus (assembly GCF_032452875.1). Classification (NCBI taxonomy): domain Eukaryota; kingdom Metazoa; phylum Chordata; class Mammalia; order Artiodactyla; family Bovidae; genus Bos; species Bos javanicus. The sequence goes on from NC_083896.1 coordinate 9,645,251, forward strand.
TCAGAGAGGTTGAAATTTGCCTTTAGATACACAGCTGGCAAGTGATGGAGCCTGATTTGAACCTGGTTCTATATCCCAATCTTCTCACAATACTCTATTCGTTTTGATCCATGGGAATACCCGAGGTGATGCCATTTCATCAAATCTCAGTTTCCAGATGGGAAATACTCCAAAGCAAAAAGTATGACTTGAAGATGTTTTCACAGTGTGTCTTGTCTTTCAAGTTGGGTCACACTTCCTGTAACTTTGTAAACTCATCCATTGCAACAGTGGTGTTTTGATTCTTTGCCCCTCTGACAACCAGAACAGAAAGCATCTTCCCTCCCATCACTGGGCTAAAGGCTTCCTTCTGCTTCTGCCCAAGGCAGAATGTGGTTAGCACTTACTGCTTAACCTCTTCCTCTGCAAGTTACTCTCTGAAGGAGAACATTTTGTTTAGCCCATTTTGACATCATGAACATTCTGTGCCCCTAAATATCAACCAATCTCTTTAAAAAAAAAAAAATCAGTGAATTTTTTTTTTTAATTGGAGGGTAATTGCCTTACAGTGTTGTGGTGGTCTTGTCCATACATCAGAGAGAATCAGTCATAATTATATATGTATATCCCCTCCCTCCCCTACTTCCCACCCCTCTAGGTTGTTGCAGTACCCCCAGCTGGGCTCCCTGTGTTATATAGCAGCTTTCCACTAGTTGCTGTTTTGCTTTTTTCTGAGTGTGCTTAACAACCTTACCCCATTCCTCAGCTTTGTCATCTTCCATCACATCTCTGACTCAGTCCACCCTCTGACCCTCATTTCATCCTGATGTTAGACTGAGTTTCTCCTGCACAGCATACACGATGCTTTTTTAAAAGTTGAAAACTGATCACTTTACTCTTCATAGAAATGAAGTAAGTGTAAATGTCAAAATATCCCCAGCACCAAAATGACGTCAATAAACATCATCCACCCAGTCCCCAGTCTTGACATCCCAGCCTTGTCCCCAGCCAGTCTCTCGCTGATGGCCTTAGACCCTTGCTGTGTGCCCTGTCCCGTGAAGTGGCCTTGACTCTCCCAGGTAACTCTCCAGTGGCTCATAACCTGGGGGAGTCATTTAGAGCAGGGACTTAGGAGCCAAGCTGCCTCAATTCAAAGCCTACGTTTACCACTCCCTGCATGTGCTCTTGCCTGGAAAATCCCATGGATGGAGGAGCCTGGTGGGCTGCAGTCCATGGGGTCCCTGGGAGTCGGACACGACTGAGTGACTTCACTTTCACTTTTCACTTTCATGCATTGGAGGAGGAAATGGCAACCCACTCCAGTGTTCTTGCCTTGAGAATCTCAGGGACGGGGAGCCTGGTGGGCTGCCGTCTATGGGGTCCCAGAGTCGGACACGACTGAAGTGACTTAGCAGCAGCAGCAGCAGCATGACCTCGGGCAAGTTATTTAATTCTCCTGTGCCTCCATTTCCTTGTTTGTTAAGTGGAGAAAACTATAATATCTATTTTATAAGATTGATGTGAGAAGCAATACAGTAAGTCTCCTACATAAGAGTGAGCTCTGTTTCAAGAGCATGTTCATAAGTCTGATTTGTTCCTAAGTCCAACAAACTTAGCCTAGAAACCAAACTAACATCATCGGCTATATAGTAATGTGCTGTAATAGGCATATGATACCTTTCACACAGGTAATACATAAAAAACAAACACAAAAAATAAAACTGCATACTGCACCTAAAGATCTCACATGCCTAAGTCATAAATAACAAAACTGAATAATAGCTTAGAAAATAATATCAACAAAAAAATCAATTCATGTTATGGAGAACCTAAAGTAATTTAGTTAATGTGACTTAATATTTAAGTCTGGCAAAGTTTTCCACACACCAGCATAAAGAAGTATATCTAACATCTCCAGTCAATATATTTGATAGAATTTATTCTTAGTAGTACCTATATTCGGAGAAGGCGATGGCACCCCACTCCAGTACTCTTGCCTAGAAAATCCCATGGATGGAGGAGCCTGGAAGGCTGCAGTCCATGGGATCGCTGAGGGTCGGACATGACTGAGAGACTTCACTTTCACTTTTCATTTTCATGCACTGGAGAAGGAAATGGCAACCCACTCCAGTGTTCTTGCCTGGAGAATCCCAGGGACGGGGAAGCCTGATGGGCTGCCGTCTCAGGGGTCACTCAGAGTCAGACACGACTGAAGCGACTTAGCAGTACCTATATTAAACTGGATCTCCTAAACAATGTAAGTGTGGACGAAGGAATTAGCATTAAAAAATAAAGAGAATATTGAATATTTAAAAAGAAACAAAGATCTCACATGCCACAATAAAGATTGATTGAAGATCCCACCTGCAGCAACTAAGACCTGGCACGGTCAAATAAATAAATAAATGTTTTAAATAAAGAAAGAAAATAAGGAAAGCAATTTTAATTTTACAGTACAGTTCCCTGAAAAGTACAGTAGTACAGTACAACAGCTGGCCCTTCTCAGCAATACCAGCCCTCACCCCTGCTGCCTTTACACTTGCTTGTGGACATCCCGGGCTTGAAGTCAAGATATGCTGCTACTGTACCCCGTACAGCACTTCACAGTAACGGACGCAAAAGCGCAGCCACTTGTAAAGGATGCTTGCGCTTGACGATGGATGCCAGACGCGTGAACTAACTTACGTGGTTAGGCAAACGCACGTTCACCTCTTCGAAAGGTCCCAACCTGAAGGCTCATGTGTAGGGGACTTAGCATGTTTCTAAGGCTGGTGCTTGCAAAGGTCGTAGAGCGTGACCTAGCATACTGTAAGCACGGAGCAAACGTTAGCTATGAAGACCGATGCGGTTGTCTGTCCATCTTGTCACCTTCAGGGCCAGTAGTCAAGCTATATTTCTTAAAAATAACTTTACATTTTAGTGGCTTTTCTGTTTTATTTCTTTGAATTGCTGAGTAATTTTTCCAAACAGCACACACACTCAGTAGTCAGTCTAAAATCACACAATGATGAGACTTTGTCAGCTTGCCCAGTAACTCAAGTAATCACTGTAACATTTGTGTATATATACACACCTGTCCGTCTACCTGTCTACATGATATATATACACATACAGACACACATTTGCGGTGGACTTTTAGACAACAGTTTTTATGTAATATATCCAGTTTATTGTATAAATTAAATTTTCTTCTATTCGTTTTTCATTTCCAAAGGTTGACTGAGAAAGCATTGTCAAGATTCAACACAGTCTTGACTATACCAAGGATTTTACATTTTATTCTCTATGTGGTGAGGAGCTGCCCATGGCTTTGGAAGAAGAGAGTATCATAAGCTTCAGGGGAGGATGGTGTAACAGTTTCATTTGTTGTTGAGGAAGCAATGCAAATGCAAAGACTGACCTGATTAGGAGATCTTGGAGTTTAAGGAAATCAGGTAAGAGGCTGCTGGAATGACCCAGACTGAGAGACTGAGGGTGAGAGGGGATACATGTGAGAATAATTTGGAGACAGAATTAAGAGGGCTTGAAGATGAAGTGGTGAGAGAAGTAGAGGAGATAGCTCTAAAAGTTTTTATTTGGAGTGAATGGGAGGATAATGAAACCATTAAGAAAGTCAGTCGTCTCTAGGGAACCCTCCTATGCCGTTGGTGGGTATATAAATTGATACAGCCACTATGGAGAACAGTGTGGAGGTTCCTTAAAAAACTAAAAATAGAGCTGCTATGCATGCATGCGTGCTAAGTCACTTCAGTCATTCCCGACTCTTTGTGACCCTATGGACTGTTGTCTGCCAGGCTCCTCCACCCATGGGATTCTCCAGGCGAGAATACTGGAGTGGGTTGCCATGCCCTCCTCCAGGGGATCTTCCAGACCCAGGGATCGAACCCAAGTCTTTTATGTCTCCTCCATTGGCTGGTGGGTTCTTTACCACTGAACCCCCTGAAAGTTCAGAGTTACCATGTGACCCTACAATCCCACTCCTGGGCATATACCTAGAGAAAAACATGGCCTAAAATGATACATGCGCCCCAATGTTAATTGCAGCACTGTTTGCAATAGTCAAGACATGGAAGCAACCTAACTGTCCATTGTCAGAGGAATGGATAAAGAGGATGTGGTATATAAACATATATGTATATATATTAAATATATATATATATATGAATATTACTCAGACATTAAAAACAGAAATAATTTTTTATTGTCATTGTCAAATGTCATTTGTCATTTATGGTTGCTGTCATTTGCAGCAACATGGACGGACCCAGAGACTGCCATACTGAGTGAAGGAAATCAGACAGAGAAGGAGAAATATCATATGGTATCCCTTATATGTGGAATCTGAAAAGAAATTATACAAACGAACTAACTTATGAAAGAGAAAGAGACTCATAGACTTAGAGAATGGATTTATGGTTGCCAGGGGGAAGGATGGGGGGATGGGATCTTTAGGGAGAAAGGGATGGTTAAGGATTTGGGGGTGGACATGTACACACTGCTATATTTAAAAAGGGTAACCAAGAAGGACCTACTGTGTAGCACAGGAAACTTTGCTCAATGTTATGTAGTAGCCTGGATGGAAACGAGTGTGGATAGAGAATGGATACAAGTATATTTATGGCTGAATCCCTTTACTATTCACCTGAAACCATCACACATTGTTTATTAATGGCTATCAGATCAGATCAGATCAGTCGCTCAGTCATGTCCGACTCTTTGCAACCCCATGAATCGCAGCATGCCAGGCCTCCCTGTCCATCACCAACTCCCAGAGTTCACTCAGACTCACGTCCATCGAGTCAGTGATGCCATCCAGCCATCTCATCCTCTGTCGTCCCCTTCTCCTCCTGCCCCCAATCCCTCCCAGCATCAGAGTCTTTTCCAATGAGTCAACTCTTCGCATGAGGTGGCCAAAGTACTGGAGTTTCAGCTTTAGCATCATTCCTTCCAAAGAAATCCCAGGGCTGACCTCCTTCAGAATGGACTGGTTGGATCTCCTTGCAGTCTAAGGGACGCTCAAGAGTCTTCTCCAACACCACAGTTCAAAAGCATCAATTCTTCGGCCCTCAGCCTTCTTCACAGTCCAACTCTCACATCCATACATGACCACAGGAAAAACCATAGCCTTGACTAGACTATACCTCAATACAAAATAGAAAACTTAAAAAAAAAAAAAAAAAAAAAGGAAAGGCAGCCTTCTCTATTGTTTTCTAAGTACAAAAGGGATTTAAAATTTTCAGAGAGGAAGAGATAGGCTGTGGAAAGTCAGAATATAATGCAAGCCTCTTTCTTAACTCAAAAAAAAAAAAAAAAGCTATACACACCTAGTAATTTTGAACCTAAAACTAAACAAAGAAAATGGAGGGAGGGGAACATATAGCGTTGACAATGATGGTCCACTTGGCAATGAGAATCAAGCACACTGAATGTTACATTCCGGGGAGTGTGGAGCAGATGCGAAGCCTGTGAAACAGCACATTCTTTCATCTCTGCAGAAGTGGAAGTTTTTCTCTCCCAGTGGAGCAGCCAAAAACTTGTTTGGAAAGACCCAAATAAGGCCACAAACACCCAGCTACATCCTTTTCGAGTTGCTAATACTTTCCACTTTCATCCACGATTCCCGAAGTCTGTGTGTTCCGTGGACAAAGAACAAGACAGAGGGGTTGCCCTGCTGAGACCATGTGGGCAGCCAACCACGCAGAAGGGAGTGGCTGCGGCCGCCAGCCCAGAAATGGTGTGCTCTCCAGAAAACCACATTCTCTTCCCACCTTCCTCCCAAACACTCCAGCTGGCATAGGGAAAGTTTTTGAAAATGAGAATGAAGCTTTCTCATGTGTGTCCATATTCTCTAAGTCAGAACTACAGATGCATGACAGATACAGTTGTAATGGCAACTAAGGGACAGGATATTTTAAAGACACTCTGAAAAAATCTAGAGTATGTGGTTGCTCTGGTAAAAGTACATCATTGAAAAGACCGATTCCACAAATATTACTTTGGCACCTCCTGGGTGCCAGGCACTGTCCTTGGCACTGGTGATGGAGGGCTGAACAAAACAGACCATGTGTTACAGAAGGGGAATGGGCAGTGTGTTGAGGTTTAGGATCTGCTCCATTAAATTAAAGATATGACCCAAAAAGAACACAACTGGGTCATCACAGAGCACCAAGCTGAGTTCCCTGGGCCATACTGTAGATTCCCACTGGCTACCTATTTTAAGGCAATGCACCCCACTCCAGTACTCTTGCCTAGAAAATGCCATGGACGGAGGAGCCTGGTGGGCTGCAGTCCATGGGGTCGCTACAAGTCGGACATGACTGAGCGACTTCACTTTCATTCTTCACTTTCATACATTGGAGAAGGAAACGGCAACCCACTCCAGAATTCTTGCCTGGAGAATCCCAGGGACGGGGGAGCCTGGTGGACTGCTGTCTATGGGGTCACACAGAGTCGGACACGACTGAAGTGACTTAGCAGTAGCAGCAGCAGTGTAAATATGTCAAACCCAGATGACCTAGATGGGTGGGATTGGGGGGTGGCAGGTCTCAGAGGGAGGGGATATATGTATGCGTATAGTTGATTCACTTCATTGTACAGCAGAAAGTAACACAGCAATGTAAAGCAATCGTATTCCAATTCAAAAAAATAAAGGGAGAGAACACAACTGGGTAGGTAATTACACTGCAGACCTATAACTTCTACCTGAGTCCTCCAAGTTCAAAAGGACCAGTTCAAACCCTGCCTGACTAATCAGTGATATACTCTCTAACCCCCAGTGGGAAATCACCTCTGAGTTCCCTGCACTTCCTTTGATCCTCTGAAAAGCCTTGGATCATTGTATCATGTGCTATAATTAAATATACACACACATATCTGTCTTATCAGCCTTTGTAGACTTTTTCAAAGCAGGCTGTGTTTGCTTATCTCTCCAGAAACCTCTTCTGACACAGCCCTATTCCCCTCCTCCTCTTCAATTCACCACATCCACCATTCCTTCCCCGCCAAACTTGTGCTAGTCTCTCTATATGTATAGGCTCTTTCCAGTTTGTGCCTTTGCATACGCGGTTCCCTGTGATTCAACCACCATTCCCTTCTTTGCTCTGGAGCACTTGGACTCTTTTTGGGGAGAATTACTTCCTCAGTTAAGCCCTCCTAGACCTCTCTAACTGTTGAGTGGTCATGCCCTCTAACCCTTAACAGAGATAAGTGTGTATCTCTGTTAGCTCACTTATCAGCCTGTTGTTTTTTTCACTACTTGTTTATGGATCTATAAGACCTGGGTAGAGTCCTCTTTTTATCTAACTAGCTCTCTGGGGACCTTTGCCTCTCTGCTCTTTTGCCTGCTGTCAGTGAAAGTGCATTGAATAATTTACTTGCCTCCTAAATTGTTCTCCCATTTCCACAAAACAAGACAAGAACAAAGGAAGCAAAACGAAACACGCATCCTTGCTAGAAATATCCCGCAGTGCTCACGCCTTGGTTTGAAGGCATCGAGACTTGTGTTAGAACTCAGTTGATACGCAGTGGACAGAGCACTGGATGAAGAACCTGGACCCCTATATTCTAGCTCCAACTCACCCTGCGATTAGTTCTGTGCCCTTGGCCAAATGATATCATCTCTCCTAGGTCTGGAGAAGGCAATGGCAACCCACTCCAGTACTCTTGCCTGGAAAATCCCATGGGCGGAGGAGCCTGGTAGGCTGCAGTCCATGGGGTCGCTAAGAGTAGAAAACCACTGACTGACTTCACCTTCACTTTTCACTTTCATGCATTGGAGATGGAAATGGCAACCCACTCCAGTATTCTTGCCTGGAGAATCCCAGGGACGGTGGAGCCTGGTGGGCTGCCGTCTATGGGGTCGCACAGAGTCGGACACGACTGAAGCGACTTAGCAGCAGCAGCAGCTCCTAGGTCTAGGTTTCTAAGGTGGAAGTTGCATTCAGGAAGAGTATATAGGTTGTTTTTTTTTCCCTCCAGCTATAACAGAGTCGAATGGCGATGGCGTTCCAAAGCTTTGTTGCAGATCGTGAAACCCAGGTCAGGAAGGACACCCAGCTGGAAAGAATATACTGACTCTTTCTGTCTGTTTAGCACACAAGTGGGAGGTGGTGTACATCTGCCTCTCATTTGCTCTCACTGAACAGACAGGGCTTTGAGTCCCTGTTAGCTCATACACTCCACATTTCACGATCATTCATGAATCTACGTAATATCAGTTCCATTCTGCTTATATGAGGCCCATGTCAGTTATTTGCTGCGTGCTCTGTTCTGAGGAGTGTGAGATAAAAAAGAATAAATAATGCATGGTCTTTGCCTTTAAGGGATACTGGATGATTAGTGGAGGTAGATGAGAAGTATTAATATTATCTCCGTTTAGCAGATAAGAGCAACTGCAGCTCCACCAATGCAGTGGGGAAACTGGCCCATTTGCTAAGTCACTTGAGTCGTGTCTGACTCTTTGCGACTCCATGGACTGTAGCCTGCCAGGCTCCTCTGTCCATGCGATTCTCCAGGCAAGAACACAGGAGTGGGTTGCCATGTCCTCCTTCAGGAGATCTTCCCGGCCCAGGGATCAAACCCTTATCTCCTGTGTCTCCTGCATTGCAGGTGGATCCTTTACCCACTGAGTCACCTGGGAGAAACTCAGTCTCAGGCTAATCAGATCCTAGGGGCTTTACCCTTGTCCATGCTACCTCACTGCTGGTTGTTTAGAAGAGAAAGGGAAAGGAGACACTGCACTGAAAGCTTGAGTGTTTCCCACGCTGACTGCCTCAAAGGAGTGGCCCAGGATAACCAGTGGGCAGTGTTAGAAACCTGGGGGGGAAGGGTAGAAAGGGAAACAGAAGAATCCAGAAAACAAATTGCACCTAACTCATGAGAGCTGGTCTTGACTTCCGTGCATGAAATTTTCATTGGGCCCAATGACAGGCAAGCCTGCATCCTCATGTCTCATGAGCCTCAATTCTAAGATTCTGTCCCCTTGACAACAGCGGGTTAGGGAGAAGCAGAGACCCTTCTGGGAGGAAAAAGAGCAGCATAACGATTTAAATGAAACCACTGTAATAACACATCAGGCCTTAACTCTGTGTGAAGGTATCCACCGAACACCACCTCAGGGCATGGTCCTGAGTGCTCGTGAGGTTTAGAGGAGGATTTTTCAATTAATAAATTTTTGTAAGTAGCAAAAATTCTGAGTAAGGGCAGACGACTCATTTCTAGGCCTATCACATAGATGCATCTTCATGGAGGTGAGAAGTGGCCATAAATCCAGAGTGTGCTCTCTAGATTCCACACATTCAGATTCTTTTTTTTTTTTTTTTTGGCCACATTGAGCATCATGATCTTAGTTCTCTGAGCAGGAATCAAACCCAGGCCCCTTACAGTGAAAGCAGGGAATCTTAACCACTGGACTGCTAGGGGAGGCCTGCTTTTTTTTTTTTTTTCAGATTCTTTTGAAAGATATTTATTTATTTGTTCAGCCATGCTGGGTCTTTGTTGTGGCATGTGGCATCTAGCTCCCTGACTAGGCTCCCTGCCATGGGAGTGTGGAGTCTTAGCCACTGGGCCACCAGGGAAGTCCCCAGATTCTTAACAGTGACCATGCCCTAAGAATATTGTTTATGTCATTAGATTCATGCAAGACAAGGGGACTTGAAGAAAGGAAGTTTTTGATTTGCGATGAATTTTCGCATTACACACAATGCACATATAGCACACCACTAACATCAGATACTCCACTAAAGTTAGCCGGTCAAGGCATCCCTTTCATGATGTTGACAGACCTGGGAAACCAACCAGTAATCAGAAGCCACTAAAGGAAAACCCAAATTGGGGGAAAATAAGATTCAATGAACTAAATGTGATATATTGATTTTTAGTTATAGCTTTTTTAATATAAAAAATAGAATGTTGGAGCTAGAAGAGACCTAGTTCACCGTAGCCAATGCTCTCATTTCACAAAAGGGGAAATTGAGGCCCAGAAAAGGGAACTGATTTGCCTAAGCTCACAGCATACATTCATTTCCTCTTTTCATCCTACAAACATTTATAGAAAGCCAGCCAGGAATGAAGCCTCATTCTGAGAAACACGGAGGCTTTCATAAGCTCAAAAGTCTAGCTTGGGAGATGGATGTGAACAGAATCAATTCTCATACAGTATGATTAGCGTTCTAAGAGAGGGGCTGACAAAGGTTATATGTTTAAAGGCTGAATGTGTGTGTGTGTGTGCACTCAGTCCTGTCCAAGTCTCTGGGACCCCATGGACTGTAGCCTACCAGGCTACTCTGTCCATGGAATTTTCCAGGCAAGAGTATTGGAGTGGGTTGCCATTTATATTTAAAGCTCTGAGGGCCATATTATCTCTGCTGCAACCATGAAGCTCCATTGCTGTAGCACAGAAGCTGCCATAAACATCATGCAAATGATAAAAGTGCCTGCCAGCCCAGTAACACTTTATTAACATTTCAATTTAACATTGTATTCACATGGCATAAAATATTCTTCTTCTTCTGATTTTTCAACCATTTAAAAAAGTAGGGACTTCCCTGGTGGTCCAGTGGTTAAGAGTCTACCTCACCATGCTGGGGATACCAGTTTGATCCCTAGTCCTGGAAGATTCCACATGCCCCAGGGCAACTAAGCCCATGAGCTACAAATACTGAAGCTCACACGCGTAAAGTCCGTGCTCTGCAACAAGAGAGGCTACCACAATGAGCAGCCCTCTCACTGCAACGAAGAGTAGCTCCCCCTCAACGAGAGAAAGCCTGTGCGTAGCAACGAAGACCCAGCGCAACCAAAAATAAAGAAATAAAATGTTAAAAATGTAATGACTATTCTTAGCTCATGAGCCTACAAAAACAGGCAGTGGTTTGCCTACTCATCTTAAATGAACAGAAGTTCCAGATGATTTTTTTCACCATCCATGAAGGGTATGATCTAGTTGTTGATCAAATTCTTTTATCAAGAATAAAAGGGTGGGGGTGGGGAGAGCTTGTGCTTGTCAGTGTCACCATGAAAAGGCAGGGTACTACTCACAAAGGACAGTACAAGACAGGTTAAGAAGAGGCCAGAAAGCCCTCAGTTCATCCCTGCTGTTATTGTTTAGCCGTTGTCATGTCTGACTCTCTGTGACCCCAAGGACTGTGGCCCGCCAGGCTGCTTTGTTCATGGGAGTTCCCAGGCAAGAATACTGGAGTGGATTCGTTCCTATCTCACCTCTATTTCCAGTTAAACTCCAAATGTCTCTATAACCTTGAGCCAACTTTACTGCTTTTCACATTTCACAGACTCTCACTGTGCGCAGTTTAAAATGTAGGTTTCTGTGTAGAAGAACTGTACCTTCCTTTCTAAAGTTTCCACACAGCCATGTTAAGGACAGAGTCAAATGACCCTATAGGACTCAGACCCTCTAGGACTTTGGTAATCTTCTTGACAGCATTAGAATACCCTGTGGGTGGCCTTGAGTGAAGTAAAGTGAGTGAAAGTCACTCAGTCGAGTCCAGCTCTTTGCAACCCCACGGACTATACGATCCATGGAATTCTCCAAGCCAGAATACTGGAGTGGGTAGCCTTTCCCTTCTCCAGGGGATCTTCCCAACCCAGGGATCAAACCCAGGTTTCCCGCATCACAGGCAGATGAAAGCCTTTTCCCAATAGGTATGAGCATGTGGGCAGTGCCATTCATCTTTGTATGCCCAGCCCTTCAGAGCAGAGTTTGGTACTGCAGGGTCATTAGGCTTTGTCGTGGGCAGGTGACCTGATAAAAAGGCATATGCTCTTTCCCCTCATAGGAGAATTCTCTGGGCCTCAGCTTCCTCACCTGTAAAATGGACATATTAATATCATCTACATCACAAGTTTTATGACATCACATGAATGTTGGCTCTCTGTTGACCATCAAATACTATATGAATGATCATATAAACTTCCACCACTTGCTTCCATTCTTACCATCCCTATACTCAACAAGGCCACATTATCTTTCAGGGCCTCATTTTCCTTATCTTAAAAGCCAGGAGGGTGAATTTGGAGATTTTTCATTTCCTTTCATTTCTACCATTCGAGTCCTGTGCCCGGTGAGGAAAGGAGTTTTTCACTATATGGGAAGCAGTTTTGCATTATGATTGAAGCTGAAGGGCAGAAACAAAGAGACCAGAATGGGAAAATTACCATCTCCCCCCACCAAAAAAAATAATAGTAAGACTAGACGGGACTCTAGACAGGGAGGCCTTAGACCAAGGGCCTTCCATGTTTTGTGTTTGGGATAAAACGTTTGTCTTCTTAAAAAGCAAAAATGTCATGTTCTTCAGCATAGTCTAGATTTGCTTTACAGATGGAAGCCTGAGTTTGAGAATCTCAATCTTTCTTTTCTCTCCTCCAAACCAATCAGTGCTTGAAATTGTTCATGAGATTATCCATCCAGCAATTTTTAACAAGAGGCTCACTGCCCAGATGCTTCAATGTGGAATGCAGAGACTTCCCTGGTGGCCCACTGGTTAAGACTTTGCCTTCCAATGCAGCAGGTTGCAGGTTCAATCCCTGGTTGGGGAGCTAAGATTCCCACATGCCTGGCAGCAAAAAACCAAAACATAAAACAGAAGCAATATTGTAGCAAATTAAATAAAGACTTAAAAACAATTGTGGAATGCACATGGCTATGTCATGGGTTTGTGTGTGTGTGTGTGTGTGTTCTTTTGTTTGTTTTTTTCCCTGCTCTGGAAGTGATGGTATCCCCAAAGCAGATTAACTCGTGTTCCACAATGCCGAAGTCCTACACAGACTTTTTCTGCCTTTCTCTCATTTTCCATTTTTCATAAAGAAGGAGTGTATAAGTTCATTGATCAAATAGGTGAAATGCTCTTTATCTCTGAAGAAACTGACCTTGTTTTCAGGGAGTCAGTGTGGGATGGGGGTGGGCACAGGGCTGAGCTGACAAATAAGCAGCAGGTAAGGCAAGCACCACTGACTTGATGGACGTGAGTCTGGGTGAACTCCGTGAGTTGGTGATGGACAGGGAGGCCCGGTGTGCTGCGGTTCATGGGGTCGCAAAGAGTCGGACACGACTGAGCGACTGAACTGAACTGAAGGCAAGCGGGGAGGTTGGAGAAACCTGTTTCTCTCCCTCCTCCACGATCCTGGCTTGAGGGGTTTAGGGAAGGACAACGGGGATCCAAATCCAGGACCTATCCGGTGTCTGGAAAGGTTTTTTCCTACAACGAAGGAGAATGGGTCTTGGTAGGGCTGTCTGGTGTATAAGAGATGGGTCTAGACCTCTAACAACAGGCAAATTCAAAACCCTGTGAATTCTTTTGGATCTACATAGTATCAGCCCACAGAAATAAACTAATTTACAAAAGAGTATACAGGAGATCACAGTTTTCCACAATTACTGGGGCCTAAGAAACACTTTTCAAGACATCTGTATCTTTAGTACATGGTATCAGCAACCAGGAAAGTCCCAGCTAAATATCTTGCATTAGCCTTAATTTTCTCTGAAATGAACAACTGTAGTCCTTTTGGAGGAGCCTGGTAGGCTGCAGTCCATGGGGTTGCGAAGAGTCGGACACGACTGAGCAACTTCGCTTTCACTTTTCACTTTCATGCATTGGAGAAGGAAATGGCAACCCACTCCAGTGTTCTTGCCTGGAGAATCCCAGGGACCGGGGAGCCTGGTGGGCTGCCGTCTCAGGGGTCGCACAGAGTCGGACACGACTGAAGCAACTTAGCAGCAGCAGTAGTCCTTTGGATATATCCAAGCCTTCCCATCCCCCTTATGCATATATTCAGATTACCCACTCTACTTTAAAGACCCATCCCTAGCAAACACTAGAGGAACCCCAATGAAACCTCCTCCCACCCTGGCCAGACACAATCATAACCACTTGCATGAGTTATCTTACAACAGGTGGTTTTGGTAAGAAACACGGAACGAATAAGCTACTAACAACCAGAGGAAATCAGGAATGGTCAAAAGGAAAGAGGGGATGCCAGTCCATATGTCCCACCAGTCTCCCAGAATCCATCTCACTCGAATCCATCTTGGCTGAGTTATGCCTGGGGGCCACCAGGAAGGACCCTGAGTCAGAATGATTGGCCAGAGACAACCCGGAAACTAACCTCATTACCATAAAATCTGAGTCTGTTAGCCACGCAGCGGAGCCATTCTCCTGGGCCCCCTTACACTGCTGCTCTCTGCCTGGGCACCCCTTCCTGATAAAGGCTCTTGCCTTGTCAGCACGTGTGTCTCCTTGGACAATTCATTTCTTTTCTTTTTTTTTTTAATTTTATTTTATTTTTAAACTTTACATAATTGTATTAGTTTTGCCAAATATCAAAATGAATCCATCACAGGTATACATGTGCTCCCCATCCTGAACCCTCCTCCCTCCTCCCTCCCCCTACCATCCCTCTGGGTCATCCCAGTGCACCAGCCCCAAGCATCCAGTATCGTGCATTGAACCTGGACTGGCATCTCGTTTCATACATGATATTTTACATGTTTCAATGCCATTCTCCCAGATCTTCCCACCCTCTCCCTCTCCCACAGAGTCCATAAGATTGTTCCATACATCAGTGTCTCTTTTGCTGTCTCGTACACAGGGTTATTGTTATCATCTTTCTAAATTCCATATATATGCGTTAGTATACTGTATTGGTGTTTTTCCTTCTGGCTTACTTCACTCTGTATAATAGGCTCCAGTTTCATCCACCTCATTAGAACTGGACAATTCATTTCTGAGTGTTAGGCAGGAGCCCACACTTGGGCCTTGGAAGTGGTTCCCTTTCCAGAAACACTATCACAGACCATCGCTGGTCCAAATCCAACCACAGTTCAAGTCCCATTTCAAGTACTGACTTCTTTATAAAGACTTCTTTTATTTATTTGGATCTTGCTATAGTTACTTCTTCATGAGTTTATGTTTTGCCTCCCCAGTGAGACAGCATATGTTCCTCAAGGCCTCAAATTAATCTTTATATTTCCTCGAATTCAAAATTGTGCCTGGTTTAGGTCCTTCAACAAAGTAGGCATTCAAAAAAAGACGTGGTGCATATATATACACACACGCACTGTATATGTGCTTGTATACATATATGTGTACACACACAAATACAATGAAATATTACTCAGCCACAAAACAGAAGGAAATAATGCCATTTGCACCAATGTGGATGGATCTAGAGATTATCACACCAAGTGAAATAAGTCAGAAAGAGAAAGACAAATACTGTGGTATCACTTATATGTGGAATCTGATGTACGACCCAAATGAACTTATCTGTGAAATAGAAACAGACTCATAGCATTAGAGGGAGTCAGGGCAGAGGGTGAGGGCAGGAGAGGGACGGGTTGGGAGTCCGGAATTAGCAGACGCAAACTAGTCCATACAGAGTGGATGAACAACACGTTCCTACTATACAGCACAGGGAACGACATTCAATATGCTGTAATAAGCAGTAATGGAAAAGACAAAAATCTGTTGGTTGTTTATTTAACCAGAACACCATATCCAAGATCCTCATCTATAAATGGAATGTTTGCACATGTTTAGAAGTTTGAACCGCAAAGAAATTGTTAACAAAGATTTCAATTCAAAACAAACGATAAACTTCTAGAAGATTTCCTGAGTTCAACACACTCTAACTAGGTTTTGCACCTTCTGTGTATTTATCTAGGCAGTTGAATAATTTGAATTCAAGTTCTGAGTAAATAGCCTGAGGCATGGCAAGATCTTCAATCATCAAGAAAGATTCAATTATATTCTGTGTGTGCTTCCCAAAGAAGGAACATAAACTAATATTTTGAAAAGATTCCCAACCAGAGCGATAGAACTACAACAATTTCTTTAATAAATATTACTTACACATAAACTGTATAATGTCCATATAGTCAAAGCTATGGTTTTTCTAGTACTTATGTTTGGATGCTAACGCTGGAACATAAAGAAGGCTGAGTGCCAAAGAATTGATGCTTTTGAATTATGATGCTTAAGAAGACTCTTGAGAGTCCCTTGGACTACAAGGAGATCCAACCAGTCCATCCTAAAGGAAATCAGTCCTGAATATTCATTGGAAGGACTGATGCTGAAACTAAAGTTCTAATACTTTGGCCGCCTGATGCCAAGACCTGACTCATTGGAAAAGACCCTGATGCTGGGAAAGATTGAGGGCAGAAGGAGAAGGAGATGGCAGAGGATGAGATGGTTAGATAACATCACTGACTCATTGGACATGAATTTGAGCAAACTTCAGGAGACAGTGGAGGACAGAGGAGTCTGGCGTGCTGTGGTCCATGGGGTCACAAAGAATCAGACATGACTCAGTGGCTGAACGACAATAACAATATGTAAAATAAAGCCACCATATGCTTCCCCTTCACCCTGGTTCATGAACTCTGTGCTTTATCTCCTCCAAATAATTAAGAGGGTGTCTTCTCCAAATTCATATGTTGAAAACTTACCCCCTCCCCATACAGTGTGTTGATATTAGGAGGTAAGGACTTTTGGAGGTGATTAGATCATGAGGATGGAGCCCTTATAGTGGGACTTGTAAGAAGAGACCAAGAGCTAGCTGGTCCTTCTGCCCTGAAGGGGCAGGGACTTCAGGGACTGAAGGAGTGACTTGGAAATGGGACTTCATCAGACCTTGGATTGGCTGGTGCCTCGACCTTGGACTTCTCCACCTCCAAGACTAAGAAATAAACTTGTGTTGTTTAAGCCACCTAGTCTATGGTATTCTGTTATGACAGCCTGAGTGGACAAAGACAGAATGTTTATGCCTACTATGGCCATGGTGCTTTACAGACAAGTTTCAGTCTGATCAGCAACCCTGTGAGGCAGGTACAGAATACACCTGTCCTACGGGGGACAAAAACTGAGGCTGAGAAGCAATTAAGTAGCTGCTCCAAGGTGATGGGGCTGAAAGTGGCCCTAGATCCAAACCTAAGTTTCATTGACTTCAAAATATATACTTAAAAAAAAGTGTACAGTGCTGCCTTCTTACAGTGTTTTCAAAGCCATCCAAACAGATGAGAATGATGAGCTGATGCTTAAACCTTTTTAGAGTGGAAATGCCATTTGATGCAGTGAAACAGAAGAGGTGACAGAAGATGTGGCTCCCGCTCTGCCATGGGCCACCAAACTGACCTCAGCCAAGTCACTCCATCTCAAAATCACAAAATCAGACTATAAATGCTGAAAAATGCATCCTGAAGATCTTATCTCTACCCAGTCTCCTCACTTTGCAGAAGAGGAATTTGAGGCTCCAGTGAAGCCACCTGCCTACAGCCCCAAAAGAGCAGAATTCAGGCTTATCTAACCCATGGAGGGCTGCTTCCACTGGTCAAGTCTCTCCTCTCTGGACCTTGGACTGTTCGTAAAGCAAACCTCGAGACCAGGTATTCTGTCTCAGTCAGTGTGATATGTTATAAAGCTATAGACTTACAACAAACATTTATTTCTCACAGTTCTGATGACTCAAAGTCCAAGATGAAGCGCAGACAGAGCTGATGTCTGGTGAGGACACTCTTCGTAGTTTGCAGATGTTATTTTTCTCACTACGTGAGTGAGAGAGAGATCATTTTTCTTGTTTCTTCTAAGAGCGCTAATTCCATTTGTGAGGGCTCCACCCTCATGACCTAATTACCTCCCAAGGGCCCCACCTCCTAACACCATCACACGGTGGGTTAGGATTTCAATATATGAGTTTTATGGGAACACAATCAGTTCATAACATATGTGATTCACTTAGACTGTGGTATGCAAATATTAATAATTTTAATACGATCTTTTAGCACATAACTAAAAAATGAGACATTTCAGAGTCCTATGAGAGAATGAACATACACTCTCTGAGCCTCTGTGTATGTAATGTGTGTGTGTGGTGTGTATGGTGATAGAGAGAAAAAGACAGACACACACATACAGAGCAAGAGACGCACAGAGAGAAAGAGGAGGGAAAATGTATTATAGAGAGAAACCTGTTCTTAGGGCTGCCTCAGATCCCAAAGGCATACCTGAGTGAGTTTCTATTCTTTAAAACAGAAACAAAAGCCTTTATTGAGTAACAGTCAATAGAAAGTTAAGAATCAGTCTTAGTGATTTATTTAGTGCCACTTCTTGCCATCATTTGAGATTGTTAGACTGGGCAAAGTTCAGAGAGCAAACCTGGTATCTTTATGGGAGATGGAGCTGCATTCATGCTCCGGGTGGGATCACCTTTGCAGAACATTACATTTCCTCTTAAAGGCAAAGTGCTGTAGGTTTTGCCTTGACTTTATGCATGCATGCTAAGTCACTTCAGTCATGTCTGACTTTTTGCGATCTGTCAGGCTCCTCTGTCCGTGAGATTCTCCAGGCAAGAACACTGGAGTGGGTTGCCATGCTCTCTCCTCCAGGGGATCTTACCGACCCGGGGATTGAACCCTCGTCTCTTGCAGTTCCTGTATTGCAGGCGGATTCTTTACCACTGAGCCACCAGGAAAGCCCCTTTACTGTGTATTTACATTTAAACTGGCACTTGTTCACCTACCAGTGTTTACGAAATCCTATATTTGGGCTGCTTTTTCCATGATAAAATGTTATCGTTTGTGTTTAAAAAAAAAAAAGAAGGAAACTAACCAGAAAATAGACAAATATATCTTTATCTAAATGATCTCCTTCCTTTTGAATTCCCTGGTAGTCCAGTGGTTAGGACTCCGTGCTTTCACTGCCAAGGGCCTGGATTCAATCCCTGGCTCGGGAACTAAGATCCTTCAAGCCACGTGGTGTGGCCAAATAAATAAACTCTTTCCAGAGCATCAAATGATTCTCTGGTATAATGTATATAGATAGAGAAACACTGAAATGCTAGTATCCTGGAAAAAGTTATATAGTTCACACACACAAAGAGCATTTACTCCCTGGGCCTCTCCTCAGACTTTCAATCTCACTCCTCCACCAAAATAACTATTATTCATGTAAAGGCTAAAAGTTCTGGCATGTGAGGTCTGGCTCCATGAGGCCAAGGTGGAACAGCCCTCCTTTCCTTTTTACTGCATTTGGCACATGTATGATTCCTGTAGGTGTATTTTTTGGCCTAGATCTTCAGGGAACTGTTTTGTCCAGTAACTGATGGGCTTTTATTGAAACACCTCTCTGCCTAAAGAGAGAAGACTTAACCTATGTCAGCTTAGAAGTTAATATATTGTGCCACACTGGAGTGCAGCTATGAGGATTTAAATAGTATTTCCCAAAAGGTATTCCTTGGAACCTTAGGCCTGTGGGATGCTATGTGACAAAAGGTTCCCAGGTCAAATAAGTCTGGGAAACACTGCCTGCTGTAGGGTCACTGATGCATGTGAACAGGTTACAAGTTTGCTCTGATTGCTCCTGCTCTATACCAGATTTCTAAATTGGAAGTGCTGCGGCGCTTGGCTGTGGGCCTGAACTCCTCTCTACACCCTCCTTAGGTAATCTCATCCAGTTCCAGGACTTTAAATGCCATCCGTATGCTAATGAGTTCCCAATTTATATCTCAAAACCTTCCTCCTAAGCTCCAGACTCATCTATGTGTAAGACCTGTCTACTTGATAGCATCTCTTACATGTGTAATAGGTATCTTGAACTCAGCTTGGGTAAAACAATCTCTTTATTTCCCTCATGCCTTTAAGCCTTTGCTTCTCTAGTCTTTTCTGGCTCAGTCAGTTCCAGCTCAGATGGTTTGAGCTGACACGCCTCAGTAATACCAGCATGTATTTCATTGTTCACGCCCCAGAGCTGGAAGTTATGACTGTCTTACTCTGGTCCCTGCTGCTACTGCTGCTAAGTTGCTTCAGTTGTGTCCGACTCTGTGTGACCCCATAGACAGAACCCACCAGGCTCCCCATCCCTGGGATTCTCCAGGCAAGAATACTGGAGTGGGTTGCCATTTCCTTCTCCAATGCATGAAAGTGCAAAGTGAAAGCGAAGTCTGGTCCCTATTACACCCATTAGCTATCAGGAAACCCTGTTGTCTCTACTCAAAAACGTGTTAAAGCCATCCCCCCTCTTTCTGCTCTGACAAGACCATCATCATCTCAGATGAATGACTGCAAGAGCCTCCTAACTGGTTTCCACTTGTATCTTGGCCTCTAGATTCTATTCTCTACCCAACAGCCAAGGAGAGATTTTTCTGTTTTGGCTTTTTGGTTTTTCTCCAAACTGTCAATTAGATTGAGCCAAGGCTTAACACACTTCCAATTGCTTTCCGTTGCACAACAATCCAGCCTTACTTCTTCCTGCGGTTTCTAAGATCACACCTCATCACATACAGGTTCTCAGCTCTAGCCATGGAGGCTCTTGTCTGTTCTTTTCACATGCCAGACTTTGACCTGTGAGATCTGTGGACCCACTGTTCCCTCTGCCTGCTGGGTTCCCCACTTTCAGTCCTTCCTTATAATATCACCTGTTGAGATCTTCACAGTCCTCAGCAGTATTTGAAATCTTGTTTGCTTGTTCACTTTTGTTCATAAACGTCAGCTAGAAAATGAATTCTATGAAGGCAGGCAGGTGTCTCACTCTTTCACCAGAGTTTTTTCAGCACCTAGTATCTGGCACATAATAGGTGCTCAACAAATATTCATTGACTGCATGATGATTTGAGAAATTATGCAGTGGAGAAAACTGAGCTTAGTTTGGCCTGACATGCCCCAAAAGTTTTGGGTTGACCAAAAAGTTCATTCAGGTTACGTCGTATAGAAAGACTCGAACGAACTTTTTGGCCAACCCAGTATTTGACCACAGACCCCTACTTGCCATTGTAGAGAATACTCAGTATCCCATGGCTCATTTCCTAGCACACACTTTGCTTTCTGCTGGTTTAATATCAATATTGGGAAGAGGTAATGTTTGAAACTCAGTGGATCTTCAAATTCAAACTTGAAAAATCTCTTGTAAGCCAGCATTTTGGTAGGTCTTTGGGAGTCCAGGATGTTTTTATTGGGAGAATGTTAGTTTAAAAAGTAAGTTAGAGGGCATTCTTTCTTTGAGATATTGGGTTCAAAAATTCAAAATAGAATCTCAAGATTGTAGAGTTCAGAGGTTGGTGAAATGTTGGAGGCGAGAGAGGAGTCCAGACAGGACATAGCCAAATGAAGGGATGTGGTTGACTAGGGTGAAATGAGATGGAGGCCCTCTAAAGCTTTCGTACTTCTAATGGAATTTTTAGAAACAGAGACCTGCAGTTGGGAACTTGGCTATTTTCAGCCTATGTATGTTTTCTGTGATTATTTCTTTTCTGTTTTCCCTCATGTTTAGTAAAGCTGTTCTTGAAAATACCAGCCTGTCTCAGTTGTGCCAAAGGAAACAATTTTGTCCACATTGAACATTTTAAAGGGGGAACCACACAGGCTTGGGTGAGGCATGAATTTGTGATATGATGACACTAAGTCAGGAAAACAGAAATCTAAAGTAAAAGTGGAAGTCAAGCCACAGAGTCAGGGGGAGTTTTTCATCCCCTTCCAACCTGGAGGTGCTCTTTCAGGGGTCTGATTTGGTTCAGCTTTTATGTGTTTAAACTGTGGAGGGTTTTGTGCTAATTGGACAAGGCTAATTCCGTACAAAGTCACACACATGCAGTATGAAGCTATAAAAGACAGTTTGATAAAGGAATGTCTAGTTGAATGAAAAACCTTAGGTGAAATTAGATGAGGAAAATTTGAGAAAGTCCTCAAGTTTTGAAGCATATGCAAAGAATATGTGAGAAATTTTGTGCACATGGCTGAGTGCTCTAGGTCTGTAACCTCAGGATTTCTCAATCTATGGCTGCACTAATGTTGGCCGCTGGATTTTGTTTCTGGGGTGGACTCTTGCTTTATACTTGAAGAGACAAATGGGGGAGTATCTTTAACCATATGAACATGTTGTCGCTCAGTCGTATCTGACTCTTTGGGACCCCATGGACTGTAGCCTACGAGGCTCCTCCGTCCATGGGATTTTCCAGGCAAGGGTACTGGAGTGGGTTGCCATTTCCTTCTCCAGGGGATCTTCCTGACCCAGGGTTCAAACTCAGGTTAAAAACCCAGAGGAATAACCCTAGCATCAATGAATCAATGGATATGAATTTGAGCAAACTCCAGGAGATAGTGAAGGATAGGGAAGCCTGGCATGCTGCAGTCTATGGGATTGCAAAGATTCTTGTCAGACACGACTTAGCAACTGAACAACAACAAAGGCTTACAATTAGGGGAGTCGGGTATTGTGTTTAGTAAGATAAAGGGCTGGCTTTGTGGCAGATAGGGTGCCATGTGAAGGGATAATTATGTCATTTGTGATTTTTCTTTATAGATTGGTCTTAGGGAATGTATTAGACTTCCCCAGAGAAACAGAATCTCTAGTTTGTGTGTGTGTGTGTGTGTGTGTGTGAGTGTGTGTGTTTACCTACTCTCAGAGCCAGTGTCCTAGTTTGCATCTTAAAGCAGGAAGCTGCTATATAAAAAGGAAGAGCTGACATTCCTGTTTTAAAGCCACCAGGCAGGAGAAGGCAGGGGAGGGCTAGCCTTGTGTTCTTTTCAGGTTTTCAACTGATTGGGTGGGACCCATTCACATTATGGAAAGAAACCTGTTTTACTCAGTCTACTGATTTAAATATTAACCTCATTCCCAAACATTATAGAAACACTCAGAATAATGTTTGACCAATTATCTGGGTACCCTGTGGTCCAGTCAATTTGACACATAAAATTACCCATCACAGGATGTAAGAGATGTGCATAATAGTATTACCACCCAGGATGATGAGCCGGCCCCAGAAACATGGTAGGGATTGGACAGAAGGAAGGAATCAGAGCTTGTAACAGAGTCAATGGATTCCTTGACAATGACACTTGAAATTCAGTGTAAGTTTTTCTTTTCTATGCTGTCTTCCCCATGTGTTACTTTAGGACTTTGTGTTATGGATTGAAATGTACCCTCCTAAAAACTATAAGGAGAAGGAAATGGCAACCCACTCCAGTACCCTTGCCTGGAAAATTCCATGGATGGAGAAGCCTGGTAGGCTATGGTCCGTGGGGTTGTAAAGAGTTGGACATGACTGAGCGACTTCACTTTTTTTCTTTCTTAAAAACTATAAAGGCTTCCCAGGTGGTGCTAATGGTATAGAACTGGCCTGCCAGTGCAGGAGACTTAAGAGACATGTGTTTGATTCCTGGGTTAGGAAGATCCCCTGGAGGAGGGCATGGCAACCCACTCCAGTATTCTTGCCTGGAGAATCCAATGGACACAGGAACCCAGTGGGCTACAGATCATAGGGTCTCAAAGAGTCGGACATGACTGAAGAGACTTAGTAGACACATAAACACTTTAAAGAAAAAGAATGTGTTGCAGTTGTAACATCTGGTACTTCAGAATGTCACCTTATTTGGAGATAGGATCTTTATAGAGGTAATCAAGTTAAACTGTCTTGAAACCAGTCCTGAATATTCATTGGAAGGACTGATCTGAAGCTGAAACTCTAATACTTTGGCCACCTGATGGGAGGAACTGACTCACTGGAAAAGACCCTGATGCTGGGAAAGATTGAAGGTGGGAAGAGAAGAGGACGACAGAGGATGAGATGGTTGGATGGCATCACCAACTTGATCGGCGTGAGTTTGAGCGAGTTCCAGGAGTTGGTGATGGACAGGGAAGCCTGGGGTGCTGCAGTCCATGGGGTCGCAAAGAGTTGGAGGCCTCTGAACAGATTCTTTCCTCATAGCTCTCAGAAGGAATAATTCTGTCAACCACCTTGATTTCAAATTTCTGGCTTTCAGAACTTTAAGACAGTAAATTTTTATTGTCTAAGCCATTCAGTTTGTGGCACTTTGTACCACAGCCCAGGAAAGGAATACACTAGTCAAGTCTACCACACACAATAGGCCGTGTTACCTGTACTTGGAAGAATGAACGAAGGAGTTTATGCATATCCAAAGAATGTAGCCCCAGGGGTAAGGAGCAGCTGCCTGGAGAAAAGATCAGGAGGTCACAGAGGCAACTGGGGAAGAAGCCTGGAGCAATGAGCAGGGTGCTGAGGATGGTCTCAAAAGAGGGACTGAGAAGGATAGTACTTTGTGTATATATACAGTAAAGAATCTAAGTATAAGTAGATGTCATTATAACCATTGACAATATCATCACCAAAAAATTAACTATCTACAGAAAAAAATTATCAATACAACTAGTGCTTGATGATCATTCCTGTGATCAGCTAAGAAGCATTAATGGAGTTTATATTAACTCTTAAAATGTTAAAAATTAAAAGGTTTGTATTAACATTAACAGCATTGAAAAGGAAACAGTACATATTAACTTTGACTATGTTAAAAATTAAAGGGATAATCTTTATATCTGCATCAACAGCTGAGGCACAAACATCTTGATGGAGGCTGTATGAGTCCAAATGACTTACAGCATCATGACTGGCAAATACATCTCTTTATCTCAATGAGGCCACGTGACATGGTAGCACTTTGCTTCCTAAAGTACTTTCTTCTGTTGAAATGTTGCCCTAGATATAAGTAAGGAGCACCATAAGGCTATAAAAATGGAAAAAGGAAGAATAAATGGAAGGAAGAGAGGGAGGAAAGAAGGAGGCAAGGCAAGAAGGGAGGAGGGACCCAGGACATTTTAAAATCCCAGAGCCAAGTTCTAATACATTTGAAATAGCCAGATTTGGTGTGAGATAATACTGGATATTTCTAACATAGATCTTGAAATTTTTGACAAATGTCATGGTTAAGTTATTAACATGGGATAAAGATGTTATTTAACAGTAATCTGTAAAACTTCATGCTTCTTTAGTCCTCTATTCGTGGTTTACTTCTAAAATCTTTGAATCACCATCTAATTTCACAAAATAGAATGAAGATTCCTTGGAAGTCTAAGCAGTAGGTAGACAGGAAAGAAATTCAATGACAGTATCTTGACATCTTTAATACTGAGCAATACTAATATGATAACAACAGCTACTCCTTTATTCTAAGGATTTCCATTATAAGGACTTGTGGTTATTCATTTTCCTTGCTTCTTGTTAATTATAATTATTAGGGCTATGTGCATGACTTGAATTCTATTAAATACCAAATGATTTCCCACATATTTAAGTTTAAAATCAACCTCTTTTAATAGGTAGAAATTACTCTTCCCCCCAAAATGATACAGTAACAGTGTCCAGACAGTCAAAATGAATGTCATTGTCCTTCTTCCTGATTGATGAATAACTGATGAGTCGAGTGCCAGGTCCAGCTAGGAAAGAACATGATAATGCATAAGTGGCAATAGCTTTTCTGGGACAGAGTTGGGGGAATGGATTGACTGTCCTTCTATTTTAGGGATCTATTAGTATGTGTGCAAGCAAAGCACTTTGATGTGGTTTTTAAGGGAATGTCTGATAGATATTTCCTGGCCTGGGATAGTCCATTTATAAGATATACTGTCTATGTCTCTAAATATTCTGCAAAACAGTCTGATGTCCACTGTCCTCTGTGAAGTCACTTTTGTAAAGAAGGTCCTAAGTGAAATCGCTGGCTGAGGCAATGACTTTGGGAAGGTCTGAACCAGTTCTGATGTAATGCCTCTTCCAGAAAAATCCCAGGACTTTTAGGGGTGTTGTTTGTGGTTCTTTTGCAAAACATGACGGTCTTGGACTGTCTAATGTATTAGACTTAATATTACCACAAGTGGACATGATCATACAGCCCTGTTCCACATCATTAGTGAGAGTAAATGCCTTGGCCAGAATTCTGCCAACACTGTTTCTAGCCAGACATCCATTAGTAAACATTGCTGTCTTAAAATATTATTTGGCTTCTGTGGCTGGCTCATCCGCATAATGGAAACTAGGTCCAGATTTTTTAAAGTATAGAAATGCTATTCTCCAAGAGAGGTAGTTAGAAATTTGGGGGATTCACGATAGAATTTTGCTAAAGTTCTGTTTCTTTTTTGAGGGGGGGGGTGTTTAAAATGTTCTTGCTAGAAAATATAGGGACTCCTCTGGCAGTCCAGTGGTTAAGACTCCAAGCTTCCACTTAGAGCGGGTATACGTTCATTCCCTGGTTGAAGAACCAAGATCCTACGTGCCACAGTGTGTGGCCAAAAATTAAAAAGAAAGAAAGAAAGAGAGAAAAAAAAAATATATATATATAAAAATATTTCTCATTTTGTGATAATGTCAATTAGGGAGGTAACTCCCTAGTTCTCTTAATAACTCAGCCATGCTCAGTGTTGACACCGCCTTCATAGAGATCAGCATAAATTGAAACATCTCTCTTCAACCTGAGCAGTTGATCGTTGTTAGTGGGCATTTCTAACAAATTGAAAGGGCTTAGTGAAAATGCACATTGTAAATAATTGTAGCATTTTACACATTCTTAAAAATAACAATCCTTTAACTTAATAAATACTTCCTAGTTGTAAAAACATGCCACTGTGTGCTCTGTCTTTTGATCTTTAACGGCCCTATGAGGTGGAAATGTTGTTGTTGTTTAGTCGCTAAGTCATGTCTGACTCTTTGCAATCCCATGGACTATAGCCTGCCAGGCTCTTCTGTCCATGTGATTTCCTAGGCAAGAATATGGAGTAGGTTGCCTTTTCTTTCTTCTGGGAATCTTCCCAACCCAGGGACTGAACTCATGTCTCCTGCATTGGCAGGAGGATTCTTCACCACTGAGCCACCAGGGAAGCTGTAGGAGGTAGAAATTGAAGGCAATCCATATCTGCCTTCCACGAGTGAGAAAAACAAGCTCAGAGAGATTAAAAACTTGGCCAGTGTGACAAGTAAATTAGGCTGTTCTCAAGATCAGCCTGAAGGTCTGTGATAGCATTTTCTTGGTATTCCTTGCTGAAGGAGGAGAAACTGCGAGCTAGGTAGGAGGCTTCCAAACCCTGTAACTTGCACACAAGCCCTTTGATCTAATCTGGTTTTGGTTCCCCCATGCTTTTGAGAACACTTCAGTGACAGCTGCTTCTATAACTTGTCTGGAATGAAAGGTATTTAACCTTAAAAGATTATTGCCATGTGTAAGTAGTAAGAAATCACAAAGTCTTATCAGAAAGCCAGTGTGACAAGAAGCTTTAGAGGCTATTTCACAAAACCAGTAGTGCTTGACATGGTTGCAAAAATACAATATATTACCCTCTCAGTTAAGGAACAATGAATAAATAAGGATAGTAAATTTCAGAGATTGGCGTAAGAGCAGTGACGTACTTGGTAGGCATTTGTAAATATTACGATATTGAACTTGCTGAATGTCCTTCCCTTGAAGAACCCAGTGAACCTCCAAATGTTCTCTTTTGCAGTCATCACAACATTCCCACTGAGTGTTGCCTAGACAGGAATTATCATCCTATTTTAACTTATGGAGAAGCTGAGTGTTCAGAGACCAATGGACTGACCCAAGGTTGAGTCATCTGGAGAGACTAACCCCAGAGCTAATTTCTTAATGATATGATTGTCACAAGTAAGTGACAGGTTTGAGGTAAACAAAGAAAACTATTTGGAGAATGAGGATATTTATGGTGTGCCAATTAAATATGCAGATGGCAAAGACAGAGTCCTAGTTCCAACCCTACTCCTAACTTGTTACGAGATTTGGACAAGTTACTCAACCAGACTGAGCCTCAGTATACCTAGTTGAACTAGATCAGGGATTTTCAAACTTTCTTCTTTTTTAAGGAAAGTCTTACTGTTTTAAACATTTATTCACACTCCATTGTAAATTATAAATTTAACTGATAAAACCTGCATGCAATCCTACCTCCTACTTGGCTTGCCTAACCTCCTACTGGATTTCCTGGACACAGTCTGGAAACCACAGTATTAGGTCATCTGAAAACTCCTTCCTGTTCTAAAAGTCAACAGTTTAATGATTGAAAGCAACTAGCTTTCTAATCTGCTACCTGTTCATGTCCTACATATCATCTTGCATAAAAGAGCCCCAGACTTGTGGTCAGAGGAGCTGGGTATGGATCCTGCCCCAACAACCAATTATCAAATGTCACTTGAATTGAATTACTTCACTTCTTTAAGTCTTTGTTTCCTCATCTATAAAATGAAGATGTAACCCATCTCAGCTAAGAGTGCTTTGTAAACTGTACAAGTCTGGAAAAGTATACAATGTCATTAGTATGATCTGTGTACAACAGCCTTCCATGGAGACATGGCTTTATCCTCCTAATGATACAGAGTACCAACATGGCTTGAGCTTCTCTTAGGCAAGGCCACTGTAGAGGGGAGTCGGAATTTGTCACACTTGGGCTTTGTCTTCCCTGTGAGCCAAGAGCCAAGTCGGTTGTGAGTGAGCTAACAGCATAGCAAACAATTAAACCAAGGAGGCACCACTGTTAAGAATAAAGGCAAGAATTGTCCCCATAACCTGACCTTGATCATAGTGAGCCAGCTATATTTCCCTCCACAAAGAGCCACAACCAATAATAATTACTGTCATTCCCTGAGTACTCACCATGTGCTAGGCACTTTTTACAAATTCTCTCATTCCATTTTTACAAGAACCCTCTGCAACGGGGTTAGCCTTATTTCATATTTTGAAATGGCCAAGAAATTGGGGCGCTTAGTCCCGTTTCACGGCTTAGAAAGTCTGAGTGATTGTCTTGGGTTCACACAACTGGCAAGTGGCCGAGCCTGAACTCTGAATTCAAACCTCTGAACCGTTCAGCTCTGCGTCTCTTGGTTGGAAGAAATGGTTTTCCTCACTCCGTGAGAGGGCGCAGAGCCTCTGTTCCTCTCGACCCCTGCAGTGCCTTAGTCAGCTCCGTCTTTCCAACTCTATTATTTTTTAAAATTTCTTCCTCCATCCAAGATGCTTCATTCAGCTTCATGAGACTCGGAGGTGGGGAGCGCCTTTTGGTCATTGCCGCACCCCTCCTTGTCTTCGCCCGTCCTCTGCACCGTTTTCTGCTCAGGAGTTGGAAAACCAAGCCTCAGCTCTTACCCCAGGGAGCTAGCCCCATAACTAATTCATCTCTGTCAGGAGGATTCTCCTCTCGCACTTCTCCTCCTCTTCACGTCTGTGTTTTACCCAGTTCTTTCTCTCTGCCGGTTGCACACGTCAGCCCTTAAGATCACCTGACCTCAGCCCGCCCAGGCTCTTGGCAATGATTTTGCTGAGCTTCGGCTTCCCCTCGTGATATGGCCAGACTAGCTCTCTTGTTAGCACCTGGAAGACGCTTTCCCAGCCAGCAGAGGTAGAGGTGTGCTGGAGGAACAGGGGTGAGCAGGAGCCTGGAAACTTGCTTGGTCAGCAGGCCTTGGACCCCATTCAGCTTGGACATTTCACTTAGGCGGCCCTCGTCCACTGGCAGCAGAAGCTTTTACCGCCCAGCTAGGCATGAGGCCATCAGGACGCTGTGCCAGGCCCCAAAGGGGGCGCCAGAAATCTCAGTAATAAATGGAAGGAAGACAGTGTGGTCCAGTGGACAGCACACCAGCTTTGGGATTTGAGAAATCTAGTGTAAGTCATTGCTCTACCCTTTACGTAGCTACGAGGCTTTGGCAAGTCATTTAACTCCCTGGGCTTCAGGTTACTCATTTGTAATATGGGGAATTACTACCTACTTAAGTTGTTTCTCTAGGGATTATAAGCCATGGTCTAGTACATCAGAGGCATTCAACCAGTGAGAGCACTTATTTTTCAAAGCCCTAATTCTAAATCACTTGCCCTAATCACTTCCTCAGAAATTCGGATTCATTTTGGAGTTTCTAGGCAGCTGTTTTTACCTCTTATTCTTTCATTTTCTCTATGCTGCAAACCAGCCTAGGACCTTCTCATATTCTGGTTTCACTTCCATCGTTAGCAGTTCCAC
This sequence comes from Bos javanicus, assembly GCF_032452875.1. Taxonomy (NCBI): domain Eukaryota; kingdom Metazoa; phylum Chordata; class Mammalia; order Artiodactyla; family Bovidae; genus Bos; species Bos javanicus. The sequence goes on from NC_083896.1 coordinate 9,675,037, forward strand.
CCAGTTGACCACTGCCTAAAAAGCAGAACTCAGAATTTAGCTGTCAGATCCAAGTCAGCATTAACTTTGCTTCTCAAGTTTTACTTTGATGTGAACCTCATCATTGACATGCTGAAATGGATAGAGACACTATTTGCCATCTTTGTTATAAGCTCTATCTGTATACTGACAATTTATCATTTATATCAAGGGACCATTCCATGTGCATGAATATTGGCAATAGTCTCTTAATATGCAGACAGAACCTAACTTGAACAAAATATTTAATTAAAGCACTCTTTTCAAATGAATGTTTGTGACCATTCTCAGCTAACAGAAAACTTCCTCTCTTAGGCAAGTGAAATCTATGCACTTAACAAATATTTATTGAAAATGTATGATATACAAAGTCAAAACTATGGTTTTTCCAGTGGTCATGTACAGATGTGAAAGTTGGACCATAAAGAAAGCTGAGCACCAAAGAATTGATGCTTTCTAACTGTGGTGCTGGAGACTACTCTTGAGAGTCACTTGGACACCAAGGAGATCAAACCAGTCAATCCTAAAGAAAATAAACCCCAAATACTCATTGGGAGGATTGATGCTAAAGCTGAAACTCCAATACTTTGGCCACCTGATGTGAACAGCTGACTCAGTGGAAAAGACCATGATGCTGGGAAAGATTGAAGGCAAAAGGAGAAGAGGGTGACAGAGGATGAGATGGTTAGATTGCATCACTGACTCAGTGGACATGAATTTGAACAAACTCTGGGAGACAGTGGAGGACAAAGAATCAGACACAACTTAGCAACTGGACAACAACAACGTGATGTACAAAAGACCTTGTAGATGCTGAGACACATGGCAGACATGGGGGTCATTGAAACAAATCCCCCTTCTCATGGAGCTGAAATTGTAGTGGAAACTCAAAATAAACAAGTCAACATGGAAATTTAAAAAATGAATTTGAGATGATTATGATTCTAATGAAAACAAAATAAAGTGATAGATTAGTGACTAGAGATGCTGTTTTATTCATTTTTATTTTATATATTTTTACCTTAATTTAAAAAACTAAGTGATAGGTGAATATAGTTTAGAAAAATTAAATCCCCAAATAAATATATCGAGCAGGATGAGGAGAAAGAAGGAGGCTTCTCTCTCGTGGGAGGTGATCCCTGAGCTGAGACCTGGATTATGAGGAGACAACTATAAAAAGCATATCAGGCAGAGGGAACAGTAACCCAAAGGCACTGAGGGCAGAGGCGCTTGGTCCACAGGTTCGTGGAACAGAAGAAAAAGACAATTTGGTTGAGACGAATTGAACAAAAGGGTGAGAGGTAGGAGGTGAGACTGTAAAGATAGGCAGAAGCCAGATCAAGCAGGATCTTATAGAATATGGTAAGACTATTGGCTTTGTTTTAGTTACAGTGAAAGTCCACAGACAGGGTTGAAGTAAACAAGGAAGAAATATGGGCCAATTTGCATTTTTAAAAGATTATTCCATTTTCTGGCTGGAGAATGGAGTATAGAGGACTAACGGGGAAAACACGAGGCTGGTATGGCAGTCCAGATGAGTGATGATAGCGGCTTAGAGTAGGATCACATGAGTAATAATGGTGAAATTCAGCATTTATTTCAGAAGAATTTGTTCAGAATTTCCAGAATTTGTTGATGAATTGAATTTGGGGAGTGAGGTAAAAGCCGAAACTACAATGATCCCTAGGTTTAGACTTGAATTCCTGGGTGTATGGTGGTGCTGTTTACTGAGATAGGAAAGATTGCAGTTGGAACACATTTGGGGGATTTGGTTTTGATGGGTTAAGTATGATAGACCCCTGAGACAACCATATGGAGAGGTTTTGCTTGGCTATTACAGGATATGTCTGTTTTCCCTCTCACAAAGCATAACCAATTGCTTGGCTGAGTTAGACATCTGCATGAAAAATCAGCAGACACTATGCCAGAACCAGGTGCCTTTGTAATGTATTTGCAATTTTTCTAAGAGTTGATTCATAAGACCATGGTGGGTATTTCTTGGACACCTATACTATTGATACATTCTAAGATGTGTCTGAATAGCTGTGGTTGGTAAAGAAAGTAGTTTCTCAGAACAGAGTTATATTTGGCGGAAAAAAAAAAACAACTTTCCAACTATATTTTCTACTTGGCATGTAGATAGAATATGACATGCTATGAAGACACAATACAATCTAGTTGGAAAGTGTTTTTTAGTCATGAGAAAATGAGAAAAGGTTTTATTTTTATTCTCCTTTAGATTCTGGTTCATAGATTTATAGCTCTTAGAATCAGGAGGATCTCAAAGAACAATGGGTTTAACTCCTGATTTCAGGCACACAAAGTATCGAAGCAACACATGCCTACACAAATCACACTTTTTGTAGTAGTTTTCTGCCTTTGAAAACTGGGCTTTTTCTTCAACAGTCTTACTTTGCAAGTTCAGGTCTTAAAAACCAATTTTCAGCTAAAAATAAGTAAAAATGAAGTAAGTTAAATACAGACGAAATAATAAAATTAATTCTGTTCACTAAGATGCTTCCTTATATGAAAACTGTGCTTTGAAAGTGAAAACCACAATACCCTGCCCTAGTGTTTAAACATCTCACCCAGAATATTATTTTGCTTTTTAACACAAAGTTCTTAGATTAATTTCTGTCCTGTCTCATCTATATAAAAAGAGTGGGAATTAACAAGGTTTTTGATACTGCTTTATAGCTAGGCTCTTTCAGTTTATCAAACTCTTTTATAATGGCTTTCTCATTTTCAGACTCATTCCTATAGCTATTCTCTTACTGGTTGATGGGTCTGTTACCTTTCTGAAAGCTCCCCTAAGCTAAGTTCTTGCCTGGAGAATCCCAGGGATGGGGGAGCCTGGTGGGCTGCCATCTATGGGGTCGCACAGAGTCGGACACAACTGAAGCGATTTAGCAGCAGCAGCAGCAAGCTAAGTTCATTACCAAACTATGGTCTCCCCTCAGTTATAAATCTGACCCTCACACTAGTCTATTTCCAAGACCATCTCCCCTAACTATAAAGCAGAGATATTACGACACATTGAAACAAAGAAACCAAGGAAATAAAATTATTTGAAAGTCAATGAAGCAGTCACATCCATAACAAAACTAAAAAATAATCACCATTGTCTACTTTCAGACCAGCTGTTGTTCAGTCGCTAAGTTGGGTCCGACTCTTTGCGATCCCGTGGACTGCAGGGCACCAGGCTTCCCTGTCCTTCACTATCTCCCAGAGTTTGTTCAAATTCAAGTCCATTAAGTCAGTGATGCCACCCAACCAATCTTCTATCGCCCTCTTCTCTTCCTGCCTTCAATCTTTCCCAGCATCAGAGTCACCACAAACCAAAAAGAGGGAAGTTATTTCGATAACAGCTTGCTGACATATTCCACCCATGACAAGAAAGGGTTCTCTGTCCCATTTCTGCACCAAAAGTCTGAAGGGTATTTTTTGCTGAGCCTTTCAAGGTAACAATAGAGCTTGTGTTTTGCATAAAAACTCAATTCAGCTTGTGCTCTCTGAAAAAGTTAGCTCAACTCAGGTCTTGCATTTGTACATGACAAACCTGATTCTTATAACTAGGATTGCTTATCGAGTGACTTTGGAAAACTTCTCAGCATCACGGCATGTGTGCATGCTCAGTCACTTCAGTCATGGCCAACTCTTTGCAACACTATGGACCGTATCCCACCAAGCTCCTCTGACCAAGGGATCTCCAGGCAAGAATACTGGAATGGGTTGCCATGCCTTTCTCCAGAGGACTCCCTGACCCAGAGACTGAACCCACATCTAGGTGTGTCTCCTTCATTGCAGCCAAAATCTTTACTGCTGAGCCACTGGGGAAGCCCCCTCTGCACTATTAACGCAGAATAAAAACTGGAGCTACAGACTGCATTACTTTTGTCTTCATTCCTTCAGTCAAGATTAAGAGTCACAGCCATCAGAAAAGAATGTTCTCCTTATAGTTTAAAGTGTCATCTTCAGATACTCAATAAACTAGTCCTATTCAAAAATCATAGCCTGTTATTCTTTTCTCTCCTTCCTCAGCCAGAAAGGGCTCTCTACTTCCCAACAAAATAACAACTACCTCAACACTAGTATAGAAATCAACTATAATCTTTGATCTATTTTATGACCATGTTATTCCCTTTGGTCTTCCCCTGGGACTTCTACCTGATTCTTCTTAAAAAAATTTTACATTTCAACTGGAGAATTTTACAGTGTATTTAACTTTTTGACTTACTGTGTATATTTAATAATCTCTTGAGAAGCTGAAGTGCACTTACTGGAATTCCGGAATTTCTGACTTTTCCTCCTCTCCTTTTTCCTTTTCTGAGATGCAAGTCTTGGCGATGAGCAGAAGAAAATATAGACTGATTAGACATAGCCTTTGGAGCCAGGTAGATCTGGCTTTGTATTTCTGGTCTAGTTATTCAATTTTTCTCTTGGTCTAGTTATTCAACTTTTCAAAGTCTGATTCCTGAGAATGGTAACACTCTGTCTTATGGAATGTTGTGAAGACCAAAAGAGATGTGGAAAGTCTCGAGCCCTGTGCCAACAGGTTGATTATACAAGTAGAGTTTGTATATTCCAAGTTCCTATGGAGTCTGGCAGTTGGATACTAGTTAACAGAAGCTACTGTCTCCCAAATTTCCCTGATAATAAAGTTTTCTTACAGTATTGGTTTTAAAAACACAATTTTTGGTTACATCCCAGATTGGATGAATCAGAAACTCCAAGCCTTGGGAGCCAAGAAATTGTATTTTTAATAAACATTCCTTTATAATTCATAGCATTAGAAAAGTTATGGAAACACATATAGATTATCATTATCTGTCATGTCCTATAATTATAAGCAAAATCAAAATAAAATAATCTTATAAAATTGGAAATCAACTATAGTTCAATAAATAATACATACATACATAAGTACGTAACATTTTAAAATAGCCACTTTAATAATTTGATCTTGTAATGTGTGAAGCTTCATTATGTTCATAATTAAATTACACAGTTGAATATTTTAACTGCAATTTACACCAAATATTTAAACTTCTGGTCCATCTGTCTTTTTCTCTGTAAGTTCCACAAAACAGTCAAACTTCACCATCATTAGTGAATAAAAATGAAACCACTCTTGGCTTTAACTGGTTTAGTATCAGCAGAATAAGAGCCAAGAACAGTGTAAAGCATTTTGTAATGTACGGCACTACATACATGTTGATTATAATAATTATTAACTCTTATAATTACAATAATAATGACCTACATCTACAAGACTCGACTTGTGAGCTAACCAGCTAGGTGCATTTTAATATGTCTTTAGCAAATCTCTCTAAGCTTTGCAGAGCCAAAGCTTGGAATATTATGCATAAAAACAGTATAAAATCTCTTCTTGCCTGAACCCAAATTAATTTTTAAAAATTCTTTCCTTTTTTAGATGTTCTCTAGCTAAACGTACATTTTAGGTTATGTTTTGCAATGCATTTAGATACCTTTGTGGTTTTAAGTGTTTGGCATTTGGGTAAACATTTCTATATTTCATTCAGAGATAACACGGTGGATGTAATTATTCTCTCCTTGTGTTGTATGTGGCAGGGACCCAGAGGAATGAGAAAATGAGGAAAGGGTGAGAAAAGAGTTAGATAGATCTATATAGCAGGAGCAGCTCTTTCGAAATGAATGACCACTGGACGTGTAGCATTTACTGAGCTCTTCCTAGGAGCCAGCCACTGTCCTATTCGTCTGAACACAACTACTGATTGCTCTGCTGGTTCACTGGTCTGTTTTGCCTCTGGCCCTGTGATCAGTCAGAGGCATGACAGTTGTTGGTGACTGGTGGATACTTTTCTGTTAAGAGCCAGACTGCTCTTGGTTGCCCTGACGGCAGCTACCACACAATGGTTGATGCTGTATTTCAGAACCGCTTATAAATTTCCTACTTTATGACTATGGCTCTCTCATATCAATGTAACCACACACAAAAAGCTGATGGTTTATCTCACTTTCATACACTGGAGTTAGTTTGAAAGGAACATACTTTAAGACTGCTAAACCATTATTATTAGACAATATCTAGAGTACACCATCAGGTATCTGTTGATAAGGTGCCTTCACATTACTTTCTACTTGTCTCCTATTAAAATAATCTTTTTTCTCATATTAGTTCTTTCCTATCACCACTTTTTTTTTCTATAACATAGAGCTTAGGATACAACTTCACATGTAGAAAGTACTCAACTGTCATTTGGAATAAATAAACTAATTGCACTATAGAATCTTTTTGGTGATCATTTCTCTTCATTTGACATTTCAATAAGTGACACTGATGAAAATTTCTATAACTTTAAAAAACCTGACATGTAGTGCTTTTAGAAAGTCTTGAACTACCAGCTATATGAAGATGGTCACTAACTGTGACTAATTATACTCCAAACATGTTGGATTAGGGTATTTTTTTTCTCATTTCAGAAAAATTAGAAAATACTGAAATATGTAAGAGTTCAAAATAAACACTTTCTGGGGAATTCCCTGGTGGTCCAGTGGTTAAGACTCCATGCTTCCAGTGCAGGGCGTGCAGGTCTGATCCCCAGTCAGGGAACTAAGAGCCTAAATGCTGTGCAGTGCAGCCAAAAGAATAATAATAATAAATAATAAAAATAAAGCAAAGGATTTCTGCTACTTTTATTGTATGTGTATTCTATATGACTGTTGGGCATTTTATATTTTCTTTGGAATTATTTTTTCTTTTCCATTGCTTACATTTCAGCGTGTAGTATTCCAAACTTGGGCTTCTCTGGTGGGTCAGACAGTAAAGAATCTGCCTGCAGTTTGGGAAACCTGGGTTTGATCTCTGGGTTGGGAAGATCCCCTGGAGGAGGGTATGGCTACTCACTCAAGTATTCTGGCCTGGAGAATCCCATGGACAGAGGAACCTGGTGGGCTGCAGTCCATGGGGTCACAAGGAGTCAGACACGACTGAGTGACTAAGCACAGCACAGCAGCATTCCAAATTTACTTTTATGCAGCTACACATTTTTTTTGCATAAAATAAGTGTGCACTTATATTCTATTACAGTTAAATGTAAGCATAATATAGAGCCAGACATCCTGGTATGTGAAGTGAAGTGGGCCTTAGAAAGCATCACTACGAACAAAGCTAGTGGAGGTGATGGAATTCCAGTTGAGCTATTCCAAATCCTGAAAGATGATGCTGTGAAAGTGCTGCACTCAATATGCCAGCAAATCTGGAAAACTCAGCAGTGGCCACAGGACTGGAAAAGGCCAGTTTTCATTCCAATCCCAAAGAAAGGCAATGCCAAAGAATGCTCAAACTACTGCACAATTGCACTCATCTCACATGCTAGCAAAGTAATGCTCAAAATTCTCCAAGCCAGACTTCAGCAATATGTGAACCATGAACTTCCTGATGTTCAAGCTGGTTTTAGAAAAGGCAGAGGAACCAGAGATCGAATTGCCAACATCCACTGGATCATGGAAAAAGCAAGAGAGTTCTAGAAAAACATCTACTTCTGCTTTATTGACTATGCCAAAGCCTTTGACTGTGTGGATCACAATAAACTATGGAAAATTCTGAAAGAGATGGGACTACCAGACCACCTGACCTGCCTCTTGAGAAATCTGTATGCAGGTCGGGAAGCAACAGTTAGAACTGGACATGGAAAAACAGACTGGTTCCAAATAGGAAAAGGAGTTCGTCAAGGCTGTATATTGTCACCCTGCTTATTTAACTTCTATGCAGAGTACATCATGAGAAATGCTGGACTGGAAGAAACACAAGCTGGAATCAAGATTGCTGGGAAAGATTGCTGGGAGAAATATCAATAACCTCAGATATGCAGATGACACCACCCTTATGGCAGAAAGTGAAGAGGAACTCAAAAGCCTCTTGATGAAAGTGAAAGTGGAGAGTGAAAAGTTGGCTTAAAGCTCAACATTCAGAAAATGAAGATCATGGCATCCGGTCCTATCACTTCATGGGAAATAGATGGGGAAACAGTGTCAGACTTTATTTTTGGGGGCTCCCAAATCACTGCAGATGGTGACTGCAGCCATGAAATTAAAAGACGCTTACTCCTTGGAAGGAAAGTTATGACCAACCTAGATAGCATATTCAAAAGCAGAGACATTACTTTGCCAACAAAGGTTCGTCTAGTCAAGGCTATGGTTTTTCCTGTGGTCATGTATGGATGTGAGATTTGGACTGTGAAGAAGGCTGAGCGCCGAAGAATTAATGCTTTTGAACTGTGGTGTTGGAGAAGACTCTTGAGAGTCCCTTGGACTGAAGGAGATCCAACCAGTCCATTCTGAAGATCAGCCTTGGGATTTCTTTGGAGGGAATGATGCTGAAGCTGAAACTCCAGTACTTTGGCCACCTCATGCGAAGAGTTGACTCATTGGAAAAGACTGTGATGCTTGGAGGGATTGAGGGCAGGAGGAGAAGGGGACGACAGAGGATGAGATGGCTGGATGGCATCACCGACTCGACGAACGTGAGTCTGGGTGAACTCCGGGAGTTGGTGATGGACAGGGAGGCCTGGCGTGCTGCGATTCATGGGGTTGCAAAGAGTCGAACACGACTGAGTGACTGAACTGAGCTGAAGCATAATATCCCCCTTAATAAAGATGTTCATTTTTGATTGAATAGCTAGATGGCTGATGAGAGTAAGAGGTAAAGATGGGGGCAATGTCTACAGGGAGACATCTGATCAGGAACTGTGAATTATTCTTCAGTTTCATAAATAGGATGTCTCTGTTTTCTTTTCTTTTTTTTTTTCTGTTTTCTATTTCAACTAAAATGGATTTACATCCATTTTAGGGTATAGTTCCTATCCTTCACATCAGTGTTTCTCAGTCTTTAGAATACTTCATAATTGTTTGAGAAGCTTGTTTTAAAAATGTAGAAAATTTCTATCCTAATCCTCAGAGGTTTTGATTTAATAGCTACCCAGGCATTTGTCAGTTTTGATTAACTGGCATTTAACTCCACTTCCCATTTTCTTCCTAATTTCTTTTCAGTGGAATCTCCCTTTGGAGAGTAGTCCTTGGAAGAGTCGTCTGGGCCTGGGGTGTCAGCCCCATTGTTTGGAGGCTCTTTTTCAGAACGTTCAATCTAGAGCAGTGATGCAATGACAGAATTAGGAGGGATAGTCACAGTGTCAGTGTACAGACAACGTCGTTCTTGCATTATGACCTGTGTTGCGGCTCCTCTAAATCTTCCTTGGTTCCAATCTCTGGTTAATTCTGTGGACCCCAAATACCCTTCCAATCAACTCCTTGGTAGCACAACTTGATTTCTATTGTTTGTAGAACTATAGGGAACCATAACCAATATAAATGATACCAGTGAAATTTAGGAACTTGGGTTTTAGCAAGTTCTCCAAGTGATTCTGATGCAGGTGGATCCTCAAACTACATTTTGAGAAATACTATTGTATGTCTTAGGCTTCCTTGATGTCTCAGATGGTTAAAAAAAAAAAAAAAAATCTGCCTGACGTACAGGAGACCCGGGTTTGATCCCTGGGTTGGGAAGATCACTTGGAGAAGGGAATGGCTATCCATGCCAGTATTTTTGCCTGGAGAATTCCATGGACAGAGGAGCCTGGTGGGTTACAGTCCTTGGAGTCACAAAGTCAGACACAATTGAGCGGCTAACACTTTCACTTCATTCTATGTCTCAAGTATTCTACATAGCTCCTGATGTTATGATATTCACGAAGAAGGCACTCAATAAATGCTTGCCAAGGACTTCCTTCCAGTGGTTAAGATTCTGCCTTCCAATGCAGGAGCTGTGGGTTCAATCCCTGGTCCCATGCACCACAACTAGAGAAGCCCACATACCACAACAAAAGAGCCTATGAACTGCAACTATGACCCAAGGCAGCCAAATAAATAAAATAAATATGTTTAAGAAAAAGCTTGCTAGATGAATGAATGGACAACAGATGGGTAGATGATGGATTCCTTGTAAGGTAGACCTGACCTCGGGTCTCCTAATGCTAGACTTCTGCCAAATAGATGTAGGGATATTGATGTCGTTTCCCAGTTTTCTTGTTAGGTATATGTATTTGTTTTACTTTACTATAGTTGAAAAATCACAACGCAGTTTAGAAAAGACATGATAGTCAAGAATTGGCAAGAAAGAATTTCCTGTTAAAAATAGTATCTTATCAACAATGAAGAAATGAGACTTTATAGCTGTGGTCATAGGATTTTGGTTGGCTTTGTTTGTTTTTCTTTCTGGAGGATGGCATAGGTCTTTGACATTTCGTACATTTCTTCGTACATAGTATTTTACATACTAAAGAAAAATAATAAACCCATGAAAACAGCTGATTAAGATCTCCTTTTCTTGCTTAAGTAGGTTGAAAAGTAGGCCAGTAGTTAACAGAATTTTTCATGAATTTGACCTTGATGGCAACTTCTCCAAAAGCTATGCAAAGGCCTTGCTATTGTTAGTTTTCTTTGTAGGGCTTTTTCATTTGTGATTTCCTGAGCATTCCAAGAAGTCCTTATAAGTGCTAGTGAATGGTCTTCATCAGAATTTTCTTTGAATTTACAGATAGAGTCCTCTTTATAACTCATAGGTCCTTAAGAAATGTGGGTACTTACCTGTGCACCTCAAAGACTGAGACTTAGTTGACATTAATTTATGTTTATAATTTTGGCCATTGTTCCCCACTACTAATTTCTCAAGCTTTTTGATTTGAGAGGCAGTGTGAGGTGGTGGGACAGACACTGACTTAAGAACTTGGATACAGAGTTTGAATCTTGTTTTTACAACAATCCAACCGCACTAATGGATTTACTTGTCTGTCTTTTCTCACCATTTGGACAGGGATCATGTTTTCTTTGCCTTCTTATTCTTTCCACCTGGCATATAGCTCGTCCTCCGCTAATGTTTGCTTAATGAAGCTTGAATGAATTTCTAATCTTGGGCAGCTCACAGACTTCCTGGATTTCAGATTTTTCATTTGTAAAATAGACCAGTTGCTCTCTAGCATTATTTCCAGGTCTGACATTCTGCGATTATATGATCTGTGTATTCTGAAGCCAGCTTCCCTAAGTAAACGCTCTTGTTTGGGGCATTGAGAAATGGCATTGCATTATTTGCTTTATTATGAGTGGCTTCCTCATCTCTGAGTCATTCTTACTGAAAACAGTTTCAAAGAGCCTGCAAAATTGCTATATATTTAGTGTGGAACAACTTGGAGAACTGCCCATTCGATATTTACTTTTATAGTTTTCAGGCAGAGCTCTCTGCTCCATGGGGACTGCTGAGATATTTCACGTAGCTTCTTAAAGACATCTTCCATCTTGAGGAGTTTGATACTTAACTGATAAGACTGACTTGGCTGCATTTCAGCCTGTTTGTCAGTCTGCTAATAAGAGTTCAGATTCCAGGGCATCCATCTGCCCATAACATACTACAGATTTTCTTTACCCCTTTAAAGCAGAGAAATTTGCATGGAAAATCATAGAAACATAAGAGCTGCAATCATAATATCAACAGTGTAGATGTAGTGTGGGAAGGACTTAAGGTTTGTTGGAAGGGCTTCAATAAATGCCTCAATGGGGTATAGTGGGGGAAACATCTAATTAGACAGGATTCTGAAGTCTCTGCATTCCAGCTTCAACCATCTCAAATAACAGCAAACCTGCTTCTGTCCTTTTTACATGCTGATCTTCTGCATACATTTATTTCAAAACATTTTCTGTAACTACATAGAAGTTTGATCTCTCAATGTAGTCCACTTTGTCATTTATGATTAGGAGGATGAAGAGGATAAGGGATTTTCTCTTGAGCGAGGTAACTGAAAGATTCAGACTCACTACTAATTAAAAAAAAAAAAAAGATGTTCAGGAAAAGAAAGGTCAGAGTAGATCTGGAGGTACAGGCAGAAAAGCCTGCAGTAAGAGAATGCTTAACTTTTATAATTACAAAGCACTGATACATACACATCATTGGATCCTCACGACAGATTTCGCAGCAAACACTGCAGGTGTTTTTTGTTTGGTTGGTTTTTTTCCAACTGCACCGGGTCTTCACTGTGTGCGTGGCTTTCTTTAGCTGCAGCAAGGTGGGTTAACCCTCTAGCTGGATGCGTGGGCTTCTTGTTGAGAGGGGTTCTCTTGCTGCGCAGCGGGAGCTCTAGGTGCTTGGGTTTCGGTTGTTGTGGTACATGGACTTAGTTGCCCCAAGGCATGTGGAATCGTCCCGGAGGAGGGATCAAATCGGTGTCCCCTGCATTGGCAGGCGGAGTCTTAACCACCGAACCACCGGGAAAGTCCAGGGTGGGTGTTAGTGGGTGTTAGTAACCCCGATTTATGGATGAGGAAGCTGACACTGGGCCAGGTCAAGTGGCACGCACAAGGCCATCAAGGGTGTGTGAGAGCCTGGCCTGGGGCTCACGTCTTCTGACCTTGAACCCAGTGCTCTTTGTATTACACCACACTGCTGACTAAAGACAGACATATGACAAACAAGTGTGTCAACAGATCTTGGAGACATGAGTTGGTCGTGGGTAGAGGATTCACACACGTTCTGGTGCCTGAGGATATGATTTGGCAACTGTGTGCTTTTCCCCAAAGTCAAGCTGATGTTGCTCACAGTCTGAATCATGCGCATTGCTACGGTTGGGGGAACATCTGAGCATACTTCTCCATGTGCTATTTGAACAACATCCATTTGCTAATAAGAAGACAAAATCATCCTATTAGATTATAAGGAAACCTGCCTTTGGTTTTGTCAGTGTTCCTGCTGCTTAAAAATCTTTTTGGTATTTATTAGAATTTTCTTGGCCAAAATGTTCAGTGTGCACTTAGTTAGGTTTTATGTTAAAGTCTAATTTTTTTTAATGTCATTTTCTTTTCTCCTCCCATCTCCTACTCTTATATACCTCCCTAAAAATTATTCACTATTCAAAATGTAAAATACCTTTTCGAGGATAAACAAGAAAATGTAAAAAAATGAATTTATAACCTTACAACAGGATTCAATATATAATAATAAATTGAGAGCGTTTAGAGATTAGATTATAAAAATGAGGGAATATTTGAAAAGAAAAACTAGGCTTTTAGGAGAAACATCTGTGTGGTTGTTTTCAATGCTATATATAAACCAGGTTGAAGTTTGAGATTAAAAGTCACATATATCTGTAGGAAAAGGTTTTAAGGCCTTTAAAGGTGTAAAGTTAATGAACTGTGTAAAGAGCTGGGAAACCATTTAAACTAATTTTATAAAACAAAACTCAGAATATTTAATTAGGTCATCTTAGGATAATATAAGCATATTATTTGAGAAACTGCTACTGTATTCCTAAGCTAGGGTTAATTGACAAATTGCATCTTAAAGTTGTTTAGGTATCTTTGGCTTCTGTGAGCCAGATGGAAATAGGATAATTATTTTGAGTGGGGAGTAGAAAAAGAAAATGATCATGGAGATAAGGTCAAATCTTTCTCTTTTCTTTGTCTAAGAGAGGAAAAATATATGAGGTCTTCTAAAATAGACCCTTCAGTATAGCAGATCCTTCTGTCTCTTAAGATTAGGTACAGATGAGAAAGACAGAAAGCTGCAAGTAACAGCTTCTTAAATGAGATATAAATGCATATCTCTCTTACATGAATGAAGTCTGGAAGTAAACAGTCCGGGTTTGGTAAAGTAGATCTACTATTGTCAAAGCCACAGATTCTTTTTACCTTCTTGCTCTGCCGCCCACAGCACAGGGCTTCTACTTGATGGTACAGAATCATTGCTGGAGCTCCAGCCATCACAGTTTGTTTTCTGTCCATATGAAGGAGATAGAAATGAAAAGGAAGCCTGCATGATTTCCCATTAAGGAGTCTTCTGGGAAATTCCAAAGAACAATTCTACTAACATTTCACTGATTAGAATTTAGTTTTATAGACATACCTAACAACCAGAGAGACGTTTTTGCTTTTTTGTTTTTGGAGTGGCTGTAAACCCAGTCTAAATCAAGTTTCCAACCAAGTAAAGATGAAGGAATGGATATCTGGGATTATGTCTGACACAAGTTTTTTTTTTTTTTTTTTTTTTTTATCATCATTTTGGTTAGTCAGTCACTTGAGTTTATGCTGCTGGAGTTTGCTTGAAATCCCTTATTTTCCCAGTCTGGACTAAAGTGTAAATAAATAGCTTGTTTGTTTTTTTCCTCCTACAACTTGCTAGGTAATGCATTTTAAGATGTTGTTCAGTACTACAAGCAGGTTGCTCCCTGTGGAACTCCAGAAGAACTGAAACTCAGAATAAAACTCTGTAGAATCATCACTATGTTCTTAAATATATGAACCTAAATTTAAATGTTATCTAAAGTGACAGGCATGCAAATAACAATATTTCAAGCTGGTATGAACCTGTGTGTACCATGAGATTTTTCTGAGAAAAATATAGCCACATGCAGTTCAAATCTAAATAAGGAAAACATCTCTAAACATCCTGTAGCTTGTTTTCTAGCAGGGATCATGGGAATGTTAGTGGACACCAGAAAGAATTTGAATGTTCCTAGTCTTCACTTCAAGAAGAGTCATGGCATAGTCAAGACCTGTCTCAGTTCAGTTCAGTTCAGTTCAGTCGCTCAGTTGTGTCTGACTCTTCGCGACCCCGTAAATCGCAGCACGCCAGGCCTCCCTGTCCATCACCAACTTCCGGAGTTCACTCAGACTCACGTCCATCGAGTCAGTGATACCATCCAGCCATCTCGTCCTCTGTCGTCCCCTTCTCCTCCTGCCCCCAATCCCTCCCAGCATCAGAGTCTTTTCCAATGAGTCAACTCTTCGCATGAGGTGGCCAAAGTACTGGAGTTTCAGCTTCAGCATCATTCCCTCCAAAGAAATCCCAGGGCTGACCTCCTTCTGAATGGACTGGTTGGATCTTCTTGCAGTCCAAGGGATGCTCAAGAGTCTTCTCCAACACCACAGTTCAAAAGCATCAATTCTTCGGTGCTCAGCCTTCTTCACAGTCCAACTCTCACATCCATACATGACCACAGGAAAAACCATAGCCTTGACTAGATGGACCTTTGTTGGCAAAGTAATGTCTCTGCTTTTGAATATGCTATCTAGGTTGGTCATAACTTTCCTTCCAAGGAGTAAGTGTCTTTTAATTTCATGGCTGCAGTCACCATCTGCAGTGATTTTGGAGCCCAGAAAAATAAAGTCTGACACTGTTTCCACTGTTTCCCCATCTATTTCCCATGAAGTGATAGGACCGGATGCCATGATCTTCATTTTCTGAATGTTGAGCTTTAAGCCAACTTTTTCACTCTCCACTTTCACTTTCATCAAGAGGCTTTTGAGTTCCTCTTCACTTTCTGCCATAAGGGTGGTATCATATGCATATCTGAGGTTATTGATATTTCTCCCGGCAATCTTGATTCCAGCTTGTGCTTCTTCCAGTCCAGCGTGTCTCATGATGTACTCTGCATAGAAGTTAAATAAGCAGGGTCACAATATACAGCCTTGATGTACTCCTTTTCCTATTTGGAACCAGTCTGTTTTTCCATGTCCAGTTCTAACTGTTGCTTCCTGACCTGCATACAGATTTCTCAAGAGGCAGGTCAGGTGGTCTGGTAGTCCCATCTCTTTCAGAATTTTCCACAGTTTATTGTGATCCACACAGTCAAAGGCTTTGGCATAGTCAATAAAGCAGAAGTAGATGTTTTTCTAGAACTCTCTTGCTTTTTCCATGATCCAGCGGATGTTGGCAATTTGATCTCTGTTTCCTCTGCCTTTTCTAAAACCAGCTTGAACATCAGGAAGTTCACGGTTCACGTATTGCTGAAGCCTGGCTTGGAGAATTTTGAGCATTACTTTACTAGCGTGTGAGATGAGTGCAATTGTGCGGTAGTTTGAGCAATCTTTGGCATTGCCTTTCTTTGGGATTGGAATGAAAACTGGCCTTTTCCAGTCCTGACTTGTGTACCCTGGGTTAAAGATGTCAAAACAAGAACTAAGGGTAGAGATGACTGAACTTAAAAAGTCACTCTTTAATCATATAAAATTTTGTTACAGGGATCAGAGGTACTACTACAGTTATCTCAGTAAATCTATTTTTGACTATCAATTCACAAAATACTGTTTGTTAATTTCCCTGGCCTGTTTTTGGCTCCAAATTAATCATCATTGGTTTGCTAAACATATATATATATATGTATACATATATATGCATATGTACATATATATATAATTGAAGTATAGTTGATTTAAAATGTATTGGTTTCCAGTGTACAACTAAGTGATTCAGTTATACATATCTATGCTTTTTCATATTTTTCCATTATAACTTAATATACGATGTTGAATTCATTTCCTTGTGCTATTCAGTAGGACTTTATTTATTTTATATAAAGTAGTGTATATCAGAGAAGGCAATGGCACCCCACTCCAGTACTCTTGCCTGGAAAATCCCATGGACAGAGGAGCCTGGTGGGCTACAGTCCACAGGGTCGCGAAGAGTCAGACACGACTGAGCGACTTCACTTTCATTTTCACTTTCATGCATTGGAGAAGGAAATGGCAACCCACTCCAGTGTTCTTGCCTGGAGAATCCCAGGGATGGGGGAGCCTGGTGGGCTGCCATCCATGGGGTCGCACAGAGTCGGACACGACTGAAATGACTTAGCAGCAGAAGTAGCAGTTTATATCTGCTAATCCCAAACTCCTACTTTGTCCCTCCCTGCCCCCTATCCAAAACTGTTTGCCTTTCCCCTTTGATAACCATAAATTTGTTTTCTATGTCCGAGTCTGTTTTGTAAATGTTTATTTGTACCATCTTTTAGATTCCACGTATGAGTGATATCATTTGATATTTATCTTCCTCTAGTTTGAGAAACATGTACTGAGTGTCACCTGTGTTCCAGGCATTGTGCTAAGAGCTGAATAAAACAATCTCTGCCCTCAAGGAGTTCAGTTTGGTGATGACAAGTTACTTATAATTTTCATCCTTAACGAATAAGTAATAGTAACATTGTACTCTGAGAACCTGGAATCTGGGATTAAGAGACATGGTTGACTCATTAAGAACAAAGTGAAAAAAGTACAGGCTTAAGATGCAGAAAACATCTATTTGAAGGTCACAGTCACTTACTACCTGTGCCCTTAAGCAGATTAGTTGTTTGTCGTGTCCAACTCTGCGACCCCATGGACTGCAGCACGCCAGGCTTCCCTGTCCATCATCAACTCCCAGAGCTTACTCAAGCTCATGTCCATTGAGTTGGTGATGCCATCCAACCATCTCATCCTCTGTCGTCCCCTTCTCCCACCTTCAATCTTTCCCAGCATCAGGGTCTTTTCCAATGAGTCAGTTCTTTGCATCAGGTGGCCAAAGTACAGGAGTTTTAGCTTCAGCATCTGTCCTTCCAATGAATATTCAGAACTGATTTCCTTTTGGATGGACTGGTTTGATCTCCTTGTAGTTCAAAGGACTCTCTCAAGAGTCTTCTCCAACACCACAGTTCAAAAGCATCAATTCTTCTGCAGTCAGCTTTCTTTAGAGTCCAACTCTCACATCCATACATGATTACTGGAAAAACCATAACTTTGACTAGACGGACCTTTTTGGCAAAGTAATGTCTCTGCTTTTGAATATGCGGTCTAGGTTGGTCATAACTTTTCTTCCAAGGAGCAAGTGCCTTTTAATTTCATGGCTGCAGTTGCCATCTGCAGTGATTTTGAAGCTCCCCCAAATAAAGTCTGTCACTGTTTTCCCCATCTATTTGCCATGTGTAAATATTCGCCAGCATGGAGCAAATTCTAGTTTTTCTATTTGAAGCTCCCTGGAACTTTTTTTATCTCAAGTATTCTTTTTATCAAAGTATAGTTGATTTACAATGTTGTGCCAATCTCTGCTGCACAGCAAAGTGACTCCGTTATACACATATATTCTTTTTTTAAAAAATGCTTTTCCGTTATGGTTTATCACAGGGTAGTGAATATAGCTCCCTGCATTATACAGAAGGACCTTGTTTTTTCTCCATCCTGTATGTAATAGTTTACATCTGCTAATCCCAAATTCCCTTACCTCCCCCATCCCCCTCTCCCTTGACAACCGCAAGTCTGTTCTCCAAGTCCATGAATCTGTTTCTATCTTGTAGACATAGAATTTGTGCCATATTCATTTCATGTGTGCCATATTTCAGATTCCGCATGTAGGTGATATCATACGGTCTTTGTGACATGACTTACTTCAGTTAGCATGGTAATCTCTGGGTCCGTCCATGCTGCTGCAAATGGCATTATTTCATTCTGTTTAAGGCTGAGTAGTATTCCACCGTATTTATGTACCACATCTTCTCTTACGTTGGTTCCGTATCTTGGCTATTGTGAATAGTGCTACTGTGAACAGAGGGACGCATGTATCTTTTTGAATTACAGTTGTGTATGGGTATATGCCCAGGAGTGAGATTGCTGGATCATATGGTAATTCTATTTTTAGTTTTCTGAGGAATTTCCACATTGTTTTTCATAACGGCTGCATTTTCTTCAATAATTTTGATCTACGGTTCATTGAATCCATGGAAACATAACCCGCTGATAAAGAGGGCCGAATGTATGTATAAGCTGCAAAATGATCACCACAATAATTTGGTTAATATCCATTAAATAACAGTTACAATTTGTCCCCCCTTGTGGTAAAAACTTTTAAAATCTATTTTCTTAGCAACTTTCAAATATACAGGACTTTTTATACAGCATGTTTAACTATAACTGTCATGTTGTACATTATATCCCCAGAACATATTTATCTTTTAGCAAGAATTTTGCACTCTTTGATTATCTTCATCCAAAAATAATTGCAATTTTTCATTTTTTTTATATTTATATTTTTTGATGGACAATATGTTCAAAATTTGGACGGTTTGAATAGAATTGTATTTTGGCTTTTAACCTTTTAGAGCATTACGAGTGAGTTCAAGTTTAGGCCGAGATAGAAATAGAAAATATAAAAGTAAAATTCAGAAAAGAAAAAAGAAAATTTGTCAAGGTAGAAGTATAGGCTTTTTTCTCCTCTAAACGTCTAAGAACTTAATATGTGACTTTTAAGCATGTAGATATAGGATGTGTAGGTCTCTATGTACCATCTGGTCCCACCTCCACATACATTAGGGATGTGCCTTTCAGGCAGAGTCCATACATAGCAAGCTCTCTTTGGCCTAACTGGTATTTTCAGCTCAGTTCAGTGGCTCAGTTGTGTCTGACTCTTTGCGACCCCATGAACTGCAGCATGCCAGGCCTCCCTGACCATCACCAACTCCCAGAGTTTACCCAAACTCATGTCCATTGAGTCGGTGATGCCATCCAACCATCTCATCCTCTGTCATCCCCTTCTCCTGCCCTCAATCTTTCCCAGCGTTAGGGTCTTTTCAGATGAGTCGGGCCTTCTCATCAGGTGGCCAAAGTATTGGAGTTTCAGTTTCAGCATCAGTCCTTCCAACGATAACTAGTATTTTAGCCTGTCTAAAATAATATAATTAAAGCAGTAGCTTCACAAGTAGAGAAGAGTCACAAATTAAGAAACTGGGAAAGCAAGTTAACAGCAAAAAGTTTATGCACATTTCTGAAATATGAATAGCTTCAAGAAGTTTACGTAAGGGATTTAGGTGCTTTAAGTACTTCACAGTTTTCATGGGGAAAATAGTCCATATAGAAAATCTCTGTACTGTGTCCTGAAATAAAGAATCATTTCTTAGACAAAATGATCTCCCAGAAGAAAACCATGCTAAGGGGGTTTCTCTTGAAGCACTGTCCCTGTTGATTTGGGTCATAGCCTAATGTGCAATGGTGCTCTTGTAATGTGCCCCAACACAGCTGGTCAGTACTGAGGGTTTCTTAATAATAGTAATAAATATAAATTATAATAACAAAATTAACTGAAGAGGTAAATAATGTTTCCCTAGAAAAATTAGAGAATAGGGAGGAATTG
Source organism: Bos javanicus (assembly GCF_032452875.1). NCBI lineage: Eukaryota > Metazoa > Chordata > Mammalia > Artiodactyla > Bovidae > Bos > Bos javanicus. The sequence continues at coordinate 9,695,009 of NC_083896.1, forward strand.
TGAACTGTGAGGTCCAAACAAGTGCTATGGAGGATCAGAGTAGGGAAAGATTGGTGTTATCTTGAGTCACCCAGCAGGGAGGACTTCACAGAGGGACACTGGGGTGAGACCAATAACATGATCCCTGGAATGGAGTTAAGGCCTTACAAGTCCAGGGAAATCACATGAGCTGTAAATAGTAATTTAATACAAACAAAATGCCATCCCTCTATCTCCTTCCTCTCCCATAGTAATGCTATAAAGGTTCCTAGTGTTGTCTAGTTCTTTTTTTTTTTTTTTGATCAGTGAGGGAACTGTGACATGTATGTGTGTGTGTGTGTGTGTGTATGAATGTCATTAACAGTGCTCTTTTCCTTTACCTGACTGTGGAATCAGCTGACAGAACAAGTAACTAGAGATTAAAATAGCAGCCTTATTAGTGGTGGTGGTGGCTGTTGTCAAGTCAAGTCCAACTCTTTGTGACCCCATGGACTACAGCATACCAGGCTTCCCTCCATCAACCTCAGAGCTCGCTCAAACTCATGTCCATTGAGTCAGTGATGCCATTCAACCATCTCATCCTCTGTAGCCCCCTTCTACTTCTGCCCTCAATCTTTCCCAGCATCAGGGTTTTTTCCAGCAAGTCAGCTTTTTTTATTAGTGGTAAAAAGCTAAATTGGAAGATAGAGCTTTGTTATGTGGCTACACTTCATTGCCTAATTGGGTAGACTCATTCATTTAGACATGGGTTCACTGGAGACTCATGCCTCCCTAAACAGGTCCCAGCCTCTTACCATTTAGCAGAGACAGACCAGACAGACACAAGATCCCTGCAGGCAGGCAGCTCCAACCAGGTTAAGCCTACGCATGGGGCTAGAGGTAGAGTGAGGTGAACAAGGCACCTAGGGTGCAAAACTCAAGGAGGCCCTCACTCTCAGCTCGTGACCATGTCTGTCTACTGACCCTGAGGGTGCGGGCCTTCTTCACTTTTGTGCCTCAGGTGCCTTCCTGGCCTCACATTGTCGTGGCCCCACCGGCACGTCCAGTTGTTTTTCCTGAACTCACCAATCAGGTACATCCCTCCTCTTGCCCTACAGAGAGTGACTGCAGAGGGAAAGAAAAGCCAGAGGTGTAACCTAGTGGAGATGTTCACACATGAACAGAGGCTAGGGGAAAGGAGTCTCCCCTAAAAATGATCACAGAGGGACTTCACTCGCGATCCAGTGGTTAGGACCTCACACTTCCCCTGTAGGGGGCATGGGTTCCATCCCTGGTTGGGGACCTAAGATCCCACATGCCACACAGCACAGTGCAGCCAAAAAAAGAAAAGAAAAAAAAGGATCATAGAAGTTAGAAGTAAAGAATTTTTGCCAAGGCTGTACAACCAGTGATGACCAGAACACAGGATTTCTGATTCCTGTTCATAAAAAAAAATGATATTATGCAGCTATGAGTGATTAAACCCATTCACCAGAGCACTCAATTAACCAGGCCTTCTATAATTGCATGCATGCTCAACTGCATCTCACTCTTTGTGACCCCATGGACTGTAGCCCGCCAGGCTCCTCTGTCCATGGAATTCCCCAGGCAAGAATCCTGGAGTGGGTTGCCATGCCTTCCTCCAGGGGATCTTCCCAACCCAGGGATTGAACCCATGTTTCCTGCATCTCCTGCCTTGGCAGGTGGGTTCTTTACCACTGTGATCCCTGTTATTGTTAAATTATTTTGATTTTATGACTCCTTTGGCAGCTTAAGCAGATTATATATTGAATTATATGTAAACTCACACAGGGCATAGTAGGTTGGATGGTGGCCCCCCTGTAGATATGTCCATATTCTCTAACATGAAAAGGTCACCTTATCTGGAAAAAAAAGAAAGGTCTTTGCATATGTAATTACATTAAGGATTCAAACACGAGATCCTCCTTGTTTATCTGTGTGTGCATGCTAAGTTGTTTCAGTCGTGTCCAACTCTGTGCGACCCTATGGACTGTAGCCTGCCATACCCCTCTGTCCATGGGGATTCGCCGGGTAGGCTCTAAACCCAAGTGTCCTTTTAAGAGCCACGCAAAGAGAAGATACATGGAGAAGAGGCAAAGGTCATGTGAAAGTGGAGACAGAGAAAGAAGTAAACGCAGCCACAAGCCAGGGAGCACGTGGAGCCACCAGAAACTGGAGGAAGCAAGGAAGGATTCTCCCTGACACGCTCAGGAGGGAGTGCAGCCCTGCCAGCACCTTGATATTGGATTTCTGGCCCCAAGAACTGTGAGAGAATAAATGTGTGTTGTTTTTAAGCCACCAAATTTGGGTTAATTTATTACAGCAACCCAGGGAAACAAACCTAGGGGACAGACATATTTCAAAAGCTCCGTATTAATCATTTTCCCAAAACTTCGTGGCTTAAGCCAACATCTCACACAGTTTCTGTGCATCAGGAATTTGGGAACAGCCTGGCTGGGTCGTTCTGGCTCAGGATCCATCCTGAGGTTGCAATCAAGACGCTGGTCAGAGCATCTGAAGACTTGGCTGGGGTGCTAGAAGATCTGCTTCCAAGATGGTCCCCTCACAAGACTGGCAAGTGAATGCAGGTTGGTGGCAAGAGGCCTGCGTTTTTTGCCACGTGGAGCTCTCCATTAGACTGAGTGTTCTCATGACACGGCGACAGACTTCTGCCAGAGTGAGTGAGCCAACAGAGAGCAAAGTGGAAGCTGCAATACTTTTTATGATCAAGTCTGAGAAGACACACACCATCATTTTCTCAAGGTTCTATTGATTACACAGGCCATTCCGGTTCACTGTGAGAGGGGGCGATTTGTTGGCATGAACACCAGGAGATAAGGATCACTGAAATCCCTCATGGATGCTGGCTAGCACAGGTCTCAAGTTTTTCAGGGTATTTTTGTTGCTGTTCTTTAGTCGCCGAGTTGTATCCAGTTCTTTTTGACCCCATGGACTGCAGCACTCCAGGCTTCCCTGTCCTCCTTCACTATCTCCCAGATCTGGCTCAGACTCATGTCCATTGAGTCGGTGATGTCATCCAACCATCTCTTCCTCTGTCACTCCCTTTTTCTCCTGCCCTTAATCTTTCCCAGCATCTGGGTCTTTTCCAATGAGCTGGCTCTTCACATCAGGTGGCCAAAGTATTGGAGGGTCAGCTTCAGCATCAGTCATTCTAAAGAGTATTCAGAGTTGATTTCCTTTAAGATTGACTGGTTTTATCTCTTTGCTGTCCAAGGGACTCTAAAGAGTCTTATTCAGCACCACAAGTTGAGAGCATCAGTTTTTTGGTGCTCAGCCTGCTTTATGGTCCAGTTTTCACATCTGCAGGGGCTTCCCTGCTGGCTTGCATGGTAAAGAATCTGCCTGCAATTTGGGAGAACTGGGTTCAATCCCTGGGTCAGGAATTTCTCACTTCTATACATCACTACTAGAAAAACCATGGCTTTAACTATACAGACATTTGTGGGCAAAGTGATATCTTTGCTTTTAATAGAGTAGCTATTATTTAATGGCTAGCACAAGGGTATTTAGGAACCAGAATATTTCCTCCACAGCCACTTAAACCATCTATGTTTAAGCCATAATGCTGAACTATATAAAATACTTTTTAGAGTGATGGAGTTGAGTTATACAAGTTACCCACATATTCAGTTTAATTTACTTTTATATTTTAGGTTGAACCACATGAAATTAGTGATTTTTGTGGGTAAATAATTACCCAACATCAGTAACTTCGTGTTTTTAACATACTACTTTTAAAGATAGGACTATGAACTGACACTTTAGATCAGTTTTTAAGCAGTTATAAAAACACTTTTCTTTCAAACCATTACTTAACCATATGTTTAAATGAACTAGAATCAACTATTCTGAAAGTACTCTGGTTATTTGAAATATTACTATAGCTTTGATGTCGCCGTTATAGTTTTCTGTCCATGAGCCAAAGGGTCTGTGAGGGCATTGTACCATTGTGACCTCATGAAGAGTAATTTAACATCCCTGGGACCAATTTTCATCCTCCAAGAAAGAAGAAATTTGACCAAATGACCTCTAGGCTGACTTTCTGTGCAAAAATGTTAAATAAATTTTTATACACCATGTTGGAGCCACTACTGGTTCCTTCTTTAAAATCCAAGTAGAACAAATTGCATATTTAATAGAGTTGTAGGAAAGTCTTTAACTAAATACATTTATTCATTAACATAGAGTATTAATAGTTAAACTCAAGGTCCTTCATTTTTAGTAGTCCAGAGTCTTCCTCCCTCCGTTGTTCTCTAGAAAGCATAGACTGCCCTTCAGTAAATCAATTTTCTTAATTTGACTTGCTATATTTGACAACATTTCTTGGGTTCACATATTTTCTCTGTGCCAAGTACTGCATTTTTCATTTCCCACAGAATCAGGACAAACTGAACATCCCTGCTGCGTCCAGGGCAGATCTGGCTAGATGTCAACTATGTTAATTGGTATAGAGAAAACAGCAGCCCTACTTTCATCTGATTAAAAATCCCCACAAACATTCTCCTCCAAAGTAAAGCTATGTGAGTACAAAGTGATTTAATTACAATATAAAGTTTGGCAGATGCATCCTCCTGTCTTCATTTTACTGGCGCATGCAGAAATGCTGCTGTTTCCTGGAATCTTTCAGTATCTCACATTCTAATCCGACTTTTGGAGGTTTAGAACTTGGTACTCAAAGCTTTCTGTGGTCTGCCAATTGGAGTAAACTATCTTTGCTTCCCAGAGATATTTTTAAACAAAAGATTTATAGAACAAGCTATAGATCTTCATTTAAAAGGGAGTTTAAAATATTTTATTATACTTTTAAAAAGTCTCCATGTTAAAAATTGCCCCAGGATGAGAGGATTATGTAATATAATTGCTTTAGTTAATTGGGGTGTGGGAGGTGTGGGTGTAACAGAATAGAAGGTAATGAACTTTGATAAATTTATATGAGCAATAACAAAGTACCAGAGAAATTTTAATTTTATCGGAGGGTGGCTTTCTATTCAGTGCTCCTTCAAAATTGTATGCTATCTCTTTAATGCTGGAATTCCCCGGGACTCTGTCTCACTCCTGGGAGCTTATGCTCAGGGTGACTTCAAGTACTCTGTAATTGTACCTGGTTGACTTAAAAAAAAAATTATTTCCTCATTTGTGCTGGGTCCTAATTGCAGCACTTGGAATCTTTAGTTTGGTGTGAGAACTCTTAGTTTGGGCATGTGGGACCTAATTTCCTGATCACAGCTGGAACTGGGCCTCCTGTATTAGGAAGGTGACGTCTTAGCCACTGGACCACCAGGGAAGCCCCTGATTGACTTCATTTTTGAGAGTAGATCCTCGATGGTGACAGCGCCAGGCCAACAGCAGACTTTTCTATGACTAGGAAAGTTAGAGGTCCTGGATCGTTCAGTTTCCAGTCTTGTAGCTAGACAGCCTCAGGATGGGGAAGCCCAGGAAAGGGGGTATGTTTAAATAAACAGAGAGGCTTGCCTAGATAGATTCTCTTACTTGCAAATGTTTGAATTTGTTAAAAAGTCCATATTTTGGAAGCCTCATTTTCTTAGAGGTTGAAATGCTCCGAAGGGATTCCCGAGAAGAGAACTGCCTGGTTGGTGAGTGCAGATCCTGGGCTGACACTAGAACTTTGCTTTGTACTTCATCATTAAGATCTAGAATGATCTTAATTTTGAATTGATTTTCTTGTGCTTTCATGTGGAGGAGACAGGAATCCTGACCTCAAAAAGGAAAGATAGCTCCATTCAATCCTGCCCACAGTTTGAAGAACACATACTTTAATGTCTCATTTCCCCTCCCCCAGCCCCTGGTGGGCACTAATCTGCTATTTCAGTGGATTTTCTGACTCCAAATAAATGGAATCATATAAGATGAGGTCTTTTGTGACTAACTTCTTTCACTTAGTGTGTTTTTAAGATTCATCATATTGTAGTGTATTTCAGAACTTAATTCCTTTTTGTGGTTAAATAATATTCCATTATACAGATATACTGGGGGCTTCCCTGGTGACTCAGATTGTAAAGGATCTGCCTGCAGTGCAGGAGACCTGGGTTCGACCCCTGGGTCGGGTAGATCCCCTGGAGAAGGAAATGTCAACCCACTGCAGTACTCTTGCCTGAAGAACTCCATGGACAGAGGAGCCTGGCGGGCTATAGTCTGTGGGGTCACAAAGAGTCAGACAGGACTGAGAGATTAACACTGTGATTGTACCAACCACAGTACTTGTACACTTGTATCATTTGGGCCTATATCTCCAGCTTACACATTAATATCCTTGGTATATTGGGAGTGTCTCATGAGCATATTCAAAACATTAAATGTTGTTCAAGATGAGGAATAGCAGAAACTCTCATTCATTGCTAGTTCAGTTCAGTTCAGTTCAGTCACTCAGTCATGTCCCACTCTTTGCGACCCCATGAATCGCAGCACGCCAGGCCTCCCTGTCCATCACCAACTTCCGGAGTTCACTCAGACTCACGTCCATCGAGTCAGTGATGCCATCCAGCCATCTCATCCTCTGTCATCCCCTTCTCCTCCTGCCCCCAATCCCTCCCAGCATCAGAGTCTTTTCCAATGAGTCAACTCTTCGCATGAGGTGGCCAAAGTACTGGAGTTTCAGCTTTAGCATCATTCCTTCCAAAGAAATCCCAGGGCTGACCTCCTTCTGAATGGACTGGTTGGATCTCCTTGCAGTCCAAGGGATGCTCAAGAGTCTTCTCCAACACCACAGTTCAAAAGCATCAATTCTTCGGTGCTCAGCCTTCTTCACAGTCCAACTCTCACACCCATACATGACCACTGGAAAAACCATAGCCTTGACTAGACGGACCTTTGTTGGCAAAGTAATGTCTCTGCTTTTGAATATGCTATCTAGGTTGGTCATAACTTTCCTTCCAAGGAGTAAGTGTCTTTTAATTTCATGGCTGCAGTCACCATCTGCAGTGATTTTGGAGCCCAGAAAAATAAAGTCTGACACTGTTTTCACTGTTTCCCTATCTATTTCCCATGAAGTGATGGGACTGGATGCCATGATCTTCGTTTTCTGAATGTTGAGCTTTAAGCCAACTTTTCCACTCTCCACTTTCACTTTCATCAAGAGGCTTTTTAGTAACTCTTCACTTTCTTCCATAAGGGTGGTGTCATCTGCATATCTGATTTCTCCTGGCAATCTTGATTCCAGCTTGTGCTTCTTCCAGTCCAGCATTTCTCATGATGTACTCTGCATATAAGTTAAATAAGCAGGGTGACAATATACAGCCTTGACATACTCCTTTTCCTATTTGGAACCAGTCTGTTGTTCCATGTCCAGTTCTAACTGTTGCTTTCTGACCTGTATACAGATTTCTCAAGAGGCAGGTCAGGTGGTCTGGTATTCCCATCTCTTTCAGAATTTCCCACAGTTTATTGTGATCCACACAGTCAAAGGCTTTGGCATAGTCAATAAAGCAGAAATAGATGTTTTTCTGGAACGTTCTTGCTTTTTCCATGATCCAGCGGATGTTGGCAATTTGATCTCTGGTTCCTCTGCCTTTTCTAAAACCAGCTTGAACATCAGGAAGTTCACAGCAAAATGGTGCAGCCACTCTGGGAGACAGTCGGCAGTTTCTCACAAAACTAAACATACTAATGCCATGTGACCCAGCAGTTGTGCTCCTTGATATTTACCCAAATGAACCAAAAACTTGTGTCTACACAAAAACCTCTATACAGATATTTATAGAGCTTTGTTTATAATTACCAAAACTGGAATCCACCAAGACGTCTTTCGGAAGGTGAATGGAAAAATACACTGTAGTTCATCTAGACCACGGGATATTACTCAGCACTAAAAACAAAGGAGCTATCAAGCCACAAAAAGACATAGAGGAAACTTAAATGCCTATTACTAAGTGGAAGAAGCAAATCTGAAAAGGTGACCCACTGTATGATTCCAACTACATGACATTCTGGAAAAGGCGAAACTACAGATAAAAAGATAACCTCTGGTTGACAGAGTTTAGGGAGGAGGAAGAGGTCAAAAGGGAGAGCACAAAAATGCTTAGGGCAGAAACTACTTATTATGATACTACAACGGTGGATACTTGTTATTATCATTTGTCCAAACCTATAGAATGTCAGACTTTATATTTTTGGGCTCCAAAATCACTGCAGATGGTGATTGCAGCCATGAAATTAAAAGACACTTACTCCTTGGAAGGAAAGTTATGATCAACCTAGATAGTATATTGAAAACCAGAGATATTACTTTGCCAACAAAGGTCCGTCTAGTCAAGGCTATGGTTTTTCCAGTGGTCATGTATGGATGTGAGAGTTGGACTGTGAAGAAAGCTGAGCGCCGAAGAATTGATGCTTTTGAACTGTGGTGTTGGAGAAGACTCTTGAGCATCCCTTGGACTGCAAGGAGATCCAACCAGTCCATTCTAAAGGAGATCAGTCCTGGGTGTTCATTGGAAGGAATGATGCTGAAGCTGAAACTCCAATACTTTGGCCACCTTATGCGAAGAGTTGACTCATTGGAAAAGACTCTGATGCTGGGAGGGATTAAGGGCAGGAGGAGAAGGGGACGACAGAGGATGAGATGGCTGGATGGCATCACCAACTCAATGGACATGAGTTTGGGTAAACTCTGGGAGTTGGTGATGGACAGGGAGGCCTGGCATGCTGCGATTCATGGGGTCGCAAAGAGTCGAACACAACTGAGTGACTGAACTGAACTGATAGAATGCACACCACCAAGAGTGAACCTTAATGTAAACTTCGGACTTTGGATAATAATAATGTGTTGGTGTAGGTTCATTGATTGTCACAAATAGTAATAGTGGATGTTAATAAGCGGGAGAGGTTGGACATATATGGGAACAGGGGTGTATGCAAATTCTCTGCCTCTCCACTCCATTGTCTTTATTTATTTATTTGGCTGTGCTAGGTCTTAGTTGTGGCACGTGGGATATTTTTCACCTGTGCCTGGAAACTCTTAGCTGTGGCCTGGGGAATCCAGTTCCCTGACCAAGAATGGAAACCAAGGCCCCTGCACTGGGAACATAGAGTCTTAGCCACTGGACTACCTGGGAAGCCCCTCCATTCCATTTTGCTGTGAACCTAAAACTGCTCTTAAAATATGTTTTATGAATTAAAAAATAATTATATTCAAATTGAATGCATTTCTCTCCCTGCCAACTTCCTCTTCCTCCAAGATCATCCTTTTCAGTAAATGGAATCATGATGTATCCAGCTAAACTGTATCAGGAAATTAGGAATCAACCTTTACTTTGGGTTCTCTCGTGTATTTCATGCAATCTATTTATCAGATTTTATGCATTTTATTAATGCTTCCTATCTCTAGGATCTATATCCTTCTTCCCCTCTCTAATACCTCTACTACAGTGCCCTTTACCCACTGACCAGTTTTCCCTTGCTCTACCCTTGGGTTAAGTATTATGAACAAGTACAACTATTTTTACAAGATTTTTGTTTTCTCAATCAGGCCCAATGCAGACCATAAAATGTAAAACTTAGCTGTTCAGAACTTTTTTTGATAACTTCTCTCATAATGAGGCTTTCATTAAATTAAAAACCAAAACATCACACAGGTAGAGAATGAGAAAGTAGATGGAATAATGGTTTATGGGCCTGGGACATCTTTTAATGTATCTGTTGAGTTTAAAAAATGAAAGGGACACAGAGGTTGATTAGATGTTGATGCCATCCTGGACTCAGAATTTGTCAAAGCACTCCCATTTGCCTTCAGGACAATATCCAGATTCCTAAGCACAGCATACAAGGTGTTTCATGACAGGGCTCCTGTCTTCATTTCCACTTCATCTGCCCCTATTCTGCATTCACCTAAGTTGTTCAGGTCAAAATTTAGAAAGCATCCTTGTATTATCTTTTTCCCTTGAGTCGCTGTCCTCAAATTCTCTCCCTACTATTTGATCCACCAGCAAATTCTGTTGATCCTACATTAGAAATATACCTAAATCTATCTACAGTTCATTTCTCTGCCTTCCACTCTAATCTAAGTCACTGTCACTGACTATTCTTCTTGTCTCTAGCAATTCCTTCCTAACCACTTTCCCCGCTTCTATCTTGCTCAAAATTCCATTCTCCAAACAGCAAGATTGGACATAAAAAAGATATATATTTTGAGATCATGCTATTCCTCTGTTCAAACCCTCTGATAACTTCTCATCTCACTTAGAATAAAATCCAAATTCCTGCCAAAGCTCTGTATTAGTTTCCTATTGCTGCTTTAACAAAATTAACACAAACTCAGTGACTTACATAACAGAAATGTATTACATTGTCTTATTTCAGACCTTATTCAATTTGTTGTCGTATTTTATTTATTCGTTCATTTGTTTATTTTTTAGGCTGCTTCAAGTAGCATGTGGGATCTTAGTTCCCAGACTGGGAACCAAACCCACGGTCCCCTGCAGTGGAAGCACAGAATCCTAGCCACTGAACCACCAGGGAATTCCCTGTTGTCTTCTTTTAGACCTGTAACTTCCAGAATTCACTTCAAGCTGTCAATAGGGGTGGTTCCTTACAGACGTGCTAGAGAGAACCCATTCCTTCTTTCTTCCAGCTTCTAGAGGTAACTGGCATTCCTTGGCTTGTGATCACATCACTCCAAATTCTGTTTGTGTTGTCACATAGCCTTCATCTCCTTCTGACTTCCTGCTTCCCTGTGGGTGCTGTGATTACCTCGGGCCCCATCCTTAACTTATTCATATCTGCTACGTCCTTTTTACCATGTTAGATAACAAATACACAGGTTCTGGGAATGAGGACATAGACATCTTTGTCAGGGAGGGGGTATGACTTAGTCTGCCACATTCTATACAGAAACCATGAAAAAAACCATTCATCAATAAAATCTGGATTTGTTAAAATTGCTGTTAGTGGGGAGCACCACAGTAATAGAGTCCCAATAACATCTCAAAGGGGGTGATAAGGGAAAGATATTTACAGAATTGGGAAGGGGGCGGGTATTAATCATAGGGTGTCTTGGTGGTGGATATTAGGAGCCTGGGCAGAAATTGGTTAGAATTTGTAAGCTAACTGAATTACTAGAATCTATGAATCTGTGCAGAGTTACAGTCAAACCACTTCATATGTGGTCTTATATTGTAACAAACAGCGTAAACAAGCTGGTGTTAAACAGTAGGAGCTTAAATAGCTTTTGTTACATATCATGGAATGGTACAGTAGATCATTTCAGTTTGCACTTCATTTCACTTTGCACATAATGATCATTCTTGCCTCATTTCTCAGTCCTCATTTTGATCGGTTTTCACCCTAAACTGGGAGAAAGCCTTTTATTTTTCTGGGGATGGGATCAACGCAGATCTGCATTGCTATTTTGTAAGTTGCAATTATGTATTGAATTTTTCACCAGTCATATCGACCTCTACAAGCATCAGAGTTTTTTGTTCTTTTTGCTGGTTGATCATTTGTAAATGATCAATGTAAAGCCTAGTGCAGCAATGGCTGTGCAGCAGCATTTAAGACACTGAAGATCATATATCTGGTAACTGCAATGCAGATAGACACTAAGACAAAGATTGTTAGTTTGAAAGGCATTTCAAATCCATAGTCTTAGATTTTGGTGTGACATAATCTATTTGGATGTGTGCTAAGTCGCTTCAGTCGTGTCCGACGGTGCGACCCCATGGACTGTAACCCCCAAGGCTCCTCTGTCCATGGGATTCTCCAGGCAATAATACTGAAGTGGGTTGCCATGCTCTCCTCCAGGGGATCTTCCCAACCCAGGGATCGAATCTGCGTCTCTTATGTCTCCTACATTGGCAGGCAGGTTCTTTACCACTAACGCCACCTGGGAATCCAATCTATTTGGCTTCCTTACATAAGGAAGGAAGATCTATTTGGATCTTCCTTACATAATCAAGTTTCTTTTTTCCTTTAATATGGGTAGGGTTTATTCAACCTTACCAGTATATTAGGAATGTAAGTCTTAGGAATACCAGTAGTCAAGGCCACAGATGTCCATTAACTGTCTAGGACCTTAATCTAGAAGTTGGGGGAGAAAATAGCTGACAAGATAAACATGCAAAGCCAAGGGGATACATGCACAAAGAATAATATGGTGACCAATGGGGTCTTGTTCCAGTTGTCTTGGCTGGAAGCAGCCAACTTCATGCAGTTATCAGGTTGTTCCAAGGATCTAGGGTTGTTTGTCATGGGATAGCTACCTCTAGATGTTACTTAGACTCCTCAACATACTTTATGAAGCCGTTCATAGTCTAGTCATATCTCTGAGATCATTTCCTAAATCTTTTTTCTTTTCTTCACTCTTTCTTCAGTGGCCACACTGGCCTTACTGTTCCACAAACAAGTTAATCTTGTTCCTGTCTGAGGGCCATTGTTTTCACTGCTCCCTGCACACAAAGTGATCTGCCCAATATTTGCACTGCTGATCCCACAATTCACTCAAGTCACCATCTTAGAAAGACTTTCCCTTGTCATCCAGCTTAAGGTCCTCTTCCCCTGTCCTTCTTGATTCATTTTGCTTAATTTTTCCTCATAGCATTCTTCTCTCCCTGTATCTGTTTCATATTTATTTGTTCGTTATGTGTCCCACTTGAATATACACACAGTCAAGAAGGCAGAAAGAACACTTTCCCACTTTGTTCACTGATGTGTTTTCAGGGCCTAGAACACTATTCAGCATATATATGTGCTTAGTAACCACTTGATGATTGAATGAATAAATAAAAACCTCACATACACTTAATGTTTCAGCCATATATAACAATTTGTAATTCCCAAATGGCTCATTCTCTTGCATTTGTGGTTTTCCTCTGCCTGGAATAACTTTTCCTTTATTCCCTCACAATTTCTAATCACCTTCAAGACTGTTTACATGTCACTGTCTCTGATAAACCTTTATTGATCCCACCAGGAAGAACTAGGTGTCATCTTTCTTTGTTCTTATAGTACTGTAGGCTTACTTCTATCATACTACTTAATACAGTGAGTTGACTCTTGAAGAAGGCAAGAGTTACCCTCTGCCTTCCACCCCACTGCCAAGCTGAAAATCCAAGTATAACTTTCCAGTCAAACCTCTGCACTGTAGATTCATACTACCAAAGATTGTGTAGCCCTGTAGGTGTGTTGATCGAAAAAAATCTAGGTATAAGCGGCCTTGTGAAGTTGAAATCCATGTTGTTCAAAGGTCAATTGTACATTACACTAACATTTTGTCTAATCTATGTCTACCAGACCACCTGATCTGCCTCTTGAGAAATTTGTATGCCGGTCAGGAAGCAACAGTTAGAACTGGACATGGAACAACAGACTGGTTCCAAATAGGAAAAGGAGTACGTCAAGGCTATATATTGTCACCCTGCTTATTTAACTTATATGCAGAGTACATCATGAGAAACACTGGACTGGAAGAAGCACAAGCTGGAATCAAGATTGCCGGGAGAAATATCAACAACCTCAGATATGCAGTTGACACCACCCTTATGGCAGAAAGTGAAGAGGAACTCAAAAGCCTCTTGATGAAAGTGAAAGTGGAGAGTGGAAAAGTTGGCTTAAAACTCAACATTTAGAAAATGAAGATCATGGCATCTGGTCCTATCACTTCATGGGAAATAGATGGGGAAACAGTGGAAACAGTGTCAGACTTTATTTTTCTGGGCTCCAAAATCACTGCAGATGGTGACTGCAGCCATGAAATTAAAAGACACTTACTCCTTGGAAGGAAAGTTATGACCAACCTAGATAGCATATTCAAAAGCAGAGACATTACTTTGCCAACAAAGGTCCGTCTAGTCAAGGCTATGGTTTTTCCAGTGGTCATGTATGGATGTGAGAGTTGGACTGTGAAGAAGGCTTGAGCCCCGAAGAATTGATGCTTTTGAACTGTGGTGTTGGAGAAGACTCTTGAGAGTCCCTTGGACTGCAAGGAGATCCAACCAGTCCATTCAGAAGGAGGTCAGCCCTGGGATTTCTTTGGAGGGAATGATGCTGAAGCTGAAACTCCAGTACTTTGGCCACCTCATGCGAAGAGTTGACTCATTGGAAAAGACTCTGATGCTGGGAGGAATTGGGGGCAAGAGGAGAAGGGGATGACAGAGGATGAGATGGCTGGATGGCATCACTGACTCGATGGACATGAGTCTGAGTGAACTCTGGGAGTTGGTGATGGACTGGGAGGCCTGGCGTGCTGCGATCCATGGGGTTGCAAAGAGTCGGACACAACTGAGTGACTGATTTGATCTGATGTCTGTATCCTGAGACTCTAGTAGAGGGCTTTGCTCATAGCAAATTCTGAGTAAGTGTTTATTGAATGAGTTTATTTCCTGAGTAACAACTGTGTGTCAAGCACTGTACTAGTTTTTTATGTACATTTCATTTATTTTTTAAAATCTTTATTGGTGTATAGTTTATTTACAATGTGTTAGTTTCAGGTGTACAGCAAAGTACATCTCTTACACATAAACACATATCCACTCTTTTTAAAGATTCTTCTCCTGTATAGGGCTATTACACAGTGTTGAGTAGAGTTCCCTGTGCTATACAGTATATCCTTAATAGTTATCTGTTTTATATATAGTAGTGTGTACACGTCAATTCCAATCTTCCAATTCATCCCTCCCTATCCCTTACCCACTGGTAACCACAAATTTATTTTCTACATGTATAACTCTATTTCTGTTTTGTAGATAAGTTCATTTGTGCATACATGCAATGGAATATTACTCTGCCATAAAAAAGGATGAAATAATGCCATTTATGGAAACATGGATGGACCTAGAGATTGTCATACTGAGTGAAGTAAGTCAAACAGAGAGAGACAAATATATCGCTTATACGTGGAATCTAAAAAAGGCTACATATGTACATTATTTTAATCCTGACAAGAAATCTGTAAGATATCTGCTATGATTCCTGTTTTATATATGAGGAAGCTGAGTAACTTGCCCAAGTTTTGAACTTAAGTGTGTCTGACTCCAAATCTGATATTTCTACCATTGCCTCAAATGAATGAATAAATCTCCTTAATTTTATTGACACTTACTGGTCAAAATTTTAATATACTAATTTTATTATTAACATTGAAACTCTGATCTATTTTTGCATCTACAGCATGCAACATGATCAGTGTTGCATGCTATAATACAGTTTTACTTTATTCAGCCTCTTTAGATTACAGAGAAGAATGGACCCCAGGTACCTTAACAGCTCAAGTATCCTATTTTCATTCTGCTTCACGATTAGAGTTTTTGATGATGATTCAGGGTAAAGGTTTGGTTAGTCTTCCCTTTTAACAGAAGGATTATATTTAATAGCTAGTCCACATGTCATTTTCAAGAGGTATAAAAGGTCCCAATACACTGTAGTTCATATTGAGATTATATAATTAACATACCTGGAAGAAAGGAGAATGTGGCAGGAGTGGGTTAAAGATATAGTAAAAGATCCTCAGATACGTAGAGGAACCTGGTGGTCACCCTTATTACTGTCTTTTCTGCATGCTACGTGTAGCAGTGTGTACTAAAATTTTAATAAAACTTTAGAAGTACATAAAATAGTATCATGAGAAGCTCAAGCAGTGAGATGCCAGCCTCTAAAGTAAGACAGACCTGATATTTAACCCTTGCTTTCCCACCTAATAAAAGTGAGAAAGTGAAAGGTGCTCAGTCCTGTCCGACTCTTAGCAACCTCTTGGACTATACAGTCCGTGGAATTCTCCAGACCAGAATACTGGAGTGGGTAGTCTTTCTCTTCTCCAGGGGATCTTCCCAATTCAGCGATTGAACCCAGGTCTCCCACATCGCAGGCAGATTCTTCACCAGCTGAACCACAAGGGTGCTTAACTTTTCCTAAGCAACAATCTCTTTATCAGTAAAATGGAGAGAAGAGTATTTGGTAGGGTAGTTAATTACTACTGTGATTTTGTTGTTGTTCAGTTGTGTCCGACTCTTTGCGACCTCATGGACTGCAGCACACCAGGCTTCCCTCACCTCTCCCCGATTTTGCCCAAGTTCATGTTCACACTGCATCAGTGATGCCATCCAACCATCTCATCCTCCTTTCTCCTTCTGCCCTCAATCTTTCCCAGCATCAGGGACTTTTCCAATGAGTCGTCTGTTCACATCAGATGACCAGAACACTGGAGCTTCAGCTTCAGCATCAGTCCGTCCAGTGAATATTCAGGGATGATCTCCCTTAAGACTGACTGGTTTGATCTCCTTGCTATCTAAGGGACTACTATAAAACACAGCATCAAAATTTTAGAGGCGTAATTTAATAAAGTAAGTAAAATCCAACACAGGTGTTCCTGCTCATGCAGTTCTGTGGGGCAGGATTCCTCTAAAGATTAACTTGGGGCCCCAGGCTTCTATTTTTCCATTTTGACTTCCTCTAGATTCTTTGAAATCTTCATTCCGCTGGTAGGTAAATAAAGAGAATATGATGCACTTGCAGGAAGTTTTAGAGGTTTTGTGGGTTGAACCATAAATGGCTTTCGTTGTTTCTGTCCACACTCCACTGTGTATCAGGGCAGTCACATGACCCCAGCTAATTACAAAGGAGATTGGGAATCATATTATGTGTGCTCAGCAGAAAAGGAAACAGACTTTGGGGGAATTCAAAGGTGTCTCTGCTACTTTCCATCATGAGGTTGTTTCAGGGTTTCACTGAGAAAAAAAAATGTAATGTGCTTAGCACAGGCTAAGGAATCAACACAGTAGCATGTTATTATTAATATCACAAGGATGTAGGCTGAGAGCCTGAATAAGGAAGTCAGGTTGGAAGTGAAGTCCTTGCTTGGAGGTGCTAGCCAGAGAACTCAGTCACATTCAAAGAAAAGTACTTACTTTTGTGTAAGGTTATATAAGATTATAATCTTTAACTGATTCAGCAGCATCAGGAAGCATAAACATAAAAAGGCAAGGGGTGAAGAGGTTGCCAAGGTGTTCATGTCAGCTTAGCTAACAGAATGTCAAAAGATTATAATTTAGTTTACTGTTAATGTCTAAAAAGAGTGGGAACAGGGAACTGGTAGATTCTTTGGATTTGGGCACAGGCTTAACTGAAATAATGAAGGGTAAAAATTCTGGTTAATCTTCTCTTCCATATTCTTTTTCTCCTTCACTTTCTTACTTTAAAAGTTATAGACCTCATAAAGATTCTTTAGGTACAGCGTATTTTCTTCTCCCCACTTATTTTTCTCCTCTGTTGCTATCTAAAATAGTGTAAGAATCCTGAGAACGGAGACCATGTTTGCCTCACACATTATTATATCTTAGCATCTAGCAATGCCTAGCACAGATAGGCCAGCAAGTATTTGTTGAATGAACTTAATCTATATGGTAGTAACTTCAGTCTCAGTGAAAGGATCTAGATAAAGTAAAGGGAAAGACAATGAGGTTTGTTGTTGTTGGAATATAGTTGCTTTACAATGTTGTGTGAGTTTCTGCTATTGTTAAGTCACTTCAGTTGTGTCTGACTCTGTGCGACCCCATAGCTGGCAGCCCACCAGGCTCCCCTGACCCTGGGATTCTCCAGGCAAGACCACTGGAGTGGGTTGCCGTTTCTTTCTCCAATGCATGAAAGTGAAAAGTGAAAGTGAAGTCGTTCAGTCATGCCTGACTCTAGCGACCCCATGGACTGCAGCCTACCAGGCTCCTCCGTCCATGGGATTTTCTAGGCAAAAGTACTGGAGTAGGGTGAGTTTCTACTATACAGCAAAGTGAATCAACTATATGGATACATATATCCAATCTTTTTTAGATTTCCTTCCCATTTAGGTCATCACAGAGCACTGAGCAGAATTCCCTGTGCTATACATTAGGCTCTCATTAGTATTCTATTTTATACACAGTAATGTGTATATAAGACAATGAGTTTTTAAATCTTGCTTCTATCTTAAATCTTGCTTCACTTGAGTATTTGTGGAATTCTGAGACTTTTAAGATTCTTTTTAAGCAATAGAGTAAAATTGCATAAACATTTAAACTCTAAGACTTTTTCTCTCCTTGTATTAAGTGGCACAAAACTTTTTAGAGTTATAGTTGTTGTTGTTGTTTATTTGCTCAGTTGTGTCCAACTCTTTGCGACCCCATGGACTGGGTAGCCTGCCAGGCTCCTCTGTCCATTGGGTTTTCCAAGCAAGAATAGTGGAGTGGGGAGCCATTTCCTTCCTTTGGGGATCTTCCTGGACCAGGGATTGAACTTGAGTATCCTGAATTGGCAGGCAGATTCTTTACCACTGAGTCACCAGGAAACCCAGAGTTAATAGTAATGAGAGTTAAATGAAAAAATTCATGTAGTGTTCCTAGCACACAAAAAGCATTCAAAAAACTGTTTCTCCCTCCTCTGTCCCTCATACCTCTCTACAATATACTTTATAATTTAGGGAACCTTAGGAAATATCATGTTCTATTCAAATTCTTCCTTTCTTCTGTTTTTGGTTCTGTTCATTTATAATGAAAGCACAAAGACTTTCAAGTTGATGATCAAAGTTGAGTTATTAGTTCCCAAAGAATTAATGGGTTCTCTGTTAGAACAGTGCTCAGCACCCAGAACAGTGCCTTACACACAACAGCTGTTCAATACATATTTTTTGAAAGAGTGAATGAATTAATACAGTGCTGAAATATGGATGATGCTCCATATGGATAATGATAGGATGGACATAACTACGTTTTCCTGCTGCCCATAATACATAATTATTGTCCATAACCTAACAATTATGCTCTAAGTGTGAAAAAATGGGCAGGTTTTATTAAGTGAGAGGTTTGGAGTGGTGTTTCCCAATGGGCGACTTCAGAATGTTTTCATTCATTCATTCAACCAGCATTTGACTATATCTACTATGTGTCGGGCTTCCCAGTTGGCTCAGTGGTAAAGAATTGGGCTGCCAATGCAGGAGACGCAAGAAATGTGGGTTCGATCCCCCTGGGTCAGGAAGATCCCCTGGAGGAGGAAATGGCAATTCACTCTAGTATTCTTGCCTAGAAAATCCCGTGGACAGAGGAGCCAGGTGAGCTACATACAGTTCATGGCATTGCAACAAGAGTCAGACATGACTGAGTGACTAAAACAAACCTAAAAACCTACTATGCATCAGCCACAATGCTACCAAGAAGGTATCTCTGCCAGCACCCCTGCTAGTACAATCAGTGCTCAGTTACTCAGTGGCTAGTGCAATAAAAATTAAAATTCGATAGCAGAAGGATGTACAGAATACTACATGAGCAACAAAAGGAAACTGCTGAGTGCATGGCATATCCAAGTATGACCAGTAGTGTGATACTGGCTGGAGTGCATGTGGAGGCCTGGAAAGACATGACGCTCAATGAGCAGCAGTTAGGCAGGGGCTACTGATCATGAAGGGCCTGTATGCCAGGCTGAGAGCCCTGAATTTTTATCCTGTAGAGTAGCGACAAGGATTATATAGAAGGGTTTTCATGAAAAGAAAAGATAATCAGATTTTAGGTTCAGAATGATCTGGATTGGAGAGTTGAGGTATGAGAGAGATAAATCAGCTAGAATGGTCTACATGGGAAAGAGATCATAGGTTGGAACTAAGGCGACAGAAGTGGTGTAGGAGACAGAAGATGAGTTAGAGGGAACGGAAGTAGCTAGATGAGAAATAAGAGAGGAGAGAGCTGA
This sequence comes from Bos javanicus, assembly GCF_032452875.1. NCBI lineage: Eukaryota > Metazoa > Chordata > Mammalia > Artiodactyla > Bovidae > Bos > Bos javanicus. Next base: position 9,714,656 of record NC_083896.1, read on the forward strand.
GAACGAATCACAGTTTTCTGGCTTGGTCTTCAGGCCAGGTGGTGAGGCCATTAACAGAAACAAGGAATACAGGAGATCACTATGGATTCAGGATGTAAAATGGGCAAGGGCAAGAGAAATTCAGCTCTGGCCATAGTGGGTTTGAGGCACCCCTGGGACTTCAGGGAGAGCTATTTCTTGACTAGAACAAGGAAAGTGGAACATACAGAAAAGCATAAAAGAAAGAGTAGGTCAATAATTCCTATTCTTATAGCACTTCTCCACCATCTATATCAATTCATATAGTCCACAATTATACATCTCTCCAATGATCACTAATTATTTACATATTTGGAAATTTCTAAAATATATCCTTGAAAAAGAGTATGGTGATATTTCTAATAGAAGCTAGTTTATTAGTAAAGGGAATATGTCCACAGTTATTTGAATAAAGGCGCTTTGTACGAATCTCTTTGGTAGAAGTAATGGTGAAATACTTTGCTAGGATGTCACTCTTGGCGTGCAAAACAAAAGTGTTGCCTTCTGTGTGTTTAGGAATAACTTCTAGATTTTCCCTAAAGATGAAATATTTATCTACTGATTTAGCTCCTGTTGACCTCACTGTGGGAGAAGGCAATGGCAACTCACTCCAGTACTCTTGCCTTGAAAATCCCATGGGAGGAGCTTCGTAGGCTGCAGTCCATGGGGTCGCTAAGAGTCGGCCAGGACTGAGGGACTTCCCTTTCACTTTTCACTTTCATGCGTTGGAGAAGGAAATGGCAACCCACTCCAGTGTTCCTGCCTGGAGAATCCCAGAGATGGGGGAGCCTGGTGGGCTGCCGTCTGTGGGGTCGCACAGAGTCGGACACGACTGAAGTGACTTAGCAGCAGATCTCACTGTTGGTGTACCAGCACAGAGGCCATCCAGTAACTTATTAAATAGAACCCGGAGAAGAATAGCAAGGATGTCTTGAAAATTGGGTAACTCCATGGCCCAATGGACACAGGGCAGCAAACTGGGCACCAAAGCACAGGCGGATTGCAGATGCAGTGAAGGAAGTCATTACAGTTTTGAGAAATTTGGGTTGGCTCGACAAAGATGAAGCCTGCTGGTTTAAGTACTTTATGTTCTTGGCAAAAGCACAGTGCTGCAGAATTTCACCAGCCATCATGAAATAAAAGAGGGGAAAGGGAATGAGAAGAGACCACAAAATTCATGATGACACACAAAATGTTAACTATCTATTAGCTTTGCATCTTCTGAGAGTCACCAGACTGAAGCACAGTATTCCGGACTTGGCTGGCAGATGGTGTACACAGACTCTCGAGTATGTTAGCATTTCACATGAAACTAGCAAGACTACAAAGGACTACATGGTGCATTAACGTTCACAGAGGTTTAAAAATTTATCCTTAGTGTTGCAAGTGGGGCCCTAATAACATTTTAAGACTTTAAGAGGTCTGGATCTCATGTAACAGATTCACAGGATATAGTAACTCTTCTAAATGCCCACAGGACGGTTTAAGCGTCTTCTTTCCCTAAAAATCTGGTTTATGCAAGAGAAAAGAGGCCAAAGAGAACAAAGACTAACCAGGGGCAGATGCCAGGTGATGATGTCTGGGTTCTCTGAATGGGACGTCTCCATTTACCACCTCTCACTTCCTTCTATGGTCTGGACCTTTAATCACCACAGCAGTCAGCCCTTGTAGGGTCAAGCTAATCTCTGGTGACATCATCCTACTACTTCCCTTTTGAAATTCCAGTGAAGCTATGTGTTTCCTGTCGTATTTGACGCCCCAAGAGAACCCTGGTCCATTAGTATTCAAATATAGACTGGCAATCAACGCGTCGCGTTTTCAGAGGAGCGATAAACAAAAACAGGTGGTATTTCCAAGCGTCTCAAGAAAAAGGGTGGGGAAAGAAAAAAAAGAAACAAAACACAAAACCCAACCTTCCTGGGTCAGGAAGCAGGGAGAGCTTCAGTGCCCACTGAAGGGAGAGACATGAGAATGGGTCGACGGAAGCATTGCCCTTAAAGTCAGGAGAATGGCTTCGGAGGGGCGGCGGGGGGCATCACTGAACACCCCGTTCTGATTCTACAACGAAAAAAAGCCCCGGGAGCTCCGACACCCGCTTCCTCAGGGAGGGGCTGAGGAGGCGGCCGCACCTCCTCTTTGTCACACCGTCGCTTCCGACCCAACGCTGGGACACCCAGGAGGCGGGCGAGGGGCGCAGCCGCACGCCCCGCCTCCTCTCCGTGAGCCCGCCCCTCTTTGTGACCCCGCCCCCTCACAGTGACCCCGCCCCCTCCCTGTGACCCCCCGCGAGCCCGGCCTCGGGCGACCTGTTGGCAGGGAGCGTCACGTGACGCGGCGGGCCGCGCACTCCCCCTCCCCCCTCCCCCGCGGGCGGGCCTCCTGTTGCGCCCGCCGGGCGGGTTCCACCACGTAACGCGCGGGCGCCGCCCCGCTCTGCCCTCGCCGAGCGAGGGAGGGCGGGTGCCGAAGAGGACGGAGAAGGGAGAAAGGGGGCGGGAGGAGGAGGAGGAGGACGAGGAGGAGGAGGAGGAGGAGGAGGAGGAGGAGGGGCGGCGCCCGCGTCACGTGACCCGGGGCAGCCCGGAAAGCTCCGAGGAGGAGCCTGGCGCCGCCATTTTCCTGCAGCCGTCTGTGCCTCTCGCCCTGCCGGGCTCCAGCTGACCAGGGGAGGGCTGGGCTGAAACTGAGGCGGGGGCCGGCGGAGTAGACGACGCCGCGCCTGACCCCGTGGCGGACCGGAGCCGGCTCTTTCCGGTCCGGGTGGCGGCGCGCGGCCCTGAGCCCCGCCCCGGGCCGGCAGGCGGAGGAGGAGGGGGGCCGGTGCGGGGTTAAGGGGGTGCGGTGGGGGCGGGGGGCGGTGGGGGGCCCTCCGGCGCTTGGGGGTGCCAGTTCCCCGCCGGCTGCCGAGCGGGAGGGCTGGCGGAGGAGCCGCAGAGATGTCCGGCCAGAGCCTGACGGACCGGATCACCGCCGCCCAGCACAGTGTCACCGGCTCCGCCGTGTCCAAGACAGTATGCAAGGCCACGACCCACGAGATCATGGGGCCCAAGAAGAAGCACCTGGACTGTGAGTGACGGCCCCCGCGCGTCTCACGCTGCCTCTTCCCTCAGCTGCGGTCTCCTCGGGGCCCGGCGGGTCCTGGGTTCCCCTCCCGGAGCCGTGTTCTCTCTCTCTTTCTCGCCTCCATCACACCTGCCCTCACGGCTTCCGTTCCCGGTCTGGACCGTCCCTGACTAGCCCGTCGCCCCCCGGGTCCCCTGGGCCCCGCCGCAGCCGGCCGCCCGCCCGCCCCCCACCTCGCCCCTCGCCCCTCGCCCCTCGCCCCCCGGCCGCCTCCGGTCCTGGCGCAGCCCTCTGTCCTCTGTCCTCTCTCCGCGCCCAGCCGCCCGCTCCCCGGCGTCTCCCCGCCGCCCTCCCGGCCTCAGCGCCCCATTGTTCCCGCAGCAGCCTCCTCGGGGTTTCCGTGAGCGCCCGGACCCCCCCGTTTCTCCGCAGCCCCCGAGGGCTACCTTCCCTCCGAAGGGACAGTCCCCACTCTCTGCTCCGCCAGCCTCTCCCGTCCCTTCCCTCCCCCCCGCTTTCTCATCCACCTTTCCTCCTTCTCTCGGGTTACCTTTCTTCGCCTCCGTAGCTTAAGTTCCCCTCGTCTCATTGTAAATATTATAACTCAGTCCCCGACTCCCCCCCCCCCCACCCCCCATCTTCCCCTGGACTATTTTTCTTTTTAGAATCGTGAAAGTAAAGGGATTCCGTTGGTGTGGGGACAGCATTGTGGGAAATTCGGGATTTTTAATCACCCCTGGTGGAATTTAGCCATTGTGTTTTCTTGCTTCGGACTGGAATAAGTTGTGAATGTCAGGCGCACCCCCCGTCCCTTTTTTTTGGTCTGATGGGGATACAGAAAAATGTTTGCTGATTTTGGTGTCAGTTCGAGTAGAGCTGTTAAACCTGGCGGTTTCAGTTTAAACGCTTTAGTGAAGCGTAGACTATTGGAATTCAAAGTGGATTAGTAATCAAACCCACAAATAACATACGTCTTTTAAAAAACTGGTGAAAAGTATTTGGTGATGCTTGAGTTTGGACTCCGCTCTATTTTATGCTGGTTGTCTTTTGGGACACTAGCTTTTCTTACACGGCATAACATTACACCGTTCACTGACAAATACAGTTACTCCAGATAACTCCTCCCAACTTTTTCCAAACCTGGAAGCCACCTGTAATATCCTTTTTTATTCCACTCCTTTACCTCAAGGTACAAAGATCAGTGGATTACTCAATCTTTGACACGGTGGAGCTTTGACCTGAAACTTTAAGGGAAACATGGGCGAAAAGGCATAGTTAAGAAATAAGTTCCTTTTTTTTTTAATGGCTCTTGGACACAGAAGCCTGACTGACTTTTATCCTCGATGAAAGTTACTTTGCTTTACTGTTTGAAGCAAGAGTGAGCATGTCCTGAGAGAGAATTCACTGACGGGAGTCCTGTTTTGATTTCTCGCTTGGACTTTGGCCCTAAGGTTTGCGCTTTTATTAAAAAAAAATGCACAAAATGTGAATTCTTCCAAGACGCTTTGCTCGTGAAGTACTGTTAGAACAAGTTATTGCTACAGACAAACCCATTATTCATTGTGACTTGTTCCTTCCTTGTGGAAAAGTTTAAAAAAACATTATTACTGCTCGGTGGTTCTTTCTGATGTGCGGTTCTTGCAGGTTGCTTGTTAAACCATCAATCCTAGACTGTTTTAAGGAATTCAGAATGTTATTTGGTGACGCTTTCGTAAACGGAAAATTGTTTAAAATGCATTATGAAGCCGTAAGTGCTTTTTTGATTATCTGATATTTGGAATAGACATTTTTACTGTTCACTTCTCTTCAAATAACTACTTGGATTTCTCTATTCAATCTATGGTTGCCCTAACAGTTCTTTTGTGAGGTTGGTTTCTGTTGCTTTTCAGTGTTAAAGAAACTACTTGTGACTTTGTGAACTGTTACCCTCGTCTCTCATTTCAAAATGATAAATTATAACAAGAATAGATACCGGTTTTAAAAGTCCTTTTAAAGATTTTTGTCTTATTTCAAATGTTGCAGTTCTAACACATTGTGGAAAAGGTCAGAAAATAGGCTAGGTAAGTTTAGGAGAGTGAGACTTGCTTGTGGTTTTATGAATGTGAAATGTTGGCCTTTTCTCTTATAATGGAAGCTACTGCAGAATCGAACTGGGATTACGTTTGGTATGGGTAATGGCACATTTGTAGTTCTTTTTCTCCACCACCGCTGTGTTTATACATTCCTACTTGTTTAGAACTTGAATATTGCTGATAATGCTTGATTTTTTTTTTTTAATCTGTGTAGATAAGGTGCCACTACTCTTATTTCTTTCAAATGAAGTTTTAAAAATACACTAATACTGTCTTCCCTATATTGTTTAAAACACTTATATAACCAGTTCCATTAATAAAGTACACTTAACTAAAGTTTGACCAATGAGTGGCTTTTCTAAACACCCTCTTGCCTTACACACTTTAACATAGTTTGAGGAAATTCAAAAGGCTTTCACAAACACTTTTGGGTTTTGACATCATGGACTCTTTTTCCCCCCAAACTTTAAACTTTTTATTTCGTATTGGAGTATAGCCGATTAACATATGTAATTAAAAATTATGGTAGTTTCAGGTGAATAGTGAAGGGACTCAGCCATATGACACCATGGACCTTTAGGGCTTTAATGCAGATATAATTTTTCTTCTTTTAGGAATTTTTCTAGTGAAGGCTTAGTTCTGTTGTTGCACCTTTTAATATCCTGAGAAACTGTTGCCTAATTAGTTGAGCCTAATGAAAATGGTTTCATTTTTTAAATGTTAGTAGTTAATAAAAATATGCTTAGGACTGGTTTTTTTTTTTCTCTAAGCCTTTAGAGTGTGGAGGTGGTTTCTGTGCACCTTGCCAAGGTCTGTCCATATTAGGAAATGATTATTGTAATCCATGAATTATGGCCTAATGCATACTGCATTGTATATATGTTTAAGAAAGAGCTTTTGCTTTGCTTATAGAGGTCAATAGATAATAATGTTAACTAGTGTCCACTGTGGGAAAAGAGTTGTCAAACCTCTGAAACACATTTTTAAAAATAAACATGATTTGCATTTAATTCCAGGCCTCTAATGTCCATAATCAAGGTAGGAGAATAGCAGCCCTTGTACCTGAAGGACTTCTGTTTGCCAGGCACTTATTAACCATTATCTAATTTAATCCTCGCTCATAGCTATGGGATAGGCAAGTCATAGGCATAGAAGGTTGTCTCTTACTCCATTTAAAGAGATGGATGTAGAATGCTGAACACATTGATTGAAGTACACAGAACAATTTTATAATTTATAATTTCTTAAAAACATTCTTAGCAGATTTCACAGCCTTCACTCTGCTTTTGACAAGAACACTTTTCTTTTTTCTATACTAGTTTTCTTTCCTTGGGCATTTATGTTGTGACATGTTTCACTGAAATGAAATACTATGTTAACAGATCTAATGTCTACACTTTTATATCCATGTTTTTCGCGGTCAATTTCAAGAGGCATTTCATCCTAGCCACCATCTGCCTTCCATTTTGCACAACAAAATCAAAATCACATTCTTATTAAGTATTCATTGTAAGCATATCTCTAAGGTAGATACAGTGTGGGTATTTGTGTGTTGTGTACTGGATTTAGACTCAGCCTAATTTTAATTGTGAAATTTGTGCATGCTTTTAAAGTAAGAATTTGTGAATGCTTTGAATTTATAGAAGGTGTAATTTGTATTTGGGTTAGTGGTTTTTATAACATTGAAAATACATATAAAATATTGACATGCAGCTGAATAATGGTCTTTTAAAGCAAATTATTGGTTGATTTTTAATGTCTTAATGATATTCAGTGGGTACTTAGTTTTTGTATTATCAAGAAGATGTCTGGTAACTGAAATCTAATCTGCAAGAAAATACATGCGAAGAAGGTAGTAAGTGGAAGATCTGCCTTTGATGGCTCTTGTTTAGAAATTAGGAAGCTGAGGCTTTCCAAATGGACAGTTATTTTGTATTTATGTTTGGGCTTACTGTTCTTTCTCATAAGAATCACCATAAGAATTGTGGTTTATATTTTCATTTTCATTATATGACTTATTCTGTCCCTTATTCCTTTAATAGTTCTGAAATACAAAAAATGGTGATTGAGTCATCAAAGTGGTAATAGTAAGATTTGACTACTTCTGTCAATGCAGGAGGTGTACAGTAGAACTCCACAAATATAAGTTTTTTCCTCCTCGATATATTTAGTTCTATTTCTGGATAGTATGTATTCTAAAAGAGAAACCCAGAAAAGAATCTGATCTTTAGCCATTTCAGTACCTGCCTTATTTGTAATTAGCAAATTAATTATAAAATATCTTTGTAAAATAATTAGGCATCACTGGTGGACTTGTTATTTTAAGAAATAATGTTTAGATTTTATTCATCTATTTTTTATTCGTGTACCAGTGCTTTTTATGTTTGTGTGTATGTTTATTCTGTGTATCTGAATAATTTTTAAGATGTCTTTGAATTTAATTTTGACTCATTTGATTATCTCTCCTTTGATTTGTAGAGTACTTGTATTTAATTATATGTTTTATTTTTTTAGCTTTTGAAAGCTCTTCTACTTAATCCTTTAGTTTTTTGGCTGTGCTGAAGGCTTGTGAGATCTTAGTTTCTCAACCAGGGATTGAACCTGTACCTCCTACAGTGGACGCGTGGAGTCCTTACCACTGGATAGCTAGAGAATTCCCTAGATGTTTTAAAAATACATTAATACAATTTATTTGAAATAGTCAGAATTGCTTTAATTTAAATAAAATAGTTTATTTTGATTGATTATCACTTAGAATACTTAATGTGAAAGTTCACCTTTGTAATACATGGAAATCTCTTTTGTTCTGTGTTTTTTTTTTTTTCAGTTTCAAAGTGCCTAGTTCCATGATTTCACCCTTAAAATCAAAGAAGTAAGAAAAATAAAGATTTCTTGGCCAGAGGTTACAGCCCTACCAAGGAGAAGTAGGGTTAGATTTTCAAAGTAAAGGCTTACTATTTGCTCTTCCTGTTCTTTTGGTGGCTGAAGTGGCATTTCCGTTACTTTGTGTTCTGTCTCAGTATGTTCCCTGTTAAATGGCTTTATATATTTCTCTAGAGAATTGAAGTTTTGGATTTAACCTTTTAGAATTTTGTATATTCATTGTGTGTGTGTATATATATATAGTACTTTTCATGGAGAATTGTTTGTGGGCAGTTAGAATTTACTAATGATATTCCTTGAAAAGGGTATTTTAATGACCCTAAACCTTTGTGTTAAAAATTACTTTCAGGATTGTAGTTTGCCAGATTATAAGAATACCAAGGATTTTTGAAGTTACATTAGAATATAGTAGCAGTACTCATAGCTAGGCATGTGCTTTGTGCTTATGCCTGGATTGTGTTTATATTTATTTAACAAATGTTTATTTGTGCGTACTTTGTGCTGGGCACGCACATTACTGAACACTTTGTATTTATTAACTTGTTTATTCCTTTCAACAACTTTGTGAGAGAGATTTGTATTATTATTACCATTTTGCTGAAGAGGGAACTAAGGCATTGAGTTTAGAAATTTGCCCAAGGTTGCATAGAACTGGGATTTGAACCCAAGTGGTCTGGCATCAGGTCTGGGTTTCACCTTAGTGTGACTTTTTATGTAATGCTTTTCTATTCCAGGAAATGGATAAGCCATATTTATTTACTCAAGGCAGTGTTTTTCTTTTTCCTGGCCATGCATGTGGGATCTTAAGTTTCCCAACCAGGGATCAAACCCATGTCCCCTAATGTGGAATCACAGAGTCTTAACCACTGGACTGCCAGGGAAGTCCCTTGCAGTGTTTTTTGCAGTGTGGTCCTCTGCCTCCTGGGAGTCCCCAAGACCTTTTCAGCATATTTGTGAGGTCAAAACTGTATACATATGCTGAGACATTGTTTAGCTTTCCCATTTTCATTCTTCCACTATTGCACAGTGGAGTTTCCTGGAGGCTATGTGATATTGCAACAAGTTGAATGTAGTAGCAGATAGAAGAATCTGTTTTTTATTAAGCCAGATAGTAAAGAGTTTTGGAAAAATTATGAAACAGTGCTACTGTTCTAAATTTTGGTTTTGGAAAATAGTTATTTTTTATGAAAAATGTTAACATGATGAGTTTTATTATTTTAAAATGAATTAATCTTTAAAAATTTCTGAGTTTTAATTTCTAACCCTCACAGTAAATATCAGAGAAAAACCACATAAAAGCTCTTTGGAGTCCTTAATTTTTAAGATTGTAAATGTTCTGAGACTGAAAAAAAAATGCAACTTGAAGGAAGAGTGTATGTTAAGATGGGAGGAAAAGAAACTGAGTAACTAGATTTAAGTGGTCCTTGCAATTCTCAGAGTAATTTTGCATTTGATTTGATGGGTAACAGTGACCCAGTCATTGTTAAGACTGAGCAAGAGATGTGACATAATCCTTTGATTATGCCATACTGTTGAGTAGAGTGGAAAGAATGTGATGTGTGACTTTCAAAGGAGACTGCACTGGGGCAAAGAGTTCTAACAGTAATAATGTAATTTTTCCTAAAAGACCTTGATAAAGTCCGTCTTTAGTTGACACTCTCGATCCTCTTTTTCCTCACTTTTTGGTTTTGTTGTATTTTGTTTTAAATATAGCTGAGCTGTTTATTTTTCAGCTAAGCAGGTTGGGTACCAGTTGTGCCAAAGTAAGTTCTTGACTCCAAAACTGTTAGCCATCCTTTGCAGATACCATTCCTAGGACACAAAATATCTTTGCGCTCTGTGTCAAAACAGATCCATCCTTCCTCTTTAACCTTCTTTAAATTAACTTGCTTTTGTTAAAGTTCATGTTTTAAATCACCTCTTTCATAAGGACACTACTGAACAACTCCCCCTGGTTATTCTGATTCTCTGTATATTTTGGGTTCATGCGTATTTTAATTGTGAATAGAAACTGTTCTTTTTTGTACTGTTGTATATCTCTTCTCACAGTACCTAATCAGTGGTGCTTTGGGTACTCATTAAATACTGAATGCACGCTATCTCCTGTCACAGCTCAGGCTATTGAATGAACCACTTATGGACATAGTAGCATCGAGATCTATTCCAGTAGATATTTTAACAGTGTTTTTATGGGCATTATCTTAGTTCCAGTGAATGATAATCACTTGGTTACAAAATTATATATAAAGTCGTTCAGTAGCATTGATAAAAAACATATCAAATTGCTGTATTTCATGGGACCCATGAGGAATTGAGGTTTAGTTTTGTTTCAATATTTTGTGATTTTCCCAAAGTGGTGGTATAGTAAAGAAAAAAATTTCATGGTTACAGCTACTCAGTTTGAAAGCTCTTTTAAAATGCATGACTTTGAGGATGTGGTCTTAAAAGAAGAAATGAATTTTAAGAATTATATTTGAAATATGTATCAGAGTTGCTTCCTTGTACAGCTCCAGGAGGTGCTGATCACATTATAATCTATGTGGAGGCTGCTTCCTGTATATAACTGTATCGCAACTTCACTTTAGATATAGGAAAGGTTGCAGTACACATTAAGTAGATAATGTCAGAATGCAAAAGAGATGACTGTTTTAGAATGGAGGTTGGAGTGATAATAGTGATGGCTGTGATAGTAAGACCACTAAATCTAGATCATCAATCAGTTGATTCCAGGGGCTGGTACGAATTGCTGAAAGTCTTCTCTGAATGCTTGGAATTCCAGGAGTGATTTCTGAAATGGTGCTGGTATTTATAGTCATAAACTTGGTACTTGAAAGCTTGCTAGGGGCCCTGATTTACTCAAGGGAAATTTTTTCCAGGTAGTGATTGAAGTGCTTTCCAAACTTCTATCCTCACTTAAAGAGAGCAGGTGTACTTTACAAGTGACTTCATAGGGTCTACTTAGTTGCTGTATTTTAACGTATGGTGGTGGTTTAGTTGCTCAGTCCTATCCGACTCTTTCGTAACCCCATGGACTGTAGCCCGCCAGGCTCCTCTGTCCGTGGGATTTTCCAGGCAAGAATATTAGTGTGGGCTGCCATTCCCTTCTCCATAGCAACTTCCCAACCCAGGGATTGAACCTGAATCTCCTGCATTGGTAGGAGGATTCTTTACTACTGAGCCACCAGGGAAGCCCCATTTTAATGTATTGGTTCATCCAACAAGTTCAGCCTACCCAATACATTTTTCTGCTAATTATAGGTCTTTATAGGTCTCCTCATGTGATTTATAAGCTCTAAGAAAAAGCGTCATGATGTGTGTGTGTGTATTAAGATTTTTATGTGCTGGTAATAGAGTTGGACTGTGAAGAAAGCTGAGCGCCGAAGAATTGATGCTTTTGAACTGTGGTGTTGGAGAAGACTCTGAGAGTCCCTTGGACTGCAAGGAGATCCAACCAGTCCATTCTGAAGGAGATCAGTCCTGGTTGTTCATTGGAAGGACTGATGCTGAAGCTGAAACTCCAATACTTTGGCCATCTCATGCGAAGAGTTGACTCATTGGAAAAGACTGATGCTGGGAGGGATTGGGGGCAGGAGAAGAAGGGGACGACAGAGAATGAGATGGCTGGATAGCACATCGCTGACTCGATGGACATGAGTTTGGGTGAACTCCGGGAGTTGGTGATGGACAGGCCTGGCGTGCTGCGATTCATGGGGTCGCGAAGAGTCGGACACAACTGAGCAACTGAACTGAGTAGAGTTCGTTATCTTGTGAAAGCTTGAGAAATACAGAAGTAACATTTTAAATACATCTCCTGTGCAGAAATATTACTTTAGTTCATGCATATATCAAAAGTAATTACAGTGATATTCACTCTGGAAAGGGTTTGCAGACCTTTTTGTTGTATTTGAAACAATTCTTTACAGAAATTTGATTTCATGCACGGTATTGAACAATTTGAGATTTTGTCATTTAAGTCATACAGAGCTATTGTGAAAAGGGGGATTGTGAGGTAAAGGGATTCTTTTATGCAAAATTTTTGGGAAGTGCTGCACCTCATGGCATGTGGTATTTTAGTTTTCCAACCAGCGGTCAAACCTGCTCCCCGTGCAGTGGAAGTTGGGAGTCTTAACCACTAGACTGCCAGGGACGTCTCTTGTATGCAAGTTTTAAATTGAGATGTAGTTCACATAACATCCGATATTCACAATGTTGTGTGTAACCTTTACCACTATCTAATTCCAGAATATTTTCTACCACCTCAAAAAGAAAATAGCTATCTGTTCGCAGTCAGCTCCCCAATCTCACCACCCTCTTTCACTGGCAACCAGTAATCTGCTTTCTATCTATGGATTTTCCTTATCTGGACATTTCATATAAACAGAATCATACAATTCTTGGCCTTTCATGTCTGGTTTCTTTCACTTAGCATAAAACTTTCCAGGTTTGTGGATGTTGTAGCATGTAACAATACTTCATTTTTTCTAGAACCCCTAATAATATTCCCTTTATGGATAGACCACATTTTGTTCTTTCGTCCATTGATGGACATTTGGGCTGTTTACCCCTTTAAATCCACCAAGGATAGTATTGCTATGAACATCTGTATAAAAATGTTTGTGTTAACACGTGTTTTCAGTTCTCTTGGGTATGTACCAAAGAGAAGAATTTCTGATAGTTAAATGTTTAACTTTTTGAGGGTTTACCAGGTTGTTTTCCACAGCAGCTGTACCATTTTATATTCCCAAGAGCAATGTATAAAGGTTTCAGTTTCTCTGTATACTTTCTAACACTTATTATTTTCAGGGTATTTAAAATTTAATTAAATTTTTTTCGTTGTAGTCATCCTAGTTAAATACATACATACGTGTGTTTATGTGTGTATAATGATTTTGCTTGAAGTGAAGTGAAAGTTGCTCAGTCGTGTCCGACTCTTTGTGATCCCATGGACTATACAGTCGTTGGAATTCTCCAGGCCAGAATACTGGAGTGGGTCGCCTTTCCCTTCTCCAGGGGATCTTCCCAACCCAGGGATTGAACCCAGGTCTCCTGCATTGGCGGCAGATTCTTTACCAGCTGAGCCACAAGGGAAGCCCGAGAATACTGGAGTGGGTAGCCTATCCCTTCTCCAGTGGATCTTTCCGACCCAGGAATCAAACCTGGGTCTCCTGCATGGAAGGTGGATTCTTTACCAACTGAGCTATTAGGGAGGCTGGTAATGATTTTGCTTAACATTTTCCAAATGACTAGTGATGTTAAACATCTTTTTAATGATGTTGAGCTTACTGTCCATTTGTATATTTTTGAAAATATGTCTATTCAGATCCTTTGCCCATTTGAAATTTGGCTCTTTATTTATTTGGAAGCCCAGAAGAGTTCTTTGGTATTCTGGAGAGTAGGTCCTTATGTGACTTCTATGACTGTTTTTTCGCATCCTGCGTTTTACCTTTCTACTTTTTTGATAGTAATCCCTCTACACCCTGCCCTTTTAAAAATTAATTGAAGTATAGTTGATTTACAATATTTTATTAGTTTCAGGTATGCAGTATAGTGATTCATAATATTTTTATAAATGATGTGCAAACCTTTTTAGTTTTGAAGTTCAGTTTTTTGTATTTTCTGTTATTTGTGCTTTTGCTATTTCATCTTAAGAAACCGTTGACTAGTCCAAGGTTATGCAGATTAAGGCCCTAACTACTCCTGAGAGTTTTATGTTTTTTAGCTCTTTTAGGTTTGCTCAGTTTTGAGTTAATTTTTACATATGGTGTGTGGCGGCAAGGTGATAGTAAGGAAAATGGAGGATATTTGAGTTTTTCCCCTTCTTTTGAGGTTGACATGGGGTACAACTCTGCTTCTTCTGTGTGACATAGAAGTAGAGACTAATGAGGGACAAAAAATTTTCCTTAATGCATTCTCCAGTACTGGTATAATTCATTGACTGTGGAAAATTAATGTCAAACATTTTTAATTGGGTAGAGCACTTAATCTAATCCAACAAACTTTTTTTTTTTTTTAACGTTTTCAGGGTAGTTTAAATGTGTGAAGAGATAACACATAGTTGGATGAGGATCAATAAGCAGTTACTTTTGTTGACACAGAATGGTGTGTATGATTCCATAATATCTTACACTTACCCATAATGACACTTTTCATGTGATGCAACGCTCTATAGCTTCTATAATTATAAATTTATAATTGCATGTCTTCTTTACTGTGCTAAAGAGAGCATATAGCAAGTTTGTAATGAAAAGATGCTTAAAGAATGAAGGAGGGATAACATTTTCTTGGGGGATTGCTAATGTGTTACCAAACAATGTTTTAGGTTTTTTCTGTGAAGGAAGAGAAAGATTGTTGTAGGGGTAATGTCTTCACTATGAGTAGTAGTTGTTCGGTTAACCTTTTTTCTGTTTTCATAATGAAGCTACTTTTTATTCTTTATGGTTTGAGAACATGAGGAATTATGGATGTTAAGAAGTAGACTTCCGGAGTTAGATTATATAAAATTAGGGTAGTTTGACACACTTAAAATATTTATTCCAGGACCTATTTAATATTGATATATTTGACTTCAAATGTTTCTTATGCTTTTTTTTCCCCCCTATTATGAATTTTATTTGCTAACGTATGATTGTTGTGAGTGTATTCCTGGCAGCCTTTGACTTTAGACTCTGTGTTATCTGCAGTAGTTCACTTGACCGCAGAATGCTGTAAATGCTTTCCTTGCTACCTGCTTGTGTGTCTTGTTGTAAGACATTGGCAGAACATGTAAAGTGCAAAGGAAGATAGTTAGAAATGAAATATATAACTTTAATAGGCTATATAATGAATGAACTGGATGTTGACCTTGATTGACTTGTTGAAATCCAAATTAATTTTTTGGAAAGATAAATCTTAATTCATTTGTGTACCCACAGACTCAAGAACTGAGCATTTTGTTTGACTTTATGTTTCTTGGAGAAGGCCTTGAATGGAAAAAGAATTATATGAGCAGATTTTTTTTTTAAATTTCATATATTTTAGTAAAATTATCTAGTAAACTATATTATGATCTTTTGCTTGTTCTATGAGCAAGACTATGGGGTGAAGGTTCAGAGATTGAGTTGTGTTGAGTTGCACAGTGCCAGCAAAAACCCTGGTTAGAAAGAAGCATTAAGTGGGTGGAGTGGTAAAGAAAAGTGATTGAAGTCTAGGAAATATTGGAAAAATGAATGACACTTGGTCATTACCCTAAAAGGAACATGAGAGCTAATGGTGAAAATGTGTAAACAAATAACTAATACATTGAGATAAATGCGTAATATTATTTACATAAAGTATGAGAATATGGGATGGAGTAATTAATTTTGAAGGAGTTAGTGACAGCTTCGTAGAGGAGGTAACAGATATTTTAAGGATGAACAGAGATTTGCCAGACGGACAGAGAAATTCCTTCTAAATAGATTAGCACATGCAGTGACACAAAGGCAAGAAAGAGCATTTTGGTGTGTTTGGTGAAAACTGTGAGTAGTGAGTGTCATATGGTGGAAGGTAAACTGTTAATGAGAATGGGGGGTGATGAGATTGGAGAGAGAGCCCTTAAGTGTCTTGAAACGGACAGGAGTTACCTTGATAAACTGGTCTCTTCTGCCCAGATCTTCATTTTAGACTCCCTTTCCTTCTGTTAGCTGCTCTCACAGTTTTCCATGACAGTGTCAGAGAACTGCAGAAGTACTGAATGTTGTTATATGTGGTCGTTTGGGTTGCTGAATGAATAGAACCAGGTACACTGATTGAATGACTTTTGTGGGCTTGTCTGCAGGTAGAAGTTTTTTTGTTTCAACTTTATGAATGAACTTAAACACAAACTATCTTATTATCTGATGACAGTCAGTGTGAATAGGAAAAGTTTGCTAAGATTCTTGGGGGCATGTTTGATTTATGTGATGTAACAATTGATAGCAATTTGTTACATAGGATACATTATTAGTTTCTTTAGCTTTTTAAAGGTCAGTTTCTCACGAACAAGACTTTATTAGTCTAATGGAAATTAATACTCATTAGCAATTACGTGTTGTCTACTAGTATAAACAAGCTACTGTGTTGAGATTATTGAGAAATCTAAAAGTGAAATTATTTGTTTGATCATGTCCTTGGTCTAGTAAGGAAGACGACATATACAGATAGTTACATTATGGGGCAACAGTGTAAGATAAGCTCAGAATGGATGTCATTGAAAATTAGAGGGGAGAGAGATAATTGCTTTTGATAAAGGAGGAGAAATGGACCTTAAATGGCAATTAGGAGGGGTAGGCATTTCAGGTGGAGGAAAGAGCATGAGCAAACTTTGTAGGTAGCAAACCTGGAACTGTGTTTGGGAAACAAAGGAATCTAGATGGTAAACAGTAATCTACCTTCCTTGTAGATGATAAATGGGCTGCTTTGAGGCCAGAGGAAGGACAGGTCAGGCTTGAGGGGAAGTATAGTTGGAACAACTGTCTGGGATGAGATTGTGGAGAGAATATGGATTTTAATCCTGTGACCTTTAGATATTTCTCATTTCCTGGCTTCCCTGGTGGCTCAGAGGATAAAGCATCTGCCTGCAATGCAGAAGACCCAGGTTTGATCCCTGGGTGGGGAAGATCCCCTGGAGGAGGGCATGGCAACCCACTCCAGTATTCTTGCATGGAGAATCCCATGGACAGAGGAGCCTGACAGGCTGCAGTCCACGGGGTCGCAAAGAGTCAGACATGACTGAGTGACTTCACTTTCTTTCTTTCACTTTTGGCTACTGTAGGTAAAGTGATGAATTTGTGAATTAATGCCTTAAACCTTATTTTTATCCCTTATTTTTATTTCATAGAACTATAGAAATCTAAGCATTATTTTTGTTTCAAAGATTCTTTGTTTGATGGAGAGACTATTTCTTGAAGTATATGTATACTGTGAATATATATTGTGGATGGAGGTTGCATCCTGGAACTTATATTAGGCCAACACTGCATCCATTTTTGTGATTGTAGCTGCTTACTCTTTTTTGGTCTGCAACCATCTGTGTACTTGGGACCACCACTAAGAGAAGATCAGGGAGTTTCCTGGCTGTGAGGTTAGGACTCTGCACACTAATTGCTGAGGACCCAGGTTCAATCCCTGGTCAGGGATCAGCCAAAAAAAAAACACAGAGTTTGCTTTTATTTGCAGGTACATGTATGTATAGTTGCTCTTGAGCTAACTTTTCAAATACAGCATGAGCTATCTTTATTTTTGGCAATATTTTCACCTTTTGTGACTTTAAGCAACTTATTGGTATCATTTAGAATAATCCTTAGTTGTATACAATCTGAATTATATTAGGAAACTTGTAATATTTATTGTGCTGCCATCCATGGGGACACAAAGAGTTGGATATGACTGGGTGACTGAACAACAACAACAGTATTTATTGTACCTTTTTAAGTGCAGTTTGCCTATCTTCACATAGCAGTTTTGAAAAGGGAGGGGCAAGGTTTTGGAAGTGTGTACCATTTTTATCAGGAGAGTAGAAAACAAAACATCTCACTAATTGTAGTTCCTAGCTTTGTTTCAGGTGAGATACTGAGAAGTTGGTCTAGTTTTGATTTATAAGGCCACTGTGAAGATAAATACAAAATTGAATGGATTGCTCTACATGAATTTGTTTTTAAGAACTGAATATCCAAGAGGGTTACAGGATAGCTGCATTTGATCTTTTGAAGATCTGGCTTGTTCTTTACATGAAAGACATTATCTTCTGTTTTCAAATCTGGGAGATACAATCACATTATCCTTATTCCCATTTGTACATTTGTTTTTAGAAGTAAAACCACTCTTTAATAATCACTGAGAAGTTAAGGTTTAACAGGCAGTATTTCCTTTTTTATTTTTCTTTTCTCAACATTAGCTTTTATAACTTTTCTTCACAGAACTGTATAGTTGTATATTAGTTAGCAGGTTTGGAATTAGTGTTAGGTGTTAGTTTAGTATGAGGTTTTAGATTTGGTATAGGATAAACCCTCCTTTATTTTTGTTTTGCATACTCTTGCAAAAGGTTGTTTCGAATTGGTGACCTGGAGTGGACAAAGGCATTGTTTTCAGGTGACTTGGGTAGCACATCTCAGAGACACTGCATGAACATAGCTGAGTGGCAGAAACAAGAAGGATAAGTACTGACGTAAAAGTTAGTTATAGAAAAAGAAATGAATTATAGAGTTGCAACTGGCAGCTAAGTTAGAAAGGTATTTATAAAGCAGCTCAGGCGCCTGAGACACTCCTTGACTGATTGCAGAAAGAAAACCGCTTCTTCCTGTCAGGAGGTGGAAACGATTTTAAGAGTAGCTTAAGCTGCTTCTTATCTTTATGCTTGTAGACTTAACCTAAAAATGCTTTTTCTTTTATTTTCCTCATCAGTTAGGTTTTCCTAACTTAGCCAGTGACCAACCAAGAAGGTGTTGTAGCTTTTGAGGCCCTTTATAAACATAGTTTACTTGCTCTCCTATTATTTAGAATTAGTAATGATTACATCTCTGGGGCCGAAACCTTGGCTTTTTAACCTTGCATATAAATGAAGGCTTGTAGTAGTTAAGGCATTTTGAGATGGGAATACCAAAAATCTTGAAACCTGTTTCTTGTGAACTTGGGTTGAATATTATGATTCCTTCGGTATACCCTGTCAACTTCAGTTTATTGCAGTCAGAATGAAAATGAGGATGCCAATGCACAGAATATACATACCAGATAAGTGGTTACTGTCTGTACTAGAAATTAGGTTTGTGAGGGCTAAAGAGAAATGTGTGAATTTTAGAATAATTGGAGTAGGTGATGACAAGACTTGAACCATGTAGAATAAACAGAAGGAGAATTCAGAGAAAATATGTATATGTCTTCATCTATTCTCTAGTGGAAAGATTACTGTTTTAAATAATCAGCTATTGGTTTGTGTTAACTTAAGGTAGGCAGGTATTTAAAGTTTTTCAATGGAGATAACAGCATCCCTTGTCTTGTCAAAGTGTTAGTTGTTCTGTCGTGTTGGACTCTTTGCCACTCTGTGGACTGTAGCCCACCAGGCTCCTCTGTCCATGGAATTCTCCAGGCAAGAATACTGGAGTGGGTAGCCATTCCTTTCTCCTGGGGATATTCCAGACCCAAGGGTTGAACCTAGGTCTCTTGCATTGCAGGCAGATTCTTTACTGTCTGAGCTACCAGGGGAAGCTCTTTGCCTTGTCAAAGGCACCAGTAATACAGAATTAAAGGACTGAGAATTGAAAGAACTTTTTGGCAAACCCAATATGAAGAAATCCCCACATATAAAGATTTTGCCACTCTTAAGATTGAGTGCAAATATCTGGTTAACATTTCTCAGTGGGAAGAGGTTGGGCTTTATAAATTTTCTGAGGGTTTTGTAAGACACCTTTTGGAGGTGGTTTCATAGTACTATTGGAGAAGGAAATGGCAACCCACTCCAGTGTTCTTACCTGGAGAATCCCAGGGACGGGGGAGCCTTGGTGGGCTGCTGTCTATGGGGTCGCACACAGTCGGACATGACTGAAGCGACTTAGCAGCAGCAGCAGCAGCAGCAGCAGCATAGTACTATGTTGGAAAAGTGATGGAGGAATAGTCTACTAAAGTTGACTAATAAAATATGATACTAAATAAAATAAGTGATATCTAATATTTCATGGTGCTTTAAAGTTGTAAAGTATTCTGAATATGTTGTCTTACAATATATTCTTGTGAAAATTAATGACTGCTATCCCTGTTTTTAAAACAGAGAACTTGAAACTGGGTGAGTAATTAACCTGCCTTGAAGTTATAAAGGTGTAGAATAGTGACTCTAGAATTTGGTTCTAGAGCCTCTAGTTATTCTGAGTCACTTCATCCTGTAATAGTATAATCCTAGCACATGGAAATGGATTTGACCAAGCACGGAAGTGTTGGAGAGACAGTGTAGAGCAGAATTTTAGTGACGGGTGGAATTAGCATCCTCATGATTACTGTTCAAAGCAGATTGGAAACAAATTGGATATCTTAGGACAGACTGTCAAATAAGTGTGCGTCAGAGAAGGACTCTTAATAGGGAAAAATGAACTTCAAAGAAATAAAAAGAACTAAAAACCAGACACCCCCTTCTCCCCACCTGCCAATCAACCCTTCTGGAAGGTAGCCAGTATAGCAGTGAAAGGGAAAGCTAATGTTCTCCGGTATTTGTCAAATTTAGGCAAGGATTATGCTCTAAAAGTAGCAGTCTTCACAGTAGTAGTGTTTTAGTTGGGTAGAAGGCTATTTGGGGAGTCCTTGTCACTATAGCGGAATGAAGCAGGGCAAAGACTAAGAGTTTTGCCAAGAAAATGCACTGGTCATAACAAACACCCTCTTCCAATAACACAAGAGAAGACTCTATACATGGACATCACCAGATGGTCAATACCGAAATCAGATTGATTATATTCTTTGCAGCCAAAGATGGAGAAGCTCTATACAGTGAACAAAAACAAGACCAGGAGCTGACTGTGGCTCAGACCATGAACTCTTTATTGCCAAATTCAGACTTAAATTGAAGAAAGTAGGGAAAACCACTAGACCATTCAGGTATGACCTAAATCAAATCCCTTATGACTATACAGTGGAAGTGAGAAATAGATTTAAGGGCCTAGATATGATAGATAGAGTGCTTGATGAACTATGGAATGAGGTTCGTGACATTGTAGGGGAGACAGGGATCAAGACCATCCCCATGGAAAAGAAATGCAAAAAAGCAAAATGGCTGTCTGGGGAGGCCTTACAAATAGCTGTGAAAGGAAGAGAAGTGAAAAGCAAAGGAGAAAAGGAAAGATATAAGCATCTGAATGCAGAGTTCCAAAGAATAGCAAGAAGAGATAAGAAAGCCTTCCTCAGCGATCAATGCAAAGAAATAGAGGAAAACAACAGAATGGGAAAGACTAGGGATCTCTTCAAGAAAATCAGAGATACCAAAGGAACATTTCATGCAAAGATGGGCTCGATAAAGGACAGAAATGGTATGGACCTAACAGAAGCAGAAGATACTAAGAAGAGGTGGCAAGAATACACAGAAGGACTGTACAAAAAAGATCTTCACGACCCAGATAATCACGATGGTGTGATCACTGACCTAGAGCCAGACATCCTGGAATGTGAAGTCAAGTGGGCTTTAGAAAGCATCACTACGAACAAAGCTAGTGGAGGTGATGGAATTCCAGTTGAGCTATTCCAAATCCTGAAAGATGATGCTGTGAAAGTGCTGCACTCAATATGCCAGCAAATTTGGAAAACTCAGCAGTGGCCACAGGACTGGAAAAGGTCAGTTTTCGTTCCAATCCCAAAGAAAGGCATTGCCAAAGAATGCTCAAACTACCGCACAATTGCACTCATCTCACACGCTAGTAAAGTAATGCTCAAAATTCTCCAAGCCAGGCTTCAGCAATATGTGAACCGTGAACTTCCTGATGTTCAAGCTGGTTTTAGAAAAGGCAGAGGAACCAGAGATCAAATTGCCAACATCCACTGGATCATGGAAAAAGCAAGAGAGTTCCAGAAAAACATCTATTTCTGCTTTATTGACTATGCCAAAGCCTTTGACTGTGTGGATCACAATCAACTGTGGAAAATTCTGAAAGAGATGGGAATACCAGACCACCTGATCTGCCTCTTGAGAAATTTGTATGCAGGTCAGGAAGCAACAGTTAGAACTGGACATGGAACAACAGACTGGTTTCAAATAGGAAAAGGAGTTTGTCAAGGCTGTATATTGTCACCCTGCTTATTTAGCTTATATGCAGAGTACATCATGAGAAACGCTGGGCTGGAAGAAACACAAGCTGGAATCAAGATTGCTGGGAGAAATATCAATCACCTCAGATATGCATATGATACCACCCTTATGGCAGAAAGTGAAGAGGAACTCAAAAGCCTCTTGATGAAAGTGAAAGAGGAGAGTGAAAAAGTTGCCTTAAAGCTCAACATTCAGAAAACGAAGATCATGGCATCTGGTCCCATCACTTCATGGGAAATAGATGGGGAAACAGTGTCAGACTTTATTTTTCTGGGCTCCAAAATCACTGCAGTTGGTGACTGCAGCCACGAAATTAAAAGGCGCTTACTCCTTGGAAGAAAAGTTATGACCAACCTAGATAGCATATTCAAAAGCAGAGACATTACTTTGCCAACAAAGGTTCGTCTAGTCAAGGCTATGGTTTTTCCTGTGGTCATGTATGGATGTGAGAGTTGGACTGTGAAGAAGGCTGAGTGCAAAAGAATGGATGCTTTTGAACTGTGGTGTTGGAGAAGACTCTTGAGAGTCCCTTGGACTGCAAGGAGATCCAACCAGTCCATTCTGAAGGAGATCAGCCCTGGGATTTCTTTGGAGGGAATGATGCTAAAGCTGAAACTCCAGTACTTTGGCTACCTCATGCGAAGAGTTGACTCATTGGAAAAGACTCTGATGCTGGGAGGGATTGGGGGCAAGAGGAGAAGGGGACGACAGAGGATGAGATGGCTGGATGGCATCACTGACTCGATGGACGTGAGTCTGATCAACTCCAGGAGTTGGTGATGGACAGGGAGGCCTGGCGTGCTGCGATTCATGGGGTTGCAAAGAGTCGGACATGACTGAGCGACTGATCTGATCTGATCTTATCTGTCACTATAGCAAAAGAGAAATTGGTGCAGGGTTGGTATTGTGAAATGAAGGGAGAAAGGGGATTAAATTTTCCTGCTGCTTGTCTGGACCATTTTAAGATTTATATCATCTTAACAATCAAATGAAAGATACATTCTTTCAAATTTGAGGAGTTCCTCAGATACCCATTCAGAAACAGAATGTGAGTATTGAAAACTATTTGTGATATTGCTGCTAAGTTACTTCAGTCAACTCTGTGTGACCCCATAAATGGCAGCCCACCAGCCTCCCCCGTCCCTGGGATTCTCCAGGCAAGAACACTGGAGTGGGTTGCCATTTCCTTCTTCAATATTTGTGATATTATCTGTACCTAAATACAGATACTTGCATGAAAGAACAAACTTTTTATTCTTACTCTTTTATTATTAGTGTTTTTGAAGTTGGTACATAAAAGCAGAACTAAATAAAAACCTACTGTAATTACTATGTACAATATATGTTGTGTTAAATCCATTGTTTCCAAATACTGTAGTAGTAGAGGTCAGTTTATCAAAGTGTCTTATATTGAGAAATACTTAAAGTCTATATTTAGGGGAAATAAATCCATGATTAACTGTTCAATGTGCAGAATAAGTTATGATTATGTCAAATTTTAATAGAACTATCTTCAAAACACTGATTTTTGCTTTAAAATACTTAGGTTAATGACTTTTAAACATAGAGTGATTCAGATACCTTTATTTTGGATTAACTTCCCTATTCTCTTGCATAGTTCTGAGAAAAATGTTTTCAGATCAACAAACATTTAAACTGGTGGGGTTTTTTAATTCTTTAATATTACTGAAGCATAGTTTACATGGGATTTTTAAGTTGAAAAAATAATATCTTCAATTTTAGCAGTTTTATAAAGTAGATTTGAATCTCAGAATATATTATGCTTTGTATGAAATTCATTTGTCATGAACTTTTCAGATTCTTTTTTTTAATATGAGAAATGGGCAAACATGGGTTTATAGTGAATTTTATAAAAACAGCTGTATGGTTATGAAATGTATGAAAATGGAGATCTTTTGGCTGAAATGCTCCTAGTAATCACTAGGAAAAATACTTTGTCCTTAGTTTAGAGTGATTTATTAATAATGTATTATTTCCTCACATTTTTCACTTACAGAGCATTATTTCAAAACTTAAAGGCATGTAGATGGGCTGTTATTTGGTGGTTACTATTTTGGGTTGTATCTGTCATTACTGTTTATATCAGTTAGAAAAAAGATTTTTCAGAAATGGCTTTTACTCTAAGAAGGGTGCCTGCTTCATGAACTGTAGTAGATGACTGGTGCTGCTTTGACTCACTGAAGGGGAACATACTGCTCTGCTTTAATTTTGAAGTGTGTGAATAAATGAGATTCCCACCGTCTCTTACTGAACTATCTGGGTAATGCTAGAGGCTTTTGCAGGATCAACAAGGTTGCTGTTCATCAAGACTTAGGTTTGGCAAGGGTGAAGCAGACAGGTGATGGAATGAATGCCTCCGTACTTATGTGTTACGTGGATGATGGTAAATGATCATGGCAGTCAGTTCCATAGGCCTCCAAGCCACTGGAGTAACACTGTCATTGTTACTGTAATTTTCAGTAGTCTTTATCCAAGGCTCCTGATTATCGTATAAATAACAGCCTCCGCCTAATACTTGGCCCATTCTTTTTAAGGGCTAAGAAATCCTTTGCACTCACCATTTGACATGCTTTTGTTCGTTTATTGATTGTTTCTCTCACTAGTATATAGTGGCAGAAACTTTGTCCACTATTGTGTATTTCTTAAATATTTGGCATATTATGCAATGAGGGTTGTTGCTGTTCAGTTGCCCAGCCATGTCCAACTCTTTGCGACCCCATGCAGTGAGTATTATAGAAGAAATGAGATTTCTGTTCATACTGAGGTTTGCAAAGTTGTGGGAAGATGGAATATAAAGATTCTATTGTTCTAATTGCATTGGAGACATGAAACTTGTGTTTTCTGGATGAGGTAGATTCTGGCACAGAGGCTAACTACAATTTATTATTCTCTCTGTCTAGACAGATTTAAATTCTTAAGAGAAGCCATTAAAATTCTTTTGGATTCCTACTTTCTAGAAGTGGGCTTGGCTGTTACTGAGTAACATTAATCTAGCTGTGGGGAGGACTTTTTGCCTCCTCGTCTCTCCTCTCTGGATCTTAGGGTGGGGAAACGGACTTTTGTTTCACCTGTAAATCTACAAGTATTTATCCCATTATATCAATGCATGTACAAAATAGCATGCCACACATGTGAACAATAAAAGCAAAAAAAGATTACTGAATTTATTTTAACAAATCGAAGAATGAATCTTGATCACTTAAAAATGGTGGGACAGTCTTGTAACAGTTGAGATTATATTTCTGTTTTTTAAACATAAGATATTTTTGGACATAGAGGTGAAAATTTCTAGTATTTACAGTTTCCCAGAGAAGAAATCTGAGAATCATTTACATAGAGGTTTTTGTTGGGGATGAGAGGACAAAATAGACTGGAAGCATGTTTGTGTAGGAAGGCTAGGACCAGAATTTAGCCCTCAAAGAAAGAAAAATGCAAATACATTGGGGGTAGATGGTGATAGTGTGTTAATTCCTTAGCTGCATGTAGACTTATTAGGTCACTTATAACTAGGGTGACATACAATTTATATTCCAAACTGGGGCACTGTTGAGAGTGAAAGTATATGCTGTCTGAATGGAACACTGGGACAACGGGTGTAAACCAAGACTGTTTCAGGAAAACGAGGACATTTGCTCACCCGCTGGTAATAACATACTTTTCTCCAGACTTAGTCCCAGTTATTTGAACTTCTCCATGTAATTTGTTTTCTCCTTTAGTGAACTCTAACGTGCATTCACAGAGTCTCTTACGCTTTGGTTCCTTTTACCTGGTCTCGGTGGAATGAAAGAATTCTTTGCATATTTTCTGCAGCCCTGGACTGTTCTGACTTACAGCATTGGTAGAGGTAAGTACAGAGCTTGTTCTGTGTTGTTAGCTAACCTTTTATTCTGCTTAGGAAATCAGCTTTTGTGTGTTTCTGATCCAGTGTTTGATTGTTTTGAGAGCTGTGGTATGTCTCCTTAACTGGATTGATGAACTGTTATCAAGTTGTTAGAATGTAGTAAAAAAAAGAGTTTGTAATTTTGGCATTTACTCTTAAATTGCTTGGTACATATTTAATAACATATTGTTTTCTTTTCTATAGGTGGGATTGTAATTCTGAAATTTCAGATCTTCAGAGAAGGGAAGGAGAACACCTTGTGCTTATACCACGGACATGTAATTTTTTTTTATGTTGGAACACTGTAATGCTTTTGTTTTGTTTTCCTATTCAACTTAAATAAAAATTTTTATTCTTATATTAAGTGATGTGTTTTTATTCTATTAAGTAACTTCTTATTGTTATCTTACATTGTGTGGGAAATTAGACATTGTAATAGTACCTCTGAGATAGTGCTTACCAAAATGCGGTTCTCCTCACCTATGAAATCTTATTTGAAATCTGGGTTGGGACTAAAGTTATCTAGGTTTGGAAACCGCCTGAAATCCTAAACAGTCTAAAAATTAAGGTGTTTGTTTATAGCTAAGCTTGGAGCCATGACTGTTCTTGTGTGTGTGCGTGCTCACTCGCCCACTTGTGTTCAGTTCTTTGTGACCCGGTCCGTAGACTGTAGTCCACCAGGCTGCTTTGTCCATGGAATTTTCCAGACAGGGATACTGGAGTGGGTTGCCATTTCCTCCTTCAGGGGATCTTCCCGACCCAGGGATCAAACCCGTACCTCTTGCATCTCCTGCATTGGCAGGTGGATTATTGACCCTCGTGCCACCTGGAAAGCCCCATGTCTGTTCTTAACAGAGGCCTATTGTTTCTCTTTACAGTCTGCCATCTAGTGGTAGGAATGCAGAGTACACCACAACAACATGGTTTTCAGACTTTTCCTGTTACAAATGCTTTACATAGGAGGCTGAAGCATTTTCATAGGGGTGAAACGACTATTTCATTTGAAAAAGAAGGTAGTGGCTTTGAATTCTGAGAGTGTTCCAAGACCATGTTTTTCTATATAATGCTTTCATGACTTGAACTTTCTTCTGTTCTTGTGAGATTTTTATGTATTCATAACAAGTTGATGTCATAAAGAGACAAATGCCTAAATAATAATAGATAATTTTAAGAGGCAGTAGTTTGAGCTGATTTGAAAAATATGCTTTGTGTGTGATTAAAATTTTAAGGCAACTGTTTGATGATGGCATTAACAAAAACAATTTATTTTAAACTTTATGGACAGTTCAGCGAACTTGGCTTGTATAATCGGTGATACAAGAGGTAAATTTCAGCAAAGTATTAATGTAGAGTACCTTAGGGTTGGCTTTGTTTACCTAGCTCCATCTGAATTCTTTCTTCTCTTAGATATACCTTTGTTAGTTCTACTTCTTTCCTTTGCTACAGATGTACAGGAGACCAGTCCTTTCTATTTTTTAAAGTGTTCTAAAGATGCTAGTAAAGTAATGCTCAAAATTCTCCAAGCCAGGCTTCAGCAACACGTGAACCGTGAACTTCCTGATGTTCAAGCTGGTTTTCGAAAAGGCAGAGGAACCAGAGGTCAAATTGCCAACATCTGCTGGACCATGGAAAAAGCAAGAGAGTTCCAGAAAAACATCTATTTCTGCTTTATTGACTATGCCAAAGCCTTTGACTGTGTGGATCACAATCAACTGTGGAAAATTCTGAAAGAGATGGGAAACCAGACCACCTGACCTGCCTCTTGAGAAACCTATATGCAGGTCAGGAAGCAACAGTTAGAACTGGACATGGAACAACAGACTGGTTCCAGATAGGAAAAGGAGTCCGTCAAGGCTGTATATTGTCACCCTGCTTATTTAGCTTATATGCAGAGTACATCATGAGAAATGCTGGACTGGAAGAAACACAAGCTGGAATCAAGATTGCCAGGAGAAATATCAATCACCTCAGATATGCATATGATACCACCCTTATGGCAGAAAGTGAAGAGGAACTCAAAAGCCTCTTGATGAAAGTGAAAGAGGAGAGTGAAAAAGTTGCCTTAAAGCTCAACATTCAGAAAACGAAGATCATGGCATCTGGTCCCATCACTTCATGGGAAATAGATGGGGAAACAGTGTCAGACTTTATTTTTTTGGGCTCCAAAATCACTGCAGATGGTGACTGCAACCATGAAATTAAAAGAGGCTTACTTCTTGGAAGGAAAGTTATAACCAACCTAGATAGCATATTCAAAAGCAGAGACATTACTTTGCCAACAAAGGTCCATCTAGTCAAGGCTATGGTTTTTCCAGTGGTCATGTATGGATGTGAGGGTTGGACTGTGAAGAAAGCTGAGTGCAAAAGAATGGATGCTTTTAAACTGTGGTGTTGGAGAAGACTCTTGGAGAGTCCCTTGGACTGCAAGGAGGTCCAACCAGTCCATTCTACAGGAGATCAGTCCTGGGTGTTCTTTGGAAGGAATGATGCTGAAGCTGAAACTCCAGTACTTTGGCCACCTCATGCGAAGAGTTGACTCATTGGAAAAGACCCTGATGCTGGGAGGGATTGGGAGCAGGAGGAGAAGGGGAAAACAGAGGATGAGATGGCTGGATGGCATCACCGACTCAATGGATGTGAGTTTGAGTGAACTCCAGGAGTTGGTGATGGACAGGGAGGCCTGGTGTGCTGCGATTCATGGGGTCGCAAAGAGTCAGACACGACTGAGTTAGTGTCTGAAATGAACTGAAAGATACTCAACACTTCCTGAATCTTGTTACATTTTTTATTCCTCTTTCTAAAAAAGTTGATTTCTTTTGGTGGTCTCCATAAGCACCTGAAATTGCACTCATGAAGGTGTTTTCAGGTTAATATATCTTCTTCAAAAATTTTGTTTAAAATTGAGAGCTAGATGATGCGAGAATTTGTGAGGATTTATAGCAGCTTTTCTGTTGAATAGTTTTTAAGGGGGGGCAAAACCTCTTATATGATTTTTAAAAAAACAGTTGAAAGAAAAACTTACTACTCAATAACCAGATTAAATATAACTATACTGTCATGCTCTTAATATAGCTGTCAGTTCTGTTCAGTCGCTCAGTCGTGTCCGACTCTTTGCAATCCCATGAACCACAGCACTCCAGGCCTCCCTGTCCATCACCAACTCCCGGAGGTTACCCAAACCCATGTCCACTGAGTTGGTGATGTACTGATATATAATTATCAAACTATCAAGTCATCTTTACATTTTAGTTTTCGCCAGTATGAATCTTAATTTTCACCAGTGTGAGTCCTTAGTCCATTTATTTTTGCAGAAAACACACTGGCAGAAATAGCACACCTAGTTGTGCCAACAGGCTGATTTCTCCCTGCAGCTGCAACTTGTTTTTTTTTGTTTTTTTTCAGTAAGATGGGAGTTTGCCTTACTTTCTTTGTTGGTTCTAGAGTTTCCTCAAGACTCACCTACATTGGTGTGAGACTGAACTTGTATTCAGAGTACTGGTCTACCTCTGCAACAGGGGCTACCAGATTTCCAGCTGTTATACTTGCAGCTGTTGTGCTTATACCACCTCTTCCTCATCCTTGAGGAAATAAAGGAAGAAATCAATGCTGTCTTTTCTGCCAGTGATCATGATATGCTCTAAAGGGTCTGGAATTAGTTACAGTACATGTTTGCTGTGTGATGTGAGAGGTCCTTACTGAAATTTGTGAAAATATGGAAATAATAGTGATATAGTTCCTTTACATACTGGTTTTAACTAGCCGTTATACATGTAACTTAGTTGCTGAGTGATTTTGAAAGTGTTCAATTCTTTTGGCATCACCCCATATTTGGGCAAATATGCTATACATCAGAAAATGGAGTATATCTGAGATCTTAATGTTACTCTGCATTATTCTTTAACATGGTTTTGGTATAATATACCGTGAGCATTTTCCCCACTCAGCTTTTTTTCTTTTCTGTGTATTTGTTGGCCTCATAGTATTTCACTACCAGACTGCTGTCATTTAATGAGCTAGTATTCCTCCATTATTGAACGTGTCCACTCACATTGTGACTTAGGCACCTTAGCTTCATAGTACCCTTATCAAAACTTTTGGGATATCATTGTCATTTCTTTTTAGTGCTTTGAATGCGTCTTTCTCTCCTCTTTCGAGTTAACTCAATCCTTATTATTTGTACTGAGTGTTCTATATTATGTGAGTCTTTCCCTAGTTTTAATTTTAAATCCAGTT
The DNA here is from genome assembly GCF_032452875.1 of Bos javanicus. NCBI lineage: Eukaryota > Metazoa > Chordata > Mammalia > Artiodactyla > Bovidae > Bos > Bos javanicus. The sequence continues at coordinate 9,744,603 of NC_083896.1, forward strand.
AAAATGTTGGTTAGATTTGTTTCTTAAGGTATAAATCAGTCTATAAAGGTTGTATTTTTGAATTAATGTGAAAGTCTAACACATTTCTCACAGAGGATCCCAGAAACTTTAAAGAAAATAGCTACATCTTAATTTGGACCATATTTTGTGACCGTTTACACAAAAAATTGAATGATGTAAGATGGTTCATTCTGTTTCCCAGACATCTTTTGGCTGAGGTCTGATTTCAACTTGCATGTTTTCTAAATACTTTCAGACTTTTCCTAAGTGAAAAAAACTGTGCTGATACTTTATAGCAAAAGTTCAGAAGCTTTATCCTCTCATTGCTGTTTCTTGGTGAATATTTGTTTGTACTCCTACCCAGGAAAAGTTTCGAAGATCTGATCAGCGAAGCAACATATGATGAACCACTTAATTTGCCTTCCAAATTGAGTGTGTCTCCAGTTTTCTAGATGATTGAAGAGATCAATCTTATGCTACTAAAATAATTTCTGAAGGCAGTTGCAAAAGGAATGTCTTTCGAAATGACCCCTTTGAAAGAGACAGTAATATGTGGCTAAATGATTGTGATGCATTGTGCTTTTTTAAAAAGACTAGCTTTAGGCAAGCTCTTTTATTAGAAAATCTACTTTGGGTATCAGTGTAGTTTTGATATAGCCCAGTGAGTGCCTGTTTAGATGAGAACTTGAGGCTTTTACATTCTGCTAATGGTGCATGTCACTGACTGGGTTGCCTGACTTGTGGAAATCTACCCTTCGACAGGTCAATACTGATCTGTGGCTATCTGGTAACTGGCTGTTCTTAATTTTTGTACTTTACTGAACATGTCCTGATGAATACAAAAATATATATTTGCATTTCACCGCTTTTCTTATTATTTTTAAATTAGCTAGAAATTTAGAACCTGCATTAAATTGGCTAGTTGGGTATTTGCTTTGTATATGTTTCCAAGCATCCTTATGTTTTACAAAAAATGTAATTCTGTTACTAAGTCTGGTATTTAGTAGTGAGCTCCTGTGACCTTACCTATGGGTCAGTACGTTACCTGTGTTAATGCAGTAAACATTTATTTTATCTACCCCAGACCTTGTTTGTTGGAGAGGCATATTAAATAATAAAATTGAGCATTTTGTTTTAAAAGTTTAGATTGGTTCCTTCTGCTGTCTCTGTGTGGAAAAATGCTCTTCATTTCCATAGTAGGCCTGTTTTCCTCTGCTCTTAAATACTAGAAATCCTCATGAATTCTCACCTATACTTAAAGCAGAGAACCGATATGCCATATAGTTTTTTTTTTTTTTTTGAGTGTAGAGTTTAGGATTTGTTACTAATGTAATATTAAAGAAGGTTTTACATTTTTTATATTCTCAAGGTAAACAGCTAAATGAAAATATGAGTTTCTACTTTGGAAGCCTTTTGATGGTAAAGGAAGTTTACTTTCAAGTTTGTGCTTTTTAAGAAATGAAATCTGAATTGAGAATGAGAAAAGCAGTAGCTATCAAGGTTTCCATGATATGCTTGATATTTGTTTGAAACAATTGGCTTTTGGTTGATTAGAGGTGTGGAAAACATTTTCCTTCCTGAATTGTTGGGGCTCAAGCTTAGAAGCATTTTCAGGTTACTACTATAGTAGAAACATTGTTCAGAGGAAAAATTACCCCTGCAGAAAATGACTGGTTGAGTTAAAGTACTACGGGCAAGTGTGTTCTGCAGGGTTTGTGTGACCGTGCAGTGTATTTTCTCCCAGAAACGTTTGTATATCTTTGGTTTTTGCATTTGGTCTACTCTGAATTTATGCATGAACTCTTATCCTATTTTTCCTGTTATATATGAAGTGTTACATTTTAGCTTCTGGAGTTTCCTTCCATTTTTATGTGGTCATTTCTAAATGCTATGAAATACAGTTTTCATAACATTACAATAAACCATTACTTGTTGGATCCCCTTTAACTTTGAAGTTGAGAATTTTCTCATGTGATGGGCTTAGGTCTGTTTTTAACCTTTTGGGGATTGCAGGTTGTGCAAAGAGTTGTAGATCATTGGTGTAATTTGTGTAAAAAATACATTTTGAAAGGTCATGTTAGGGCTGTTCAAGTGCATGCTAAAATAAATGTTATTTATTAAAAAAGTGTGAGTGACCATTGTATGCATTGCACTATTCTTAGGAAATCCAGCAGAGAACATAATAGAGCCCTCCCTACATGGAACTTATACTTTAATTAGGAGAGAAAGACATTAAACACGTTATAATGAATTAGGTGATAAGTGCTTTGGAGAGAAATAAAGCAGAATAAGAGGATATAGTGAGGGTTTGGTGGTAGAGGATTGCCTTAAGGCTTTGTTACTTTTTATAAATATTCAGAGATGTTCATCTGATAGGTGACATTTGAGCAAAGATCTATAGTAATAAAGGAGTAAGAGAAGTGTGGATATCTGGGAAAAGAATATTCTAGGCAGAAGGAACAAAATATTGAACACCTGAGGTTAAGAGTGCTTGGCTCGTGGAAGGCATTGCAAAGGAGACATTAGTGTAACTGAAGCAAAGTGATGAGGAGAGCTGATCACAAAGGGAATATACCATAGATGCAATATACGTAATCTACTGTATAACATGCTCATTGAAACTGAAATCTACACTTTTCCCTTCATTTAGAATCAGGCTGTCTCTGACTAATGCTCATTGAAACTGAAATCTACACTTTTGGCTTCATTTAGAATCAGGCTGTCTCTGACTAATCCAGCGATTTACTTACCTCCCTGATTAAGAATATGGAAAATTACCAACAAAAGTATTTGCAAATTCTTTTTAAAATCTCTGATTCTAGACGAGAGTGATGGGGAAGTAAATAATAAAAGTATAGAATTGTGTACCAGCTTTAGTGTCTGTGTGGTGGGTACCTTAGTCTGTGGAGAGGAGAATTTCACAAAGGAAAATACATCATTCATTTTGAGGAATGAGCAAGAATGGAAGGATTTGGGTGTGAAGCAGCAATATGTGTATGTGTGTGTGAGAGAGAGAGTCGCTCAGTTGTGTCCAACTCTATGGACTGTAGCCCTCCAGACTCCTCTGTCCATTGGATTCTCCAGGCAAGAATAATGGAGTGGGTAGCCGTTCCCTTCTCCAGGGGATCTGCAGGACCCAAGGATTAAACCCAGGCCACCTACATTGCAGGCAGATTCTTTACCATCGGAGCCACCAGGGAAGCCCATCTTGGAAGTTAAGGTTCAACAAGGAGGATGGGAGATCATTGAGGTTAGTCAGTGTCATGGCCAGTTTTTATTTGGGCATGTGGGGTAGGTGATACCCCAAATGAGATCTCATTAGAAGTGAAGAGGCCAGTCAGTCCAGCATTTTCTTAGTGGGGACGATTTTGGGTGGAGCAGCTTTTTTTCTTTTTTAATGTTTGTTTATTTTTGGCGGTGCTAGGTCTTTGTTGACTTGGGGGCTGCTCTCTGGTTGAGGTGCATGAGCTGCTCACCGCGGTGGCTTCTCTTGCTGCGGAGTGTGAGCTCTGGGCGTGCGGGCCTCAGTGGTTGCGGCTCCAGGCTCTAGAGCACAGGCGCAGTAGGTGTGGCGCACAGAGCCGTGTTGCCCAGCGTGGGGGAGATTTTCCTGGATAGGGACTGAACCCGTGTCTCCTGCAGGTGGATTCTTTACCGCTGAGCGGGGCGGGGCAGCTTTTAATTGCGGAGAGTCAGTTGTGCATGGCATGCCAGTCTCCCTCAACTTTGTCCTCACATGCCAGTAAAGCCCTTCAGAGGGTATGATAATTCCTCCCTAACTTGGTTCTAAATACTCCCAGGACTGGTTGACTTCTAGTTAGCGAAACATAGGATCTTCGCTCTGGCTTTGTCAGTGATAGTGGGGTGGAGAGGAGAAGGTGGGATATCTAGAAGTTCAAGAGACTTGGTTCTTGATGGGCTCTAGGGAGTGTTCACAAAAACATGTGGGTGTGCGAACACGTACACACATGTAGAAGTGCCCTTGGGCAAGTATTGTGACAAAAAATTTTGTGACAGGTTCAGTTTTGGAAAGTAAGATTCTGAGGAGTAAAATGATTATTGACATCATTGTGAGAAGTAACTGTTAAATGAATAACTTACAAAGATAATTTCTGGAAGGATAAAGAAAAATACAGATACATAAGAATAAATCCATGGGAAAACAGGAAGCTAGGAATATAATTTCATATAATTAAAATCAAAACTTGATCACTGTGCTTGACGTTTTAAAGGGTTCAAAATGAGCAGAACATAGATAGGGCTTGCTCCCAGTAAATTATATTTTGAGAGAGAATATCTTTGGAATAAGGCAAGTACAATATATTCAGTGTCTTGGGGCAGGTATAAAGTACTATTTAAGATCAAATTTAAAATAGGAGAAGTAAAATATCAGAAGCTGAACCATTCAAACCAAGTTGGATGAACTATTTAATTTTTGTTGCAAGTAGTCTCAATTGTGAAAGCCTTGTGTTCCATGGGCATTCTGTTTGACTGTCCTGTGCTTTGTTCTTCAGGCATTGTTGGCCAGGGTAACTGCTTATCTAAAATGCATTTGCTTATCAAATGTTACTTTGTACAGAAATTGGCCCTATTAAACAAACATTTTTGAAAGATTATAAGCAGATAAACGGTCATAGTTGCATTGTTTCTTTTTAGCAATCACAGCCAAGTTAGATCACTTGAGTTCATATTTAATCATTAGGTACTAAAGGTGAAAAGTGGACAATCTTTTAATGAGTCACAAATAAATAATATTTTCCCCCTTAATGGTACTTACAACTGAGGTAGTTATTATACATTTTGTTTTATGCATACTTTTAAAACAACTCATCTCTTGATCTTCTTCATTACATGTCTAAATTGGATCATTTTGTATTTTCTTCATTGAATTTGCCAATAATATCTGTGAAGCAGATATGAGGTGAAATTCTGAGAGGTATATTAACTTTTTCTTTTAGTTTTGGTGCTAGAACAATTGTAGATTAGACTATTTTATGGTAATGTTTTCCAGTTATTTATATTTTAAAATATAAAGTTAGAACTTACATTGTTTTACTTGTTTTCAGAATAATAATTGAGTAGAGTTCCTGAATCAGTTCTTTGGAAATTCGTTGCACTGAGAAACTTTCAGCCATTTTCAGTTTTGTCAATATTAGCTAGTTGCTATCAAGTGAAAACTGAGCTAACTCAGAACTGAAGGGAGAAAAGAATGAGAATTGTTTTCTATAAACAAACTGAGAGTTCTGTCCACTCACAGACCACATATCTGCTCTATTAGTACAAGCACAGCATTCTAGGGAGGATTTTAATAAAGGTGTTCGACCTTCAGCTTGTGTCTGTTTCTATATGTATGAGTTAACTGTAAGGATGAATATTATTAGTATTGTAGTTCTAAATTTTTATAAGAAGTAAGAGAACTGAGAGTTACTCGAGGCCTTGAAACAATAAAATGTGCTTCAGGGTGAAGGAAGTGTGATTTACTTTCTGGTATTATTGATTAATTATGTGATATTTATCAATGCCCTGTTTACTTCTCAGATAGAAGTTCTGTCTCAGTTGTTCTCTTGGGAGGATTTTTTAACAACTTTTCCAAACTATCCATTTTTGTTCCACTCTTGTTAAACGTTTACTCTATTAGTATGCAGACCTACCGTTAAAAGTAAAGCAGAGTAAATTAATCTTTTTTTTTTTTTATTGCAGACTTAATTCAGTGCACAAATGAGATGAATGTGAACATCCCGCAGTTAGCAGACAGTTTATTTGAAAGAACTACTAACAGTAGTTGGGTGGTGGTCTTCAAATCTCTCATTACAACTCATCATTTGATGGTGTATGGAAATGAGGTAAGCAGTATTTTTGGTTAACAAGTGTCCTGGGGGTGTTGACTGGTTCAGGTTGCTTCTCCCACTGACACCTCAGAAATGCCTATAGCAACTGAATAATATATATAGGTCAAAAGGGCAGAAATAGAATTGTAGACCCTACACTTTTTTTTCTGCCTTTTAAGTCAGAAAGCAGAAAGTGGGTCAGAGCACGGGGGACTTTCAGTAATGGGATCGAGAAGCAAAGATTAGTGCCTGGAGATGGGTTCTGTAAGCAGCTCTGGTTTTGCAGGCCTTTGTGTATAGCTTATATGTTTGTCTCTGTTCACTTGGTTTTTCATTACAGCCCAGTCAGGTTTCTCTCTGATCTCATATAGTTGTTTGTAGAAGCCCTTTGCCTAGTTCAAGGCTGTGATATTAAGGACTAAGATGGCATTTTGCTGAGAGGGTCTGATTGAAGAATACCTTCTTCAGCAGAGTTGTGTCTAAAGTCTTCATTACCCAGAAAGGGTAACGAATAAGATGCATAAACCTTTGCAATTTAACGTCTGGAGAGAATCATGTTGTTTTCCATGATAGCCCAGTAGCTAATTTTTGAGTTCTTGATTTTCTCAGCCTAGTATGCTTACTTGTAAAATTGTGTCAAAAGGAGTATTTAAAACTGTGTTTAAAGAAAGTTTGAATGGAATTAGATAAATCTAGGACCTTGGTATGTGCCTTAGAAAAATGCAGATCACTGATTGCTAGGAAATAGTTCCCAGTGAGATGAGGAAGGACTTGTTTGATTATATTTGTAGTTTTTAAATTTTAAAAGTTATTTTCAGGAGTGCTACCTGAAGTATGATTACTTAAGTAACACATGTGACCCATTTTTAGGACATGTTACTCAGTTGCTTTCTAACTCATTATTAGCAATATACAGAGTCAGTAGAAAAAATTGAATATACTAGCTTCAGTGTAACCTAAAACATTTTCATCTTAACTAGAATAATAGTTTCTATTTTTATTCGGAATGTTTTTACCTAAGATCATGATCATCTATTCAGAAGAATTTCAGGCTTGTATATATTTTTTTACCTTAAAGAATAAACTATGCAATGCTAAAGAGGCAGACATTCAGTGGTGACTTTCAGAGGTGAATAAGGTAATAATTTGCCCAGTGCTCAGTCATGTGCAGCTTTGTGACCCCATGGACTTGTAGCCTTGCCAGTCTCCTCTATCCATGGAATTTTCCAGGAAAGAATACTAGAGTAGGTTGCCATTTCCTGCTCCAAAGACGTTTCTGACCCAGGGATTGAACCAACATCCCTTGGGTCTCCTGCGTTGGCAGGCGAGTTCTTTATCGCTGAGCCACCTGGGAAGCCCCAACGGTGATAATACCAGAAACAAAACCTTTTTAAAAGGCAAAGAAATAGAAAGTTGACTGTCATTCCTTACAACTGACTGACAGGAAGAGAAAGGTAGCATTTCAGTAGTGGTTTTCAGATAAACTGTTTGCCTTCAGTAGCTGAGAGAAATTTGGCGCTCTGCTCTTTTTTGGGTGCTAGTTTGTACAACCCTCAAGTTTTTGCATTGGCAGGCGTTACTGGTCTGTGAGAGTATGCATAGAGTTTCACTATGCTGTGGTGATGGAGATTCTCTAGAACAGTTGTTCTGAAATAGGGCAAGGCAGGCAAGTAATTTTCACCCTCAAGGGACATTGGCATAACTGGAGGGGATGCTACTGGCATGTAGTAGGTAGAGGCTGCTGGCATGCTGAACACTTACAAGTGCACAGCACAGCCCCTCACAAAAAAGAATCATCAAAACTTACGAAAATCATAGAGTGTTACATTGTCTTAGGATTTTTTTTTTTTTGGGTCTGAGGATATTTGAATGCATTTTGAAACAAGTTGTTTTAGGATAAGTGATGAAACAGGAGTCTTTGATTGTCAAATTGTTGTTCAAAATCATGGTTGTTTGTGGTGATCTCTGATGAACACTATTGAGTCAGAGAAGTGATCATGTACATAAAATTGATAGTAATCCTCTGCATACATTTACAAAAGTAGTCCTTTTAAAATTTGTCCTACAAAGTTGAAAAGAGTTTCTTTAGCTGTTTTAGAGGTTGTGTGTAAAAGGAAATTAAGGTGGTGTTCTATGGTAAGCATTTCGGAGAGGGGCTTGACAGTATTTTGAGAAGATGAATTTTTATACACCTTCTGAGCCAACAGTTCAGCCCTAAGTGTATATCATGAGAAACCCTTGCATGCCTGCAGGTGGAGACCAGTACAAAGACGTCAGTGAAACATCGCTAATAACAGTAAAACTGGAAAGAACTTAAGTGTCCATGTAGAAATGGATATATAACGGATGCAGTAGTTTGTTGAAATACTCACACATTGTTGAAAATGAGTGAACTAGATGTGCATATATTAAATTGATAATTCTTGGGAAGAAGTTATTAAAAAACACATTGGAAAAGAATGAGTACAGTATAGAATTTCTGTAAATTTAGGATAGAAACCAAAATTATGTACTGTTTTTAGATCCTTATATATGTAGTAAAATTTTAAAAAACATTCATGAGAATGATAAAAACCTACTTTAGAAAAGTGATTGCCTTTGCAGAGGGAGGAAGAGAAGGGAATGGTGTTGAAGGTGTGTGTCTTTAGTAGTGTGTAATTTGATTCTGTAAGGGGATCTAAAGTGATCTTTAATATGGACTGTGGGTAAGAGGATGTCTGTTCTGTTATACTCCAGTATGATTACTGATATTCTGTTTTTAAAAAGAAATAATAAAAATTTGAATCACTAGATACCTGTTTTAAAATAAAGGCACCATCTGAATATGATTAGCTGTAGCTATAATATGCTATAGTAAAGCGCTTCTAGTTAAAAGTGCCTGTTTCCTTTTAACTTTAATACCATAGCTGTGGGCATTAGACTTTAATACATTCCTGCATGCTAGTGAAAAATATATTTTATGTTTTTGGGAGGACTGAAGATGATAAATTTAAACTAGATAAGATTAATGTGTTAACCACCACTTTCCCCCCTAATTCTCAAGTTAAAGTTTCTTAGATGGCAGTACTATTTGACATAATCATTTGTTGTCTTTTTTTCCCCCAGCGTTTCATTCAGTATTTGGCTTCAAGAAACACGTTGTTTAACTTAAGCAATTTTTTGGATAAAAGTGGATTGCAAGGTAAAGACACCTTATTCATTACAGAAAAATCAAGAGTGACCCCATTTGAGGATTACTGCAAAGTTGAACTCTGTTCTTTAGAACATATGCTATGGAGGAGCCTCATGTTTTAGTGACGGTTGTAGAGAAGAAAAAAGTATCTTTGCATAAGAAGATTGATTGACTTCACTTCTTGCCACCCAGAGCTCTTTGAGAAGCAGTATAAAGTAGCAGCTTAAGAGCATGGGTTCTGAAAGTGGACTGCCTGGATTGAATCCCATCTCTAACACCAATTGCATAAATTTGAGCAAGTTACTTTACCTCTCTGCATCTGTAAAATCAGGAGTAATGATAGCACCCACCTGTAGGATTATCATGAGGTGTAACCTAGTTATACGTGTAAGGTGCCCAGAATGATGCCTGGCACATAGGAAACACTACTTACATTCTGTTACAGTTGTTCTAAATCATATACAACTAAAGATTAATAAGTATGAAAAATACTAAATTGATTAATGATTTGAGGAGTAGCATTTTGGTTCCATAGGATGTTAAATTTGAGTTTGGTGTTATCAAGTAGTATAAGAAAACAAGTTTTTTAATTCCCAGCAAATAAAATAAATAAAAGGAATGTTGGTCGAATAAAACAGAATTATTTAGTGAAGTTCTAAGGGGAAAATTTTTCTAAGCCACATATGACATATCTAACTTTAAAAATGTAAACTTAGGATGTAACTTTACATATCTGTAAATGTAGAAAGTAACTTTTAACGTATCTGGTTTCGTTGTTGTTTTTGTTATTATTTTATACTTTATTCTAATAAATGTTGAGAATATCATACATTTTAGTAGCAAAGGTAAGTATAATATGTTTTTCAGATGAATTACTTATTAATACTTACCAGGTATTTTATTTATTTTACTTTAATTCAGTAACATGAAATTGCTGTAGTCTAGTACTGTAGCCCTCCATGTTCGTACTGTCTTAACGGGATCTGTTACACTTAGCCAGAGCGAGACTGTTAGCATTATAGAATAACTCTAGGAAGAGCCTCATAAAGGACATACTAAGACCATACTAAAGGAGTACTCAGCAGTAAGTTTCAGCTGGGAAATATCTTTAGAAAAGGTAAGATTTGTGCTGTGCTTTGAAAGATGGATGAGAATGTGAGCTGACTTAAACAAAGGTACACAGATGTATGTGGATGGTAAAGAGCATGGGTGTTTATTTATAGAGCAAATGAAAATGAATAGAGTGTAAGATGAGGTGTTGGAGAATATGTAATGGCAGATAACCCTTGGAAAGCTGTTTGGGGCCAAAATCACGCACAAAGGATTTTGATATATTTGGGATTTTATAATGCAGTGAGAAACCATCAAAGTTTTTGAGTTGAGGGAGGAGGAGAGAAGGAACATGTGTTATTAAAAAAACCACTCTAGCCTGTTGTATTTGAGTGAGTAACATCTTAAGGACCTTGAGACTGCTCTGGTCATTATTTTGCTCATTTAGTAGAGAGTTAATGAGGGCTTGAATTGTGGCTTCTGTGGAGATGAAAATCAGTAGAATTTAGTGAGTAGCTGTGTATGTGTTTATGAACTGTTCAATACTTCTTTACTTTTGGCAGTTGAAAGTACTAATTAGAATTGAATACTCAGTCTTTCAGAGATTCTGGAAGATCAGTAATCTGTGCATAGAACCAGCTGTTACAAGGTTGATTTTACTTTAATGAGAGATATCATGCCTTAAATAAGGGGGGAAAAATGAAGCCATGAAATCCCTTTTTCAAGTAAAATCTTCAGTAGAAGCTATCTGTATATATAATAGGTGAAACTGGAGCTGTTTTGTTTTCTGGAACATGGATAAAACTACCTCATCTTTTTATTTTTGCTTTCAGCCTTATTTAGTTCATTTGAACTGTAAGAGTCTGGAAAACAATATGCAAATCACTACTCTAGAGCAGAATATATGCATATGTTCCAAGTGGGTTTTTTGTGTCTCATTAACTACTGATTTTCTACTTTCTTGAGATGGAAATTAAGCACTTCTAGTGACAGGGTTTTAAGGTTTTCATTCATTTATGTAGAGAACAGTTTTTAGGCCTTTTATTTAAAGCTTATATTCAAAGATATTATAAAGGTTAGACTGAAATCATAAGTTATAATTCAGTGATGTTTTTGTAATTTTGATTGCTGATGTATTTTGTTGGGTGGAGTCTGGTATATTTTATTCAGTATATACTGGCTGTTATACTGGTTGTATATATTATAATTAAACTTAAAGTACGTGAGATAATTGTATACATCTAATGGCTGTATTTGAAGTAAGAATAATATGGGTACACAAAGAGTTCAGGGAAAGTTTTAGAGACCGAGCCTTGAAGGATGAGAGATGTTTCTCCCCTTAGTGAGGATCTAGTAGAATGTATTAGAGGGAACAGTATTAACTAAAGAGCTGAAAAATGCGAGTATATAACACCTTATACAATACACTAATAGCTATGAGAATATCTGAGGGCAGTGATTTCTTTCTGTTCACTGATTTTTCTCCAGTAGCAAGTTAGTGAAAGTGAAGTTGTGTCCGACTCTTTGCAACCCCGTGGACTGTAGCCTATCAGGCTCCTTCGTCCATGGGATTTTCCAGGCAAGAGTGCTGGAGTGGATTGCCATTTACTTCTCCAGGGGATCATCCCGACCCAGGAATTGAACCCGGGTCTTGCACATTGCAGGCAGACGCTTTACCATCTGAGCCAGCTACTAAGAAATATTTGCTGAATAAATGAATTGGTGATTATGTTAAATCCAGTCACTGTACTTTGTGTGTGTGTGCGTACTTGTTTTGGTGTTATATCTTTTTAAAGTAGCAGAGACCATCAACTAAAATTAAATTTGTTAGATGAAGATGAACTAGAGTAGAATGGATCTGCTTTTACAGTGAAGGTGAAAGTCGCTCAGTCGTGTCCGACTCTTTGCGACCCCATGAACTGTATAGTCCATGGGATTCTCCAGGCCAGAATACTGGAGTGAGTATCCTTTCCCTTCTCTAGGAGATCTTCCCAACCCAGGGATCGAACCCAAGTCTCTGGCATTGCAGGCAGGTTCTTTACCAACTGAGCCACAAGGGAAAGAGCAAAAATTTGTAGACTTCTTGAGCCAGGCAGTAGCTAAAACATAAGTTTGTTTGTTTGTTTTTAATAATATTGATTAGATTTTATGGTGCTGAAGTCTTCAAATCTCATGATTATGTTGAAGCAAAATCTTAGAATGATTTAGCTATTCACTTAGAAAGTTTCATTGAAAACTGTCATAGAATTATTTTTTGTTAGGCCTTAAATTTGCATATTGCCACTTATTTCATTGTACAATGCAGTCATTTTCTCTGCTACTTACAAGGTTGGCACCCATAAGTTGTGCTAAATCATATGCAACTAAAGATGGAAAAGTATGAAAAATATTAAATTGATTAATGATTTTGAGGAGAGGGATTTTGGTTCTGCAGGATGTTAAATTTGAGTTATGGGGTTATCAAGTAGTATAAGAAAGCAAGTTTTTCAATTCCCAATAAATAAAAGGAATGTTGGTCAGAATAAAGCAGAATTACTATTTTAGTGAAATTTTAAGGGGGAAGATTTTTCTAAGCCACGTAAGACATACCTAACTTTAAAAATGTAAAATATTATAGATGTTAATGTCACTTAATTCATATCACTAAATTGAAGGTGGAATATCAAGACATTGTGGCCACTGGATAAAATGAGTTGGTTTTCTAAGCTAATCGGGTTTTTAATATTTTATGAAATCCTTTTATGTTTCTTTTCTTACAGGATATGACATGTCTACATTTATTAGGAGGTATAGTAGGTATCTAAATGAAAAAGCAGTTTCATACAGACAAGTTGCATTTGATTTCACAAAAGTGAAACGAGGGTGAGTTAAGCTTTCTTTCATTCTTTTTCTTTTTGACATCTAATGAACTTGAATATTTTAAAATGTTAACTGCAGGCATTATTTGGCAAGCTCCAGGAGATGGTGAAGGACAGGGAAGCCTGGCATGCCACAGTCCATGGGGTTGCAAAGAGTCAGACACAGCTGAATGACTACACAACAATCGGCGTTCTTGATTATGAATTACAGAATTTCCAGCCAGTCTTAAAAAGATGAACTTCATGTTTTTTTAAGTATATCAGATACTTTTGCACTAGGATTTTCGAAGTTCTTATTAAATTTTTCAACAGCTTTATTGAGACAATTCACACAACATAAAATTCACCCTTTTAAAGTGTACATAAGTGGTTTTTTTAGTATATTTACAAACTTGTGCAGCATCACTGCTGTCTAATTCCAAAACATGTGTTTGCTTTTCTTCTGGACCTTGGCAGTCACAAATCTACTTTATATCTGTAAGGATTTGTCTGTTCTGAATATTTTTTAGGTTTATAAAAGTAATAAACTATTTTTTAAAAATTCAGGCAACATAGAAATCTGACTTAAACTGTTAATATTTTGCTGTATCTCATCTGTTTTCTGTGTGAAAATAGAAATAAAAATAGGTGTATGAAGACACATAGAAAATCACGTTTGGATCACACTATTTGAAGACTGCTTCCCTCCCCTAATAGGTATTTTAGATATTCTCAGTATCTGTGCACATAGAACCAGCTCGTTCTTTTGAATGGCTTTAGAATTATGTTCTAGATGTACCTTTGATTTATTTCGTTTTTTTAATCTTATAAAAGAAATGTATTGAATATTCTTTTACATATGCTTGCATTTTTTTTTTAAATTTATTTTTGATCACACTGCTTGGCATGTGGGATCATAGTTCCCCAACCAGGGTTGAACCCGTGCACCCTACAGTTGAAGCACGGAGTCTTAACCACTGAATCATCATGGAGGTCCCTGTGGTTGCATTTGTAAGTGAAATTTCCTGTAGAATAAATTCTTAGAATTGACAAGTCAAACTATATATATACATGTACCATTTTAATTGGAGAAGGAAATGGCAACCCACTCCAGTATTCTTGCCTGGAGAATCCCATGGACAGAGGAACCTTGCGGGCTGCAGTCCATCGGGTCGCAAGAGTCGGACACGACTGAGTGACTTTGACTACTTTGACTACCATTTTAATAGAAAACACCAAATTGCCTTGTATAAAAGTGGTACCAAATTATTGAGTTAAATATAGTTATAAATACCTCTTTCACTATATTATTCCATCATCATGAAAATGTATCTCATTAGGTATTTATTTTGTTAGTTGATTGACTAACTTTTAAATGGTGATATTGAGCCTCTTTCTCTCTTTGTAAAAATACCACTCTTGCTTTGTTAATTGCTTTTTAGTATCCTTTGCCCATTTCTCCATTGGACTTTTAAAATTCTTCTGTATTAAAAGCTTACTGGCAGTTTAGTCAGATAAATTTAGGTTGGATTTCTAGCTTTACTCCAATTAGATGAGGGATTTTAGTAAGATACTTCAGCCAGCTTGCTAACTTTTAAAAAATAATTTTATTTGAAATAATTCACTTCCTGAAATGCTGCAGGAACAATACAGATAGCTCCTATACACTCCACTCAGATTCATCAGTTTTTAACATTTAATTATTCTTTGTGTATGTGTTTGTTTACTTTTTTGTTTGACCCATTTGAGAGTGGATTATATATAGGGGAAGGGAAGTCGCTCAGTCGTGTCCGACTCTTTGCGACCCCATGGACTGCAGCCTACCAGGCTCCTCCGTCCGTGGGATTTTCCAGGCAAGAATACTGAAGTGGGATGCCATTACCTTCTCTGATGAATGAGTCTACCTATTTGTAAAAATGTGACTGATGAAAACAGTGCAATCACTAGGTTATCACACTGCGAGTTCAGTTGTCAAGAGGGAGCAACTCAAAGGACATCACACAATCTATAAACCAAGCTGGAAGGAGCCATCCAGACTTTGCCCTGCTGAACCCTTTCTGGGCGATGATTAGACAAGTGCTCATATACCTCATGCCGTTTTACAGTTTATAGCTCTTAACATTTCAGTGCCTATTTCCTAAGAAAAAATATCTTTTATTACATATCCATCAATTGGCTAACTTTTTCCACATCATGCCGCACAAACTGATGCTATTTTTACAGGACAGTATGTTACACAGAAAGGACTACATGAGACTACATGAGAAGGACTACATGAGAAGGGTTTGGGATTAATGTGCTGGCATACGTATAGCCCATTTGTACCATAGTAGTATGATGTGGCACAGTTGGAGAGCGTTGACTTAAGCTTCAAGTTAATTCATCTGTGAATTTTTAAAATTTTATTTATTGTTATTGTTGGTTGCACTGGGTCTTCGATGCTGTGTGTGGCATTCTCTGCTTGCAGTGAGTGGGGCTACTCTCTGTTGCAGTGCAGGCTGCTCATTGCAGTGGCGTCTCTTGCTGTGGAGCGCAGCTCTAGGTGTGCGGGCTTCAGTGGTTGAGCACACGTACTCAGTGGTTGTGGCTCTCAGGCCCTGGCGTGTATGGGCTGCGTTAGTTGTAGCACACAGGCTCGGTAGTTGTGGCCCATGGGCTTCGTTGCTCCATATCATGTGGGATCTTCCCGGACCAGGGATTGAACCCATGTCCCCTGTGCCACTGCAAAGTTTTGTAAATATTGTTTCATTTGTAGAATGGTGATGTTAATAGCATTTATCTATTAGGATTTTTGTGAGAATTAAATGATTTATTGTGTATAATGCTTATTAGCACATGACAAACTGACAAGCTTTTGGATTTATTGGGAAAATAAATTGTCACAGGTTATAAATACTGCCCCCCCTCCCTTTTTTAGCATTTATTAAAACTTTTGAAAAAATCTATGTGATAAAAATTGTTATCTTTATTTTTATGGCTACGGTCTTTTAAGCAAATTCGAGTGGGGTTTTCTACCCCGAAGTGATCAATTGACTATGTTTTCATTGGATATTTTTATGGATTCAGTATTTTTATTTAAATCTTAACATTCATTTAGAATATATCTTGATATTAAAAAAGTGAGATGGAGATTAACTACAATTTCTAATAGAAATATGGGATATTCAAAAATCAAAATGAATCATTACCCTGTATGGTTAAGTGGGCTTCCCAAGTGACGCTAGTGATAAAGAACCCACCTGCCAATGCAAGAGACATAAGAGTTGTGGGTTCAATCCCTGGCTCAGGAAGATCCCCTGGAGAAGGACATGGCAGTTCACTCCAGTATTCTTGACTGGTGTATCCCATAAACAGAGAAGCCTGGCATGCCATAATCCATAGGGTCACACAGAGTTGGGCACTACTGAAGCGACTCAGCATGCATGCACTTGGTTAAATGACTTTTCACTTAAATACACTTACTTTAGCCTCTTTTTGTTATTCTGGCAAATTCTTAGTCATTCTTCAAGATTTCACTCAAATATTTTTTTGAGGAAGCCTTTTTTTTCTGTTAGATTTTTTTATGACACTCTCATCCATGAAGACAGTACAGTCTCAGATTCTTATTTTCAGGACTTTCCACAGTGTCTAAACATAGTAGATGGTTAATAGTTTTTGAAAAGATTATTAGATGAGTTTCTAAATAGTACATTAAATGGTTCTATGAAAAATGGATACAGTAAATTGCCCATTAATGTATCTTTTTTAGTTGGTTGTGTTAAACATTGATCCCTTCATTTTCTTTTTGTTTAGCATTTCATTTTTTTGATAGTGTTAACTTGCCGTGTAGAATATCTTGAATTCTAAATTGGTACAATTTGAAGTGGTAAGACATTGTTAGTAACTAGCAAAAGAAAGAATAATCCAGATATTGTCTGTGAGTAAGAGTATGGATGATCAGCCTTTAATTCATTGCTCTTATATTTGGGAAGTATATGAATTTAATTACACTTGATTACAGAAGTAATAAATACTTGTGTTCTGCATGGAGTATGAATTGTCATGCATTTGGTTTGAATCATATTTGAGCATTTGGGTTTGTGAATTGAGTTTTTTGAAGTCAGTTGCTGATGTAGCTTGTGATAACTGTTTGGCTTTTTCTTAATTGAGAAATTTAAAGTTCTCTGGGAAGAAATGATGTGGAGGCTAGTGAGAGAGAGAAGAATAAAAAATGTTCCCATTGTTTCTGTCCTAAACCATTGGGGAGATGGCACCTTTTACTGATAAGGTTTTTGGAAGCAACATAGGGTAGTGGTTAAAAATTAAGAAATTAATTTTGGAAATACTAGTTTTTAGATATCTGTGATTTTTCTAAGTTAAGATATCAAGTAGGCAATTTGACAGTACTAACTAGGACCTTTGAGAGTTCTGGTCTGGGTGTATAAGTGGCGGTTTGGTAATTTCTGCCTGGGGAATGACAGTATCCTAGGGAATAAGTATAGAATGAGAGGGGAGGGCCCAGAAACATCTTGAGATACACAGCATTTATTTTAGAGAATGAGTAGAGGATGAGGAGACAAGGAAAGAGACTGAAAAAGTAATGGTGTGGGAGGAAGAAAACAAGGAGTGACGGGTATCAGGGATGCTAAGAGAGTAGAGAACTACAAGAAGGAGGAAAAAGTTTGAATGCTGCTGAGAAGTCTAGTCAAGTAATGTTGGCCTAGTATCCACTGGAGAGGCAACATAGAGGTAAAAGTGGAGCTTACACTAGAGTACGTTGAATAATAAATGAAAATTGTGAATTTGCCAGAAGAGTGCAAGGGAAGGAGAGGTGCAAGAGGGTGAAGGGTATTTGCAAGGGCATGATAATACTTATCTTTGGAATTAAGAGCTAGATGAAAGAAGGGAAAACTAGAAGGGATCAATATGGGTAGTGGTAGGGTTGATACATTGGAGTTTATGATGAAGTCAAATAGTTTTTGTCATGGGACACTTGACCAAGGTAGCTAGAAAGTTAAAAGGTGATTTGTCAGGATGAGATGTCTGAATCTTGGCTTTTTCTTACATTGAGGGTAAGGGAGTGGTAATGGGGGCTAGGGATAATGTGGTTTCTTGGCAGGCAGAAAGGTCCGTCTAGTCCAGGCTATGGTTTTTCCAGTGGTCATGTATGGATGTGAGAGTTGGACTGTGAAGAAAGCTGAGCACCGAAGAATTGATGCTTTTGAACTGTGGTGTTGGAGAGGACTCTTGAGAGTCCCTTGGACTGCAAGGAGATCCAACCAGTCCATCCTCAAGGAGATTAGCCCTGGGTGTCCTTTGGAAAGAATGATGCTAAAGCTGAAACTCCAGTACTTTGGCCACCTCATGCGAAGAGTTGACTCATTGGAAAAGACTCTAATGCTGGGAGGGATTGGGGGCAGGAGGAAAAGTGGACAACAGAGGATGAGATGGTTGGATGGCATCACCGGCTCGATGGACGTGAGTTTGGGTGAACTCCGGGAGATGGTGATGGACAGGGAGGCCTGGCGTGCTGCAGTTCATGGGGTTGCAAAGAGTCGGACACGACTGAGCGACTGAACTGAACTGAACTGATGGTCAGGACATGACTGTGAGAATAGGGGATGTGGTTAAGGGCCTTTGAGATCAAGATGTTGGATTGATTGTGCATGTAAGATGTTGAAATTAACTGAGAAAAACTGAGCCAATGTTGAAGTCTTTCATGATACAGGGGAAGTGACCAGAAGGTCAAAAAATCACTTAGCAAGGAGAGGGAGGGAGAACTAAAGGGACCGACAGTGACTGATAAAACAGGGAGTGTGACATGTGTGGGGATAAAGAAAGGGCTGCAAAGAGGGGGTGAGGTCCTCATCCCAAACCCCTGAAGCTGGTACCAGTCAGTGAGGACATGGGTATGTATGAGTTAACACATCTTATTTGCGAGGGTTGTTGGACTAAAACTGGTCAACAGCTGCCTACATAAGGCAGTCCAGTGTTTGTTCTTTAAACTCTTGTCCTGCAAAGAAAAGAACTGTTTTTGCTTTTCATAGCTTAATTGTTTTTCTGGTATCTGGAGTTGTGTTTTAAGAGATAGCTTAGGGTAGAACAGCTATTTCTAAGTATGGATCATCTGTAAATGAGGGAACATCCATACATTTTTTTGAAAGGGCCTTGTTCCTCTACCAGAAGTTTATGAAAAGCTCTGCTTTAGAGTCTTATACACTTGGGTTTACATACACACTGACCCTAAAATCAATTTGTTTTCTGACGTTAGATACTCTCATAACCTCAATGAACCTAAAATTTCATTGTCTATAAGATGGGACAAGACCACCTGCAGGATTTTTCTGAAAATTTGAAAAACATACACCAAGCCCATAAGACAGAAGCCTGGTCTATAATAAACATATTGGTGTTAGTTGTGTGTGTTAACTCTATTGCCTCTTATTTAATGTTTTTGGCGTCAGTTTCATAAAATTCTAATTTATTTGGTACTGCTGATATTTATCTTTCTTTGGAAATATGTAACAGAATATTTTATTAAAAACAATTTCTCTTAAGCATCACTTATTTCAATGGCCCGATTAGAATGACTTGGTAAAACTGTCCTTTATATTGTAATAAAATTTTTTTAATTGTATATATTTGAGTATATAACTTCATGTTTTATTTATGGCTATGCTGGGCCTTTGTTGCTGTGCACAGGTTTCTTTCGTTGTGGAGAGCAGAGGCTCCTCTTTGTTGTGGGGCACGGGCTTCTCGTTCCGGTGATCCCTCTCGTTGAGGAGCGCTGGCTCCAGGGCCCGAGGCGTTAGTAGCTGCTGCACTTGGGTTCAGTAGTTGCAGCTCACAGGCTCCAGAGCGCAAGCTCAGCCGTTTTGGCACAGGGGCTTAGTTGCCCAGTGGCAAGTGGGATCTTCCCAGACCAGGGTACCAATCAGCATTCCCTGCATTACAAGGAGGATTCTTAACTACTGGACCACCAAGGAATCCCTAAAATAATTTTGATTTCAGCACAAATAAACTACTTTAAATAAAGTGGTACTTACCAAGACTTGTATTCAAGTGCTGTGTCCTCTTTAGTGATTTGAGGGAAATGCCCTTTAGATGAATGAGTAGTGTGAGCATCAGATGATTTCCTCATGTGAAAAGTATAGTATAAACCTGGTTATATATTGTAAGCTTTTATTTTTATGTCTCATGTTCTACATCTTTTTAGTTTGAAATGAGCACCTTGATATTGGACATACGATATTTTCTGTTTTTGTTTTTCTATATGATTTCTACTTGAGGTTTCAGGTTCAATAATGACATAAAAACGTGTGAAGTTTGGTAACAACTTGTTCTCTGTTTAAATAGAGAACCAGTTGGGAATTTGAAATATAGATTTAATAACAAACTCAATTGTTTTTTTCCTTATACAGGGCTGATGGAGTTATGAGAACCATGAACACAGAAAAACTCCTAAAAACTGTACCAATTATTCAGAATCAAATGGATGCCCTTCTTGATTTTAATGTAAGTTGATTACATAAATGCTTTTGTAATTGGGTATTTTAAAAATTTCATCATTTTAATTAGATTTTTTTATCTCAAGTTGTCATAGACTAATTTTTTCACACTATTATCCTATTTGGCTAAGGATTTTCTGTAAATGTAGCCCCAAATCAGATTACTTTATATTTTAATAATTGCTTAAGATTTACTCTGATTTCTTGGTGGTGCTTCCATAATCCCTGCTCTATTATAGGGTATACAAGCCAAAGAAACGCAAGTAAGACGGTAGGTGTTGCAAGAGGGCATCAGAGGGCAGACACGCTGAAACCATACTCACAGAAAACTAGTCAGTCTAATCACACTAGGACCACAGCCTTGTCTAACTCAATGAAACTAAGCCATGCCCACAGGGCCACCCAAGATGGGTGAGTCATGGTGGAGAGATCTGACAGAATGTGGTCCACTGGAGAAGGGAATGGCAAACCACTTCAGTATTCTTGCCTTGAGAACCCCATGAACAGTATGAAAAGGCAAAATGATAGGATACTGAAAGAGGAACTCCCCAGGTCAGTAGGTGCCCAATACGCTACTGGAGATCAGTGGAGAAATAACTCCAGAAAGAATTAAGGGATGGAGCCAAAGCAAAAACAATACCCAGTTGTGGATGTGACTGGTGATAGAAGCAAGGTCCAGTGCTGTAAAGAGCAATTTTGTGTAGGAACCTGGAATGTTAGGTCCATGAATCAAGGCAAATTGGAAGTGGTCAAACAAGAGATGGCAAGAGTGAATGTCGACATTCTAGGAATCAGTGAACTAAAATGGACTGGAATGGGTGAACATAACTCAGATAACCATTATATCTACTACTGTGGGCAGGAATCCCTCAGAAGAAATGGAGTAGCCATTATGGTCAACAAAAGAGTCTGAAATGCAGTACTTGAATGCAATCTCAAAAACGACAGAATGATCTCTGTTCGTTTCCAAGGCAAACCATTCAGTATCACAGTAATCCAAGTCTATGCCCCAACCAGTAACGCTGAAGAAGCTGAAGTTGAACGGTTCTATGAAGACCTACAAGACCTTTTAGAACTAACACCGAAAAAAGATGTCCTTTTCATCATAGGGGACTGGAATGCAAAAGTAGGAAGTCAAGAAACACCTGGAGTAACAGGCAAATTTGGCCTTGGAATACAGAATGAAGCAGGGCAAAGACTAATAGAGTTTTGCCAAGAAAATGCACTCGTCATAGCAAACACCCTTTTCCAACAACACAAGAGAAGACTCTACACATGGACATCACCAGATGGTCAACACCGAAATCAGATTGATTATATTCTTTGCAGCCAAAGATGGAGAAGCTCTATACAGTCAGCAAAAACAAGACCAGGAGCTGACTGTGGCTCAAATCATGAACTCTTTATTGCCAAATTCAGACTTAAATTGAAGAAAGTAGGGAAAACCACTAGACCATTCAGATATGACCTAAATCAAATCCCTTATGATTATACAGTGGAAGTCAGAAATGGATTTAAGGGACTAGATCTGATAGATAGAGTGCCTGTGAACTATGGATGGAGGTTCGTGACATTGTAGGGGAGACAGGGATCAAGACCATCCCCATGGAAAAGAAATGCAAAAAAGCAAAATGGCTGTCTGGGGAGGCCTTACAAATAGCTGTGAGAGGAAGAGAAGCGAAAAGCAAAGGAGAAAAGGAAAGATATAAGCATCTGAATGCAGAGTTCCAAAGAATAGCAAGAGATAAGAAAGCCTTCCTCAGCGACCAATGCAAAGAAATAGAGGAACTCAACAGAATGGGAAAGACTGGAGATCTCTTCAAGAAAATTAGAGATACCGAGGGAACATTTCATGCAAAGATGAGCTTGAAAAAGGACAGAAATGGTATGGACCTAACAGAAGCAGAAGATATTAAGAAGAGGTGGCAGGAATACATAGAAGAACTGTACAAAAAAGATCTTCACGACCCAGATAATCACGATGATGTGATCACTGACCTAGAGCCAGACATCCTGGAATGTGAAGTCAAGTGGGCCTTAGAAAGCATCACTATGAACAAAGCTAGTGGAGGTGATGGAATTCCAGTTGAGCTATTTCAAATTCTGAAAGATGATGCTGTGAAAGTGCTGCACTCAATATGCCAGCAAATCGGGAAAACTCAGCAGTGGCCACAGGACTGGAAAAGGTCAGTTTTCATTCCAATCCCAAAGAAAGGCAATGCCAAAGAATGCTCAAACTACCACATAAGTGCACTCATCTCACATGCTAGAAAAGTAATGCTCAAAATTCTCCAAGCCAGGCTTCAGCAATACGTGAACCGTGAACTTCCTGATGTTCAAGCTGGTTTTAGAAAAGGCAGAGGAACCAGAGATCAAATTGCCAACATCGCTGGATCATGGAAAAAGCAAGAGAGTTCCAGAAAAACATCTATTTCTGCTTTATTGACTATTCCAAAGCCTTTGACTGTGTGGATCACAATCAACTGTGGAAAATTCTGAAAGAGATGGGAATACCAGACCACCTGAGAAATACCATTTCTTGCCTCTTGAGAAATCTGTATGCAGGTCAGGAAGCAACAGTTAGAACTGGACATGGAACAACAGACTGGTTCCAAATAGGAAAAGGAGTATGTCAAGGCTGTATATTGTCCCCCTGCTTATTTAACTTCTATGCAGAGTATATCACGAGAAATGCTGGGCTGGAAGAAGCACAAGTTGGAATCAAGATTGTCGGGAGAAATATCAATCACCTCAGATATGCATATGATACCACCCTTATGGCAGAAAGTGAAGAGGAACTCAAAAGCCTCTTGATGAAAGTGAAAGTGGAGAGTGAAAAAGTTGGCTTTAAAGCTCAACATTCAGAAAACTAAGATCATGGCATCTGGTCCCATCACTTTATGGGAAATAGATGGGGGAACAGTGGAAACGGTGTCAGCCTTTATTTTTGGGGGCTCCAAAATCACTGCAGATGGTGACTGCAGCCATGAAATTAAAAGACGCTTAGTCCTTGGAAGGAAAGTTATGACCAACCTAGATAGCATATTGAAAAGCAGAGATATTACTCTGCCAACAAAGGGCTGTCTAGTCAAGGCTGTGGTTTTTCCAGTGGTAATGTATGGATGTGAGAGTTGGACTGTGAAGAAAGCTGAGTGCCGAAGAATTGATGCTTTTGAACTGTGGTGTTGGAGAAGACTCTTGAGAGTCCCTTGGACTGCAGGGACAGCCAACTAGTCCATTCTGAAGGAGATCAGCCCTGGGATTTCTTTGGAAGGACTGATGCTAAAGCTGAAACTCCAGTACTTTGGCCACCTCATGCGAAGAGTTGACTCATTGGAAAAGACTGTGATACTGGGAGGGATTGGGGGCAGAAGGAGAAGGGGAAAACAGAGGATGAGATGGCTGGATGGCATCATCGACTTGATGGACGTGAGTTTGGGTGAACTCTGGGAGATGGTGATGAACAGGGAGCCCTGGCGTGCTGCGATTCATGGGGTCGCAAAGAGTTGGACACGACTGAGCGACTGAACTGAACTCAACTGAAGCTGAAGAAAGTGATGGAGAGGTGAAGAGATTGATGTGAAAATCTGCTTTTTTTGATAATGGTTTTTAGATGTTAAAAATGTACAAAAATTTTCCTTATGACTAACTGTCTTAAGATTTCACTTTTTGTCCACTTTGCGAAACTCAAAGCATGACAGTCATTAAGAAATAAAGGGAAGTTCAAATATACTTGTAACAATGTATCGTATAGCTATTGCCCAAGGACTCTGTTTTCCCTGGGATTTTTGTTTTAATGACTGCTACTTGAACTGAGTTTCTAGCTTTGTTATTTGTTTGTAGTATGTTGGGTGTTGGAAGGAATGATGCTAAAGCTGAAACTCCAGTACTTTGGCCACCTCGTGCGAAGAGTTGACTCCCTGGAAAGGACTCTGATGCTGGGAGGGATTAGGGGCAGGAGGAGAAGGGGACAACAGAGGATGAGATGGCTGGATGGCATCACTGGCTCGATGGACGTGAGTCTGAGTGAACTCCAGGAGTTGGTGATGGACAGGGAGGCCTGGCATGATGCACTTCATGGGGTCGCAAAGAGTCGGACATGACTGACCGACTGAACTGAACTGAACTGATGTTGGGTGTTAGCATTTTCAAGTCGTCTTTTTTGGTGCATCTAGCTTAAGATATTTTATTTTAGACCTTGTAAGTGTAAGTTAGTGATTGAAACTGTGACAATTTTATGCTGAAATTGATTTTCCTTTAATGCTGTGCTGTTACTTGATAATCTTTAACTTCTGGAGGCCAGGGACCAGCTTTGCTTTTCTCTGCAGTGTCCCTGTTGTCAGTACTGTGTGGCACATAGATAGTGTTCAATAAACATTGAGTAAATGCATCCCATAGGTACTTTAGAGACTAGAGCAGATTCTCAAGGTACTGTTTTTTTATGTGGCTTGTGAACTGAGAACATTTTTAAATGGTTGCAAATAATAGAAAAGGGGTATTTTCACATTTTTGAATGGTTGCTAGTAATAAAAGAATTTTTTAAATAGGTGAAAAGTATATGAAATTTATATTTCAGTGTCCACAATAGTGGTTTTAGAACAGGCTCATTGGTTACATGGCTGCTTTCTTTGCGGTAATAATGGGGCCAAGAAGTTGTGACAGATCCTGTGGCCTGCACAGTCTGAAGTACTGAGTCACGCCCCTAGTTTGCTGGCTCCTAGTCCAGAAGACGGGATTAATGTGACTGCTAAACTTTATTTTGATTTTTATAGAGAAAACATCCAACCATGATTTTTTTTTCCACTTGATTTATTGTGGGTATCTTTATAAAATTGCATGTTCTTTTCAATGTATTATACTTTGTTGTATGTAATAATTTATTGCTTTCCAGATGGCTCAGATGGTAAAGAACCCGCCTGCAATGCAGGAGACCTGGCTTCAATCCCTGGGCTGGGAAAATCTGCTGGAGAAGGAAATGGCAATCCACTCCAGTATTGTTGCCTGGAAAATCCCATGGACAGAGGAGTGTGGCAGGCTACAGTCCATGGGGTTGCAAAGAGCTGGACACAGCTGAGCGACTAACACGTTACTTGTTGATAAATGTTTAGGGCATTTGGTTTTTTAGTTCAGAAAATGGGAGGAAAAAACAGAAGGGAGGGATACTAGATACTCCATGTGTGTATTAGATAATAGTGTATCTATACATTTATACGGAGAAGACAATGGCACCCTACTCCAGTACTCTTGGCTGGAAAATCCCATGGATGGAGGAGCCTGGTAGGCTGCAGTCCATGGGGTCGCTAAGAGTCAGACACGACTGAGCGACTTCACTTTCACTTTTCACTTCCATGCATTGGAGAAGGAAATGGCAACCCACTCCAGTGTTCTTGCCTGGAGAATCCCAGGGACGGGGGAGCCTGGTGGGCTGCCGTCTATGGGGTCGCACAGAGTCGGACACAACTGAAGCGACTTAGCAGCAGCATACATTTGTAAGCCTATTTATATAGAATTAATGCCCTAGACAAAGAATTAGTTGGTCAAAGGCCATAAACATTTAAGTTTTTAATAAATATTGCCAAATTATACTCCAAAAGGGGTGAGCCAGTCACTAGTCAATAGGTACCTGTTTTTCTTTGTTCTTATTGGTGTAGAGTAATACCTTGGTTTTGACTGTCTTGATACCTACTAGTCTGGTAGTCAAGAGAGGATAGTTCAGTAATTTAATTTGATTCTTTTAATTTGCGTATTGGTGAAGTTGAACTTCTTTTCACGTTATCAGCTATATGTATTTTTTATTTTGTGAATTGTCTTATAGAATTCTCTCTATAATGCAGATTGATCTTGTCAGATATTCTGAAAATATTTACCAATTTGTTGCTTACCATTCAGCTTATATTTTTCTTTACCTAACAAGTTAATTATCATGTACTTAGTTGTCTAGATGGCAACCCAGTCTAGTATTCTTGCCTGGACAATCTATGGAATGAGAGCCTGATAGGCTAGAGTCCATGGGGTCATAAGAGCCAACACAACTTAGCAACTGAACCACCACCACCACAGTTATCTTAAAAGGAACTTAAGTAACTTGTTCTATCCTTTTGATTATTTTCTTGTTAAGCTAAAGGTATTTCTCATATATCTTGGTAGACAACTGCTTTTTTTGTTTTATTAAAACATGAGTCACTAATAATATTGATCATTGTATACATGTATATATATGGGTGAGTCCCTTCTCTTTTCATTTGAAACAAGCACAACATTGTTAATCAGATATACCCAATACAAAATAAAAAGTTTAAGAAAAAATAAATATTGAACATTTATATGTAAAATACTGCATCAGACTCTACATGAGTATGTCAGTTAATTCTCCTGTAACCATATGAGGTAGAATATTATAACCATTTTGAAGTTCAGTTTGTTTGTAATATTGGGAAAATTATTTCTTTTAAAAAAATATTTTCTACCTAGCTTAATTCAGTTCTTTGGTGATTATAGTAGCCATTTAATAAATATTTTTTTTATTTAGAAACATTCAGTAAATTCTTCATGACTGAAGTGAACTTAGAAATGGGCTTTATTTTGTAATTAGAAGTATTTAATGTTGAAATGAACTTAAAATACTTCTGAGATGTAGCCTAAGAATTTCAAGAGTTGAAGGGTACTTTTGTTCTCACTGACTTATTTCTGAACTAAATTCAGTGTTATAGGGTTTGTGTTGTGGCTTTTAAATAAATCTGAATTCTTCGATTAATATTTTTGCACTGTATGGCTGTGACTCTGATTGCTAGAGATAAATGTCTTTTTCTGTCCTACACCTAAGTGTTTGAATTCATTGTATTTTACTTTGAAGGAAGTCATTGTCATTTTAGAACAGAACATTAGCTAATGTGTTTTTTTTTTCCAGGTTAATAGCAACGAACTTACAAATGGGGTAATAAATGCTGCCTTCATGCTCCTGTTCAAAGATGCCATTAGACTGTTTGCAGCATACAATGAAGGAATTATTAACCTGTTGGGTAAATATTTCTATCGTTTAATAAAGCTTTATTTCTTATCTTGTGTCATTGATAAATAATATTGTCTTAGTTATTACTTAAAGCTGCCTTAAAATTCATTGAGATATAGTTATTCATTGAACAGTTTGGAGAAAAGAATTTTATACCTGACTACACATGCTAAGTGATTAAATAATTATACAATTAGAATGTTCAGCCAGATGAACTATGCACTTTTTAGATACATCTGTATTTTTTTCTATCAGTTTTATTTTCAGAAATAGAAAAATTTCTTAAAAATTAAGTTGGAATTTTCTGTCTCAGGAAAATAATTTCCTCAGTTTATTCCAAAATGAATTTTTAATTGTAAAATTGGTACTTTTTTCGAAACCTAATTTTTAGATTGATAATTATTTTAAAATAAATACTTTTTTAAAGGATGTTTTTTACATTTGAGGCATTTTAGGAGTATGTGGTGCTTTGTTGTGTATTAGGTATATAGGGCATTCAGTTTTGCCTAGAGATGCTAATTTTTTTCAATGGAGTTTGAATGGAGTAGAAAAGTAATACTGCAAAGAGTGTCAAAGTATCAAGTGTCAAGATGTCAGATATATTTACTCAAATATATATGTTCTCCCTTTTCAGTAATTTTTTTAAAAGAATTTATTTAAATTTGATCTTCATAGGCAGGGGTAATACAAACTCATTTAGGGATGCTTTAATCCATGGAGATAGGGAAACTTTTTTTTTTCCCCACAAGTGAAAAATGGAAAGTTTTTTACAAAGTTTTAGAAAGTATAGTCTCCCACCTTGGTATAAATTAAGCTCTTTACTGCTGTTTATGTAGGTTAAATTAGTTTTCCAAGTGACATCTGGACTTAGAAAAGTTGCCATCTTTCTTAATATTATTTAGAGTATTTGGAAATAGGCATTTAGCACTGTTTTAAATGGAGTCAAATGTGATCTATATTAACATGCAAATTATACTTAGAGAATTGTTAGGGAAGAAGTATTGTAGGAAAAACTGGTAATAGTAAAATCATAATTTCTTAATTTTTAATATAGCAGCATCTCTATTTTAACTTGCTTTGAATACCTAAGCTAATTTAACACTTTTTTCTGTAGGGTGAATGTGTTTTCTGAGACATCAGTATACCATCGGCTGTTTTAAATCTTTTTTCTCTTTTGAGTATTATATTTTGATATGAATAAAAGTATGTTTATAATCTGTTTTTGGCAGAAAAATATTTTGATATGAAAAAGAACCAGTGCAAAGAAGGTCTTGACATCTATAAGAAGTTCCTGACTAGGATGACTAGAATCTCAGAGTTTCTCAAAGTTGCAGAGGTAAACTGTGTTTAAATGACTGTATCTCTTAACTTGGTTTCTTTGTCTTTAAGTGTACATTTCAAAGAAATCAGTCTTTACCCAAGTGAAAGAAGTGTCTTAAATATAGTAAGGTACATATTCAGTTATAACACTACACTATATCGCATTCTGTGCTGTTATGAATACATTATATGTATTCATACATAAATACATATACGTTATACGTATACATATTCATGTTATTGTATGAATACGATGTAACATTGAGTATTACCCTGTGTGTTTAATTTAGTATTGAATACGAAAAAGTAACCTAATTTTTAAATGCTTTCTCTGTAAAATCAGGTAGATGGTGGTGATTTTTATGTTTGGAATTGACTATATATCGTAGAAGATTTATTCTATTAAATGTGGTAAAGAATATTCTATGTTAGTGCAGCTCTCCTTCCTTCAGTAAGACTTGCAACCAGAGCCATATGGTTCAGAATGTTTTCTTCCCTTCAGAAGTGAACTTAATGCATTTATTGTTTGTCATTGTTTATGAAAGCTATGAATGTAGGTTATAGAATAATTAATTTTGTAAATCTTTTTGAAAAATGAGTTTCTGAGAGTCACAGAAGGTAGTTGTGGTAATGCTTATAGACATCATCTTGCTTCCACAAGGGCAGCACTTAAAGAGTTTTTGTTTTCCCTTTCTCTTCCATCTACCTATTATTACCAGAGGTGTCTTGTTAGGGTAATTCTAAAAGATGAATACATTATATTATTGATCAGTAATATCGAAGTAGTTCATCTGAAACTGGCAAGTTGGTGATTTTGCCTCTATTACCGTAGTGATGTTTTATTCTGTAGCAGGTGGAGTAAGATATAAAAAGATGATGAGACCTTTGAAGAAAATAGCTTTGTGGTGTTAAAACTATTTTATGAAGTATACTGAAATTTATTTTGATTTAAAATATCTCTCAAGGAGAAATCAATTTTTCCCCCATATCTTTAGGGTCAGTCACGTGCAAAAACCAGAAAGAAGTTGTATTTATGATGATTCTAGTAAATTCTTTAAATACGTTTACTTTGTTGACCTTTCCCCTTTGGCTTTTGTTCTTTGCATTTGATAAGTTGTATATACTGACTTAAGTTTTAAGCCTTTATTCGCCTCCAGATCTGCTGGTCGTACCCTGCAATGTAATGGACCATCCACTCCATAGGAATACTCCCCTACCTTAAGAATATTCTTTGATGAAGTGGTCTTTGGGCTCACAGTTTCATTATGAGACCTTAGTTCTTGAAGTGAAGACTCAAGTAACTTTTTCAAATGTGTTTGAAGATGACAAATATATCATTCAGTGATTAGCTTTGAAGATCTTAGTATGAATTATTTTATCAAATTTTCTACTGATACCATTCTGGAATTGGCCCTTAAAAGGTTGAGAAAAGAAAGGGAGAGTGATTAGAAAATGAAATAGTCATATAGCATAAATATGACTATTTTCACTGGAGGGAAAAGAATTTTTAAATTAGGGTTTTGGAATAAATAAGAACGGTTTTTGTCTTCTTTGCTGGAATTTGCCTAGTACCTGAGCATCATGAAAGTGTGTTGGGATTGCTTTGTGGGGACAGTTATATCCTGGTTAAATATCACTTGGTATTTGTATAAAACCTGTCCTGCTTGAGTGAATGTAGGTTTGAAATCTGTGGTGACTGCAGGGAAAGTGTACTTTATGGTGAAAGAGTGAGTCATTGTTGTTAGGTTTGTTCCGTAACTTCTTCTTATGCTCCAACAGGCTTTTTCATGGTCAGCCTTTCTAACTCTTGGTGTAGTGTTTTTGTCACAGAAATGATGAATTTTTCAGATTGTGACAAGGTAGCTTCTTTAGGTGTTTTGAGGATGTGGAGATGGTAACTTAGTAGCCTTGTTGAATTTCCAGCTCTCCTTCCCCTCCTGTTAGAACTTTTAGAGCCATCACATAATACCTAAGTCTTTAGAAGTATTGAATGATATCTGTGGGGATTAAAGAATTCTTCCTAAAATATTGCTTATAGTACTAGTCATAAATGTTATTTTCTAAATTTTACTTATGAAACCCCTTATTGTAATTTTGTCTATTAAATATGATGCTGCTTCTTCTTACAGCAAGTTGGAATTGACAGAGGTGATATACCAGATCTTTCACAGGTAAGTATTGTTGTAATGTCAGTCTGTGTCTGCTGTGTTCTACTAGGTCTGAAGGGTACAAAGATGAATAATATGCAGCTCTTGCTGTCAAGATCAGTGTAATTTTTCTTGATTTTTAATGTTTTGATATATTGCTGCTGATTGTTCTAACATTATAACCATATAAAAGTCTACTCATTTCTTCTTGGTGGAACCAGCCAGTACTCTGCTGTTCTTTTAGTTTATTCCCTTTTAGTCTCTGTTTCTCATCATCATTACCATACCCGCCCCCCTCCCCCCCAAAAAAAGTAAGAACTGAACTTAGAGAATGGTGTTTTAAAAACAGAATCTTCACTGTACTATTGGTAGAGAATTATCTTACACAGGATTTGTTTTTCCAGTTTGAAACCTTCCACTTTGGCTCTTTGACTCAGGTCGATAGATTCAGTTCAGTTCAGTCTCTCAGTCGTGTCCGACTCTTTGCGACCCCATGAACTGCAGCATGCCAGGCCTCCCTGTCCATCACCAACTCCCAGAGTTTACCCAAACGCATGTCCATCGAGTCGGTGATGCCATCCAGCCATCTCATCCTCTGTCATCCCCTTCTCCTCCTGCCCCCAATCCCTCCCAGCATCAGGGTCTTTTCCAATGAGTCAACTCTTCGCATGAGGTGGCCAAAGTATTGGAGTTTCAGCTTCAGCATCAGTCCTTCCATTGAACACCCAGGACTGATCTCTAGTCCAGGATGGACTGGTTGGATCTCCTTGCAGTCCAAGGGACTCTCAAGAGTCTTCTCCAACACCACAGTTCAAAAGCATCAGTATAAACCTCAAAACATTGCTCTTGAGTCCTGCCTGTTGCACCAGCTGGCCCTGTGATCTAGGGAAGTTACTCTCTGCTTCAGTTTCATTATTTCTAAAATGTAGATATTACAATACCCACCTGCCTCAGTTGGGAGGATTAAGAGTTAAGACCTAAAAAACATTTAGCACATTAAGCACTCAGTGTTAGCTATTATAATATTATTTTTTATTATCCTTATCTTAAAAAAATTTTAGGAAGGAAACTTTAAACCTGCAGTTTTTTCTGGCCTTTTCTGGTGTTTGTTTATTGAGTATTAAGAATGAAAGGACCTGGCATAAACTACCCTTATGTATTAACTCTCTCCTCAGTAGTTATCTCTTTTACCTTATTTTCAGTCATTCTGGGATTCTTTTAAATACTTTGCTTGTTAATGGTTCTTACTGTTTTTCTCTGTACTCACTTGTTCTGATTCATCTCTTTGATCTCCAGGCTAAGGGTATATACTAGATCTAGTTATGAATTGTATGCAAATAAAAATTTTTGTATATGCCCACATGAAATAATTGACCTGATTAAGATTGAGCACATTATTGCTATAGGCTAAGAGTCATTGTTTGAACAGTATAAGCTGATTTGACAGTTTCAGATGGGAAGGGAGTTTGGGTGAGAATGGATACATGTATATAATATTGCTGAGTCCCTTTGCCATCCACCTGAAACTATCACAGCGTTGTTAATGGGCTATATGCCAATATAAATAAAAAGTTTAAAATAAATAAATTTAAAAGTAAAAAGATCAACCTCAGGCCATACTATCATATGTGTCTGTACTTTAGTATGCATGGTATTATACTTTAGGAAAGATGGTAGTTATACACGAGTGGAAATTTTTAAAAAGTGGAAATAGTTGGGCTGCTGATTTGTTGGGGTTGAGGGATTGCACATGTGTCCTCAGATCAACACAGAAGTTCACGTTTCCTACCATGTCTGTCTTGTGCTAAGGGCTTGATATAGAGAGAAAATACAGGATGAAGGAAGTTGTTCAGGTCATAGTTGACACAGAAATTAGCTAGCACTGTCTCTTCCAACTGCTTTTGGATACGTGTAATTCAGAAACTTTGTATCAAATCCTAGAGAATATTTGGTGTAAGTGAATGCCACTGATGTATTTGCTTCACTTAAAAAGTAGTGCACAGTTCCTTTTCAGCTCACTGAAAAGGTTTCCTTTGGAAAATAAGTAATTAACTGTTCATATTCAGTTGAGATTTGACATATAGACGGAGGGTTTCAAGCTAGTCTTTAAAAAAAAATTGAGGTAAATATCTGTTTGAATGAGGA
This sequence comes from Bos javanicus, assembly GCF_032452875.1. Classification (NCBI taxonomy): domain Eukaryota; kingdom Metazoa; phylum Chordata; class Mammalia; order Artiodactyla; family Bovidae; genus Bos; species Bos javanicus. The sequence continues at coordinate 9,777,598 of NC_083896.1, forward strand.
TTGATAACCGTAAGCACTCGTATAATCAACACACCACTTAAGATGTAAATTGTTTCCATCAGCCTCTGTCCCCCTCTAGTCACCCCTAATCCGCTCCACACAAATCACTATTTTGAATTCTAATAGAGTAATTTTTATCAGTTTTTGAATTTAACATAAATGGAATCATGTGACTATTTTTATGTGTGGCTTCTTTTGCTCATCATGTTTTGAGAGCTGTCTATATGTTAGATATACCATTAATTAATTCTTTTTAATTGCTGAATAGTATTCCATCATGTGAATTTACCACAGTTTTGTCTCTTTTCTAAATTGGAAAATTTGGAAATTTTTGGATTATTTACAGTTTTTTAACTGTTGTAAATAAAGCTGGAGCTTCCCTGGTGTCTCAGCAGTAAAGAATCCACCTGCAGTGCAGGAGATACAAGAGACTTGGGTTTGTTTCCTGGATTGGGAAGATCCCCTGGAGAAGGAAAATGGCAACCCACTCCAGTATTCTTGCCTGGGAAATCCCATGGACAGAGGAGCCTGGCAGGATATAGTCCATTGGGTCGCAAAAGTCAAACACATCTTAGCTACTAAACCATCAAATAAAGCTGCTTACAAGTCTTTTCTTGTGGAGATATGCTTATCTCTTAAATAGTTAGAAATGGAATTGGGTAATTAAGGTAGGTGTATATTTAGCTTTCTTTAAAAAAAAAAATCCATGTCTTTTTTCAAGGTAGACATATTCCCACTAGCATTGTATGACAGTTATATTTGCTCTGTATCCTCAACATTTGATGTTGTTAGTCTGTGTAACCATCTAGTGAGTAAGAAGTTGTATCTCACTATGATTTTTTGTTTCCTTGATGTTAATTTTCACTTTCATTTGTCAGTTTCAAAACAGTGTTTGGACACTTTGAGTTACTCAGTATTTATTGGAGCTCACTCAATGATATGTCCAGCTTTTAGGATTGTTTTTATTTAAAATTTAAATAAGTTAAATATTAAAATATTGCGGGATTTTCTTAATGTCTTATGTTCACATAGACTTAGTTTTTATAGCTTTGATTGTTTGTTAATACTCTTACCAGATGATGCTTATGTAATAAAAAAATAGTGTCATTCTTAGATAGCTAAAATGCCGCTGTTAATTCATTCATGGGGAATATACCTATTTTTCTTTCTTGTATTAGATGATTCTTGATTTACTTTGAGTAACTGTGTGATTATCATGAAAGTCTTAATATTTGTACAATTTAGGCCCCCAGTAGTCTTCTTGATGCTTTGGAACAACATTTAGCTTCCTTGGAAGGAAAGAAAATCAAAGATTCTACAGCTGCAAGCAGGTACATTATTATTCTTTGTGGGGCAAAGAGAGGTAGTGCTGTTTCTGAGAAAGTAGTAGATGAGTCTAGCTGAAGTTACAAGTTATTTAATTTTTCTTTATCTTGATTTCACCATTTATAAGTCAAGTTTATTAATAGTATCAACCTCAGAGAGTTGCTCTTAAAGATTAATACATGTAAATTTTTGTGGCAGTTTCTATTTTCAGTAAATGTCAGCATTTGTTAAGATGATGACAGTAACTGTGGTTTAGAATGATGTTCATAATGTTAGTATTTCTCTTAAAGATGAAATGCATGGGTTCATAATGGTATATTATAAGCCTCTTTTTACAAATTTGATTGACCCTCACAAATAACCCTGTGAAGTATGCAGTAGTAATTCAGGGACTCAGAACTAGGATGTCCAACATAAGATTTCACCATCTTTCTCTAATGCCAGTTCTTGGGGGTGATTGGTGACATATTTTCATCATTCTTTTAAACTTTTAGCTGATTTCCAAGGCTAAGACCAATGAACCTGGCAAATCATAACTAATATAGATCATCTCATTGACCTTGTAATGTTGTTATTGTATTGGTTAGTAGAAGAAAAACTTTTGTATAATAGATTTTTAGAAATATAAGGCCCAATTATTTGAGAAAGTAATGACAAAACATAGCCAAGTAGCTTCAGGTATACCGATTTACCTTGTGTGTTTTTTTAGTCTCTTAATATTTTCAAATCTCTTTAGAACAGTATTATTCTTCCTTTGTCTTCAGAGTTTTATCTTTATATTGGCTTATTTATAAAATTGATTTTTATATAAAACTTAAGTAGTTTTTCTACTTGTTTACTTAGAGTAGAAATTAATGGTGTTTGGTGTGTGATAAAAAGAAAATTAATAGCAGTCACTGAGGAGTAGTTTCAGGTTAGAATTCTTTACCACACATGTTTATTTTGCCTAGAATTAACATATGGAAATTAAATGTTGGGGTTTATGATCTTGGTAAGTTTTTGATCTAAGGGAAAGGAGATGGCTTGCTGTGAATCCGCTAGTGAGGAATGAGGAATTACATATGCATGTGCAAATATAGTATGTTTGAAAAGAAAATTCCAGCTTGGCAAAAGGGTAGCAGATAGAAAGGAGGTGCCAAATGGACTGGTGACTGGGATGACATTAGTCTTCCTTTGGGAGAAAATGTGGGTCCTCTGGGAATGACATCTTTGGGGGATGTTATAAGGGAAGCATATCTACATATGCATTATTTACTGCCGGTTCTAGTATTTTCATGTTCTGTAGTAGTACTGCCAAAACCCAGGTTGTAAATTAGTGGAAGGTCACTTCTTAATGAGAAATTCACTATGTTTTACTTGTCAGGGTTTTCCCTGAAGTATGTGAACTCTTTTCCAGTGCATTGGATCCCTCCCTCGGGCTTGAAAGAGGCACTGTCCTTCACCTTTATTGTGAATCCTTTCCAAATCCTTTCCAAAGTCTACCATTTAGTTAAAAATATTAATAAATGAATGTATGTGTTAATCAGCTAATTTCTTAATAATCCTCTAGATGAGTGGGTAGAATATTTCTTCTGAAGTACTGATGTTGACTCCATAGGTTTAGTTCATAATTACAGTATCTACCCATGGCTAGCCTGCTAAACCATTTTGTAACCAGGATGTAATGTGAAATGTTTGGCCAAAAACTGAATTACTTTTGTCTGATTATCCTAGGGCAACAACACTTTCCAACGCAGTCTCTTCCCTGGCAAGCACTGGCCTGTCTCTTACCAAAGTGGATGAAAGGGAAAAGCAGGCAGCATTAGAGGAAGAACAGGCTCGTTTAAAAGCTTTAAAGGTAGGTGTATGCATTCTCTTAAATTATTTGGAAAAGCAAGTATAAATGCTCATAAAGTAATTGGGACTTACATACAGACTAACAGTATTTAATAAATATTTGTACAAACGAGATGAAATTTAGTAGTCTTAATTTTTCATCCTGACATTGAACAATTGACAATACAGAGAATACCTTTCTGCTATCAGAACAAAATTAGAACACTTTCTTTCAAAGGCCTTACAGATCAGTCTGGTTTCTAGGTTCCTTATGGTAGTGCCCTTTCTCAACAGGAGCAGCGCCTAAAAGAACTTGCAAAGAAACCTCATACCTCTTTAACAACTGCAGCCTCTCCTGTGTCCACCTCAGCAGGGAGTGTAATGACTGCACCAGCCATTGACATATTTTCTACCCCTAGTTCTTCTAACAGGTAGGTGGAGTAGTTAACGCTTACCTTTGAATGCCTAGGTTTAAAGATTTATATCAATTGTGCAGAGCTTTTCAGGTTTAATTTGATACCAGATTTTCATAATCATGAATTCACACAAAGAAGGTAGTAGTAAACGGTGGTAGTGAATAATAGCTAAATACAAAGTGATGAGAGTTTATATTTTGAATATTTAAAAAATGGAAGATGGCTAAATGATAAATTTATACCAGTTAGAGAGTGGAGGTTTTTCTCTTGGCAAATGTTTCATTGTAAAAAAATGAAAATTAACTATTATACACATTTGTGAAGCTTCTAATGGTTCAAGACCTTGTGTATAACTCTTGGATATGTATGTATGATATGTAATTTCAGAATATCCTTTCATTAGATACTTATAAAGTTTTTCACTTCTAGTCCCTTAGGTAACGTGAAACACAGTAAGAGTTAGTTGCCAGATTTCTGTGGTATTGAACCCTATCAACCCAACTTCAGTAATCCTGTTGCCTAGTTTAAGCTACTTAACAATAGAAATATTTTAATTCCAGGCAAATTAAAATAATTGGCTTTTTAAAAATCCCTCCTGTGTTTTACCTTAAAGTGATTTAGAGTATAAGAATCCTGGTTTGTTTATTTCTTATATCTCTCTTTTTTTAAAATCTCAGTTTCCAGACAAGATAATGTACAGATCATGGTTCTCAGTCTTAGACAACATCAGAATCACAGATTTATGAGCCCCACCTCTAGAGTTTCTGGTTCAGTAGCTGTAGGGTAAAGACCAAGAATTTTCATCTCTGTCAGGGTCATAGTATCACTAATATAGGGTTTAACATGGTGCTTGTTGTTCATTTGCTGTCATATCCGACTCTTTGCAGCCACATGAACTATAGTATCCCAGGCTTCCCTTTGTTTGCTATCACCTGAAATTTGTTCAGACTCATGTCCATTGAGTCAGCGATGCCATCCAACCATCTCATTCTCTGTTGTCCTCTTCCTGCCCTCGGTCTTTCCCAACATCAGGGTCTTTTCCAGTGATCAGGCTCTTCGCATCAGATGGACTAAGTATTGGGAGTTTCAGCATCAGTCCTTTCAATGAATATTACGGGTTGATTTTCTTTAGTTAGGATTGACTGGTTTAATCCCATGGACACAGTGCTTATTGCATGGTAAATGCCACATGGAGAGTGATGCTTGCTTGTTTTTCTTTGATTTTGTTGTTGCTGTTTTAACTTATTAACTTATCCTTAAACGATCTTCCCTTCAACTTAGCTACTCCTGTCACAGTTCATTGTAACTTAACTCAACTGCTGCCTGCTCCCAAAAGTCTTAGTAGATGTTGTATTTCATTAGGTGTTTTTCTTTCTTTCAGTTTTGTCTTTTTGTTTGTTTTGATTTTTGTATAATACTCTCCTTAATCCCCAATAACATCAAACCCATTAAGTGTTAAGTTTTTGTCTTAGGGATCTTAGAAGCCTGTCTAAGCAGGGTAAGAGGATGCTGGTAAATAGAAAAGAATGTTAAATATTTGAGGATAAAAATCATTTGATAAAGATCTAATATTTTTATTTCACTTAATACATTCAACATTTTCACCTTTTTAGTAGTAATTAAGGGCAAATCTTACAGCCTATTACGTAACACTTACTGCATAGTCTGTATTTTTCTCCAAAGCACTAAATACATTTGTATTTTTATCTACTTATAACACTATGTTTTACATCTAAAAGATACATCTTCAAAACTTTTTATTTTTGAATAAGTGTAAGTAAAAAATAAACTATGCTGAAGTACAAATAATGCCTCAGTTCTTAGAAATTGGAATCTTATTTGAGCTGTTTCTTAATCATGTAAAAGTCTCATGGTAAGATATATATAAGTTGTATTGTGTAATGGAGTGGCTCTGTTACAAGTTTATATCGTATATGCATGTTTAATTTTTTTCCCTGTATTACTGATATGCTTGATATTTGAAGCAATAGAGGTAATGTTAATAGGTATTTTATTTTGTGGGTGTTTTGGTATTGAAAATGTAATTGGAGTCCTTTAAATATTAAAAAACACATTTCTTTAGAAAAACTAATTTGTCATGTATTTCATAATTTAGAATTATGTTGTTTAGGTTCTAGGTTCTTTTCAATAAAGAGACTAGTTTTTTCCTGGGCAAGACCTTGATTCTTTCCAAAATGGCTATTATTACTTGAATCCTCTCTAAACTTGATACGGTACTTGAATCATTTTCTAGGTCTCCTTTGAAATATGCTGTTATATGAGGGATGTGCAACTCTTATCTTGCTGAAACTCTTCTCCCTTTTGAGATTTATATTATTGGGACTTTTTTCTCACTTTAAAAAAATGTTTTTATTTACTGGAATGGGTGAGAGGAGTGACTAATACAGCAAAGTCTAATAAATAAATCATATTTTCAAAATATCTTTCTAGCACATCAAAGCTACCAAATGATCTGCTTGATTTGCAGCAGCCAACTTTTCACCCACCTGTACTTTCAATGTCAACTGCTTCTCAGGTAGCAAGTACATGGGGAGGTAAGCATGAATGAATCTACTTTGTATATTGTATAGGCATCTCCCTTCCCCATTTTGTGGGATTTACTTGCTTTCACTTGACACATGAGAACTTGAAAAATATTAATATGACACTGAAGTTGTTTTGCCCCTTGAAGACATTTTCATTTATTAATAAATACAATTTTGGAATATATGTTCAGTTAAATTACGAAATGAGATTTAATGCAGATGAAGAAGGACCAAATATGTTTAAGTGTGAAATAATTGTTTCCATGTTGAATTTCTGTTCTGTTACCAAGAAATACATAATGGGTATTTTACTTTTGGTATAGAAAAAAAATTTACTTGCAGAGGGGAAAACTCATCTAATGAAGTTCTAATTAAGTTCAGGTAGTATTATGAGGCAGTGTACTATCTTCTGTAGAGGAATGTCATGACAAACTTTTGCTAATTATATTTAAAATGTTCATTTAATTCAGATTTTGGTATTCAAAGAATTTTCCCCTAGTACCAACAGGAAAGTTTGCTGCCCTTGAGTAGTTCTTCGACCTTAAGGTGAACATACTATGTTCATGACCTGGCATTTTTGAAGAGTGAGCCACGTTAGTTTTTAAGTTAGACATTTAGTATGTTTTCAAATCATTTCCTTTGTTTGGTTTTGGTACTTCTGTTTGTATTTATATAAATAGTATTTTACAAACACTCAAAAAATTTTATGAGAGGGGAAGATAATTCTGAGAAAGGACATTGTCTAGAAAACTGTTAGAGAATGGCAGACTACCTTAAACTTTGTGCTGGCTCACATGTAAAGTCTAACTTGAGTGGCTTACCTCTCAGAGCAGGGATTCATTGTTCTAGTGGGGTTTTATGATATATTAGACTTTTTTCCTTTATTTTAATAATTTGAGTTAATAACTTTTTTGGGTTTTTTAATAGTTATTTCTTAAGACCCAATTTTATATAATGGAACATAAACTATGTGAAGGGAGGAGCTCTAAAATACTATGTTGAGTGATATGTCCCCAATGGATTGAACATTTCTTGGTATAAAGCAGGTACTTTGTAAATGTTTTTTGAGTCAGTAGATGTTTTCCTTTTAGGAGGCAGATTATTTCTGGTTCAGGACAGGACAGGGAAAAGGAATAGTAAAACACTAAAATACTAAGGTTTTAGATGAATTTTGTGAGCTATCACTTTATTTTAAAAACTAATTGAGCTAAATCTTAAGATCTGGGAGTAATTTCTAAAAGGAGTAAGCTAGTTCAAAGTCAGTGAATTTTTTAGAATTATTTAAATGATCTGTAGATAGCATATTAGGGTTAAGAGAAAGGAATTTCTTAATAGCCTAATGATAATTCCAATTTTAGGATTTTTAATCTGGCAAAATTTGCATGCTTATTTCCTGCTTATTGTGAAGTGCTTATTAATAGGATTAACATGACCATTCAAGCAGTTTTAGTTTGCTTACCTTTAAAAAAAACAAACTATAGGTTTTCTAAAATTAAGGCTGAAAAGTTGTATTACTGGAGAGATGAAAAATTTTACAGAAGACTTAGTGAGAACTAATATAATATTTTAGTGAAACTGAACTGGGTGTTAGTTTTATCTGGATACCATATACAGTTGTAGCGTTTGGAATCATTGAGCTCACATATGAAAGCAGATAGACTGTTAGTGTGGGAGAATAATTTTAAGTAATTTCAGTATGTAAAAATTGTTTTATAATCTGTTAGAAGAATTATCTGATAGCAGTTTGTGAATAGAATGTTGGAGTACATTTAATTATGTTTTACTTTTCTGTTTTAGGTTATTTTGGTTTATGTACCATTTTTGTCAAAATTTCCCCCATATTTTAACATTAGGCTTGCTATCTAAATGTGGCACTGTAAAAATTGTTTTGAAAAAAAAAAAAAAGTATTATCAGGTATAAGGTATAGTTGGGAGCAGAGGCAGTAGCAATTGACTACAGTTTTTCCAAAAGCTTACAGTTATATATGAGGAAAGCATGGTGATCTTACTATAAGCCCTTCAATTTAAGAAAAATGAAACTTTGTCTTGTATTTGGCTTCTGAGTTGGTAATAACTTCAAAGTTTTGACTTATACATAGATAGCCAAAGAGTATTTTAAGCCAAGAACTCTTAATACTTACTCATTGTATTGTCATATCCATGACATTCAGATTAAGATATTTTCCTTTGTTTTTAAAATTAAAGTTACTAAGATAATAAGTCCTTTATATAAAGCTTTGATCATAACAGTAAATTCCAGAAGGTACTTTTTGAAGTTAACCATTTACCTGAACATTTGAAATATGTGGCATTTTGTATCATGCTTTTATAGTATGTGACAAAACAAAGATTAGATTTTTTTTATAATTCTAAAATATTATTTAATGCTTTTATTGCTCTCATTTGCTGAAAATGAATGTCAGCAACAGATTTGTTATTTAATTTAGTTCTTATCATAAGCACCACAGAAATGATGTGTATTTCCAATCACAGCTAGGTTAGTGATAAACAGAGTTAAGAGGAAGTAAGATTTGCCTGTTTATATGAGAGGTATGTAAGTAAGATTGTACCTAAAAATGAACATTGAAGAGAACACAAGCTCGCTTGTTTCTTTCATTCCATTATTAATGAGCTTTTGATTTTTCAAGAAATGGTCTGGAGTTGAACACGCAATTGCTATTGAATACTAATAGCTGAGATTTCAATTTTTACCACCTTAAAAACTGAGTTGCAGCAAATCTAGAGATACACATTATTTTCAGCTTAGTACACTGTTGTATATTTTAAGCAAGATTTCAAAATTTATTTCAGGCAAAAAAGAATGACCCATTCTTAAGTTTAATTTATTTCTTTCTCAGCTGGCATAAAACACACATTATGAAAACACTCATTAAAAATACATTATGAAAACACTCAATTTTCTGTGTGCAAATGTAGATATCAGATATTTATCTCAAGACTAAAAAAATGACTGGTACTATTTTAATGTTTATTTTAACTTTTTGGATTATTTTTCTACATAAAATTAAACATTCAAGTGAATAATGATAAAAAATAATAGAAAAAAGTATTTAATTAAAACATACAGAATTTTAGAGTTGCCAGGCTGATAAAGTTTAAGTTGGAATAACTGGAATATTATTACTATTTTTTTATCTTTAATGAATTTGAATTAATTTTTGTGGTATAATTAAATCTAAATGATGTTAATCTACTATACCATAGTAGAAGTGTTTTGTCAAGGTAGATTAAAAGCTGGTTTTTCTTATTGTGTGATTGATCTAAATATACAGATGCATTTACATTTTTCTGCATACTCTTTAGGATGTTTCATGTAATAGAAAATGATTGATATTAAGTGCTTAGGTAAAAAGTATCAGTCAACAGAGTAGCAGATAACTAGTAACTTTTTCCAAACATGTCTTTTCTCAAAAACCTAATGAATCTGTTGTAGAAATGTGCATACTCTTTTTGAATGACTTCTCTCATGGTTGCTTCTGCAGGGATAACTAGAGAGAGTTTTTGTGTTACTTGTCCAACAAAGTATAATGTACTTTTAAAGCGCCATGCCACTATCAGATATTTCAGAGTAGTATTAATACTTTGAACCGAACTGATCAACTCTAAACTTAATGCAGCTCCTTTCTTATACAAGAAGGAGTTAGAGTGGTCATCATCGCATTTGTATTTTAGTACAAAAAGTGAATCTTATTTCTGACTCTTTTCTACTTTTGTTTCTGAATTATTTTTTCTGATTCTTTCCCCCATTTTTCCATTTATTGAGGATTTGGAGAGATGGGAAAGATGTTTATGATCATTTGAGTTAGAATAGTGTATCAGTGAGTTTTGGTATGTTTGTAAGATTCAGTACAGTGACCTCAATTTTATTTTGATGTTTTTCTTTTTGAAGTTACAATTGGAGGATTTGCAGTACACTAGCTTTCAGTTTATTGACTTTAAGGATAAAGTGTGCCTGTATTGTACTGCAGAAGCTGTTTCTTTGGCCATTGCCTCCTTATTGTTCTGCCTTAGAGCCTTAGAGTAGATTAATAGTGAATACTGTATTCTTAAATTAGGACCACAAACCAAAATACACAAAAATGGGCTACTGGTTAGAGTACAGGAGTACCTTTCATTTTTAGTTGTGCTAGATAAAATTATGAGAGTTTATTTTTGCTGCTCTTTATTTTTGCTTCTCCCCATACTTAAGGAATGATGAATGACTTTCAGTCATTACAATGTTGGCTATCTTGAATGAGGAATAGATACAGTAAATATGTGGTTCTAAAATAACTTCAATTGTAGGACTTGATGATAGTATGTATTTGATACATTCTAGTAGGGAATAGTACATTTGTTATTCCTGCCAAATCGTTTAGGCTTTAAAACTTACAGCCAGGCCTTCAAAGCTAATCCCAGTCTACTACACGGCCAGTCTTGTGTCTTTGTTCTTAATTTTTCCAAAATTTCTTTTTCCATCATTAGACATTTGCTTCATCTTTATTATTTTGTTTCCTACATCTGAAGCTGTACAACAGTTATATGGACATGTTAGAAACTCCTAATCCCTTTTGGCTTTTTGAAATAACTACTTATTCCATATTCATATCAATTATTTATATCAATTATTTAAGTATGCATAGCTATGCCCCAGTGCCAATACACTCCCATCTTGGGTGGGGAACACGGTTCAGGTTAGGTGGCTCATTTATAGAAACATTTTGTTGTTATTCTCTTTTTAAACTACCTGACTTGTCTTTCTGATGTTGTAGAGCAGATCCATCCTTAGTATGCTGCTGTTGTTATGGACACAAAAGTATTTTTTTTCTGAGGGTTCATTTTAAAATATGTTAAATGCATTTCTTCCATCTTGGTGATTAGATTTGATCATTTGCATTTGGATTAATAATGATAATAGCTACTACTTTTCACTTTGCCTCTTTTGACTAATTACAATACTAATTAATTTACTTCCTTTCTCCATTTTGCTGTAATGCACTTGGACTGCACAGATCCTTTCTCTGCTACTGTAGATGCTGTTGATGATGCCATTCCAAGCTTAAATCCTTTCCTCACAAAAAGTAGTGGTGATGTTCACCTTCCTATTTCTTCAGATGTATCCACTTTTACTACTAGGACACCTACTCATGAAATGTTTGTTGGTAAAGTACCATTTAACCTTTCTTTCCAATTAATGTTTATACTGCCTAAGTATTTTTTAACGTATCCATTATTTTTAAAGCACTGCAATAATTACTTTGGATTTTAATAACAAACTTTAAAATAAACTAGCAGTAGTGTAGTGAGGTTTTTTTTACACCAGTATCCCTGATTTTATTTGATGCAAGTTTTTAGGACAGAAAATTTCCTTTGAAATTGAATTTTGTTTTGTTCTCTGTCATATTGTAGCATCACATGCTACATCCTGTTTATAGTTCAGAGAGTTGGTTATTAGAGTTGGATGAAGAGTGACATCTCCTGAACTTACTTGTTTATGTGTGCTTACATTTTTCTCTTTCTGTTTGAGAGAGAGGGTGGTTATCACCCTTAGTAGCTTTCTTAATCTTTTTCCCCCTTTTTAATTTCAAATAATGGTATAATTTTATATTGTCTAAAACCTGTACATACCCTCTGTCTAATCTTAAGGGTCTTCATTGTTAGCCTGGAGGTAAATGAAAAATAGGAAATGAAAAGCAACTTGACTGAATAGCTTTAATTGTGATATAAAAATCTATTAAAAAAGGCAAAATTTCATACCAAAGTTATACTAGGAAGAGTAAGTTTTTAAATATATACTAAACTGAAATAAATGTTTTTGAATCCTGCTAAAATGATGCTAAACCCCCTTAAAAGATGATGAAAGTGCTTTTATTCAATTCATAGATACAGCGTAAGGTGACACAAATTTAAATCTTTGATTGAAGCAGCATGCATAAAGTCATCTGTGTACTCTAGATAGAGCAGGTGGCCACATTCTGAATACTTAGCTATATCTGAGAGAGAAGAAGGGAAAGTGACTGGAAAGCAGTAGTTGGAGATTTGAGAAAGTTTCAAGGCAGGTGCTCTAATTACATAATTAGTCTAATAGTTCTAAAGGGTTATATTTGGTGGCTGTAATTCCTTTATTGTAATACATTTAAAATTAGATTAAAAGCAGTTGAAACTAAATTATACATTTTGTTACTCTTAGAAATATGTCAGATGGTGTACCTTTTTGCTTGGTAATAAGGGGTAACAAGAGTTATCTTTGGAGTGTTCTGTCAATAGTCTTTTACAGGTTGTATCTTTTCTTCATATTTACTGAATATCCATGGTATGTATTTAGTAAATATAACTATCTTTTTAAGTCTGTTCCCTTAGTTTGAGAATATGAAGCAGATATGACTTTGATTTGGGCTGTATATTTCTATCTTTTAAGTCAGAGCAGTGCATGGGCTTCAAGATGTCACATCTGTGTCCCCTGAAGACACAGGGGACTTAACTTCCTGTTAAATACTTTTTCTTTGTATTGTTACGGAGTATTGTTAAATACTCTTTCTTTCTAAAACTTATTGTTACGTACTTTTATGAAAATACAGAAGGGGAAATTAAAAACCACTGCTATCAACCAATTAGGCATCTAGAGTAGGGGTCAGCAAACTTTCTCTTAAAAGGTTGTTAGATTGTAAATGTTTTTGGCTTGTGAGCCACACAGTCTTTTTCACAGCTACTGAACCTTGACATAGCATGAAAACAGCCATAGGCAAGACACAAACACATGAGCTTGGCTGTGTTGCAATAAAACTTTATTTACAAAGACAAGGAGCTATAGTTGATTCCTGTCATAGAAGAGGCCTTTTAGTAAGTCTTTCAGTGCAAGTTGAAAGTTCCTAAGAAGTACAGTTGTGTAATAAAAATTCCATTAGTTTCTTACTCAGTAGTAAGAGCATGAAAGGACCACCCAAGGTGTGTCATTGCTTACACTGCATCATCTAACTAGCCACATGTCATCCTTTAAGGCTTGATTTATTAAAATTAAGTGTTAAATACAATTAAAATTTTTCTTTCTCACTTGTACTAGCCACAGTTCCACTCCTCAGTGGCACAGTGGCTACCATAATGTACCGTATTCACATATCTGCATAGTGTGCAGATTTATAAAGCACTTCTGTTGCTAGAAAGCTCTTTTGGATCATGCTGCTCTAGAATAGTGATCAGGAAACTTACTGTAAAGAGCCAGGTAATAAATACCGTAGGCTTTTATATGATGCATAAAATCTGTGAGTCATCATCTTTTCTCTCTTTTTTTAAACCCTTTCAACATGTAAAAACCATTTTTAGCTCTCATGCCATATAAATAGGCCATAGGCTGTAGTTTGCCAGCTCCTGCTCTGTAGAGTTAAGCATGACCAGGAAAAATCAGAGAGTTAGATATGTAGATACCTTCCAGATCTTTCAGAGCAGGACCTTGATTTGATATAGTTCTCAGTGTAGTTTGTAGCTTGCCCTCATTAAAGCCCTAGGGATACTGGGATGTGTAAGTCAGGTGAGTGGGTCGTGGTCCCAGCCATGCCTCCTTCCTCATCTGCAGAAGACGACATTAGAAGAGATGTTAGTATTGGCTAACGAGCCAGCTGGTTCATGTTTTTTCATCTGAGGATATGCAGTGTTGGTTGTTTTTTAAAATTTGTTGTGAGTATTATTTATATATGTGTTTTAAATATAGTACTCATAATGGAGCCTTAAGTTAAGTGCTTATTTTTAGTAAGTTGTAAATTAAAGAACACCAAGGGCTTGTACTCCTCTGTTTTCTCTTTTGTTTTTGTTCCTGTTTTTGCTTTTAATTACTTCATTCCACTCTTAGCTGTTCCTCCTCACTTTCTCACTTTTCTCTCTTTTTCCTATCCTTTCTTTTCCTCCCTTATATGCCTTGTCAGATACTTTTTGTGGCACTCAAGCTTATCGTAATACTACCTTTATGTGCCATGAGCCTTCTACTGTAGCTGGTTTATTTGGAGGTAGGTAACAATAATCTCTAAAATTTATTAGTTTGTTTATGCAAGAGGTATTTCTTTTTGTTGTTTTCCTTAAAATGAGTTGGTAAGAAAATAAAAACTTGGTTTAATAAATAGTAGAGTTATTTTCTCAAAAAAGTATGAGGCCTATTTGTTACCGAACTACCACCAAAATCTACTAACAATCTAATTTTTCTCAGAGGTGTTTGGAATACCTCTCTGTCCCCAACACTTGTTCATCTTGTACCTTTCAGTCAGCTTATTATTTTCCTCTTGAGATTGTTCCTACAGTGCAGTATTAATAAGTGTTAATCTGTGAAGTGGCCAGTGACAGACTTTACACTGGGTTTTGTGAAATGAAAGTTAGGCAATTCAGTTTTCATCAAGGTAACCTTAACTTGGTGAGCCTATTTATCTTTTGCAGGGAATCCCTAAATCTTCTCTTTTGAAATGGTGATATTTTATAACTTTGCTTTAAGTCACTTTTAAAAATTAAAGGTTGACAGTCTAATCAGCTATTATAATTTATTAAGAATTTCCCTTTTACTTTTTTCCTCTGCTAGTCGAAGCTGTTGAAATTTGAGGTACTAGCTGCTCTGGATTACTTCGTATCTTTTCAATTCTTTTATACTTTTAGGCAGTAACATCATAATTTCACAGATTGGTGCCCCTAGGGACCTCAGGAGATGGCTCCTCTCTTTACAGAAAGTTATGAAGTTGTTTTTGTATTATTATGAAGGATAGGCTTATCTCGGATACGAGCAAAACTCTAGAAAGAATTTGGGACAGGATATCAGAGGAAAATAGAAATTTGATATACTGTCCTAGTTACAAATTATTGTTCCCTTTGTTTTCTTATTAAATGATACCATAGCTCAGACATTGTTTCCAGGATTTAAAGAACACTGTAAGCTTCTTACACTGTAATGGTGTAGCATGGGGATGTAATTATAAAGCATGATAGATTTTTGTCTTTCTTGAGTAGATACATCTGTTCCTTTTGTAAGGAGCTTTGAGAAGAACTGGCAAGCCTGTGGTGTATTTCTTAAACAGTTTGTATACTTCAGAGAACTGTTAAATCAGTATATGTAATTATATTTTGATAATGTTGTATTCTCATTGTATGGTCAGTGTCTTTGAGTTAAGAGTATTTTACAGGCTAAATGACTATGGCATAAGATCAAACTTGTACATTTAAAAATCTTTGCCTCTGCAGAATATTGATACTCTGATGTAAAATGCTACTTTTACAGTAGTATCATTGATGTATACCAGCTTGTGTGAGTCACTGTTAATAAAAAGTCCTTTCTGGCTTCTCTGACTTTGAGGACCTTCTTGAACTTCTCAACAAATCTTGTCCTAGTTTTTCTTTAAGATCAGTCTTTTTAGTACAGTGTTGTTATACTTCCTTATATCCTGGTCATGTGCATTAAGAGTTCAATGTGAGATTCTTATAGACTGAAATTGCCTTTAGCAGAAAGATGGGACAGGAAGAAAGGGTCTATGTTTACGGCTCAAAAGTTTAATTTCTCTCTAATATAGTTATTAATCTTCTAATACCAGATATTTAAAACTTTTTAACATTATGAGTTTATAAAATTTAGAGATGGAAGAGAATTCCTTCCACAAGGAAAGAATTTATTATTGCCATTTATTCCAGCCTTCCACAAGTGAAAGAATCCCTTCTTTGTGATCCTTGCTAGGCTGTTCTCTACTTGAATATATACTCAGTGATTGAAAGCTCCTCAAGTCACGTGACAGCCATAATAGGTCTAGATGATTTTAGTTCTTCTAGTTATCCTGTAGAAATTCAGAACCTCACTTCACAAAAATAAAACTTTACACAATTGAAAATCTTATATTTACCTCAGCATTACCTGGTTTCTCTATAAACTGGATGTCTTGGCTGAATGCCACTAGCATCAGTGTAACATTGACAGAAGAGAAAAAATTTTCCCTTTCTGTTCTTGTGTTTCAGCGTAGTTAAATCAGTATATTTGATGACATATGTGGCGACCCCCTATGGAAGTAGTTAAGTTGAACTTAGAAGATGGTTGAAAATAGTCCTTTTTTTTTTTTAATATTCAAAAAACACCTGGACACAAGGGGTTCATAAGGATTAGTGGGTTATAACTTTTAAGAATCCTGTTACTTTGCAAATGAACTTAAACCGTATAGCTTTTGATTAACCATCGAAGGAAGGGAGGCGAGAAATATGGAAGGTGAGTAGGTAGAGGGAGAAAGACTTTTTGGGATACTAAGTTATTTTTTTTTTAAACACCACAGAATTCTTATTTTATTCCCAGATGATCCTTTTAAATTTTGGTTTCGTACAAGATCCTAGAATTTTAGATGTGTTTGGTTTTTTAAAGATCATTAGCATAAAAATTTAAGGTAAAAAATAAGCAAAAATGTTATTTTGTAATGAAACAAACTAGTAATTCAACTTTACTTACTTTTTTATTTTCTTAGTGGGGTGATTTTGTTTTGGAAAATGTAATCACTACAAGGAGATGTGGTAGTCTAGGAAACATTTTGCTGGAAGGGTTGGCTTTGTTTTTTGTTGTGGGAATTTAGGGCTTTTTCCATTCTATTTTCTTCATTATTAGATATTTATAAATGTAGAGTTACTAAAGACTGAGCTTCTTCCATTTTGGTTTCTCTTAGGGTTCACTCCTTCTCCAGTTGCACAGCCACATCCTTCAGCTGGCCTTAATGTTGACTTTGAATCTGTGTTTGGAAATAAATCTACCAACATTACTGTAGATTCTGGGGGTAAGAAAAAATTACTTTATTACCTTTACTCTAGTGTTCTAGTTTAGAATCTGTGTAAGGACAGATAATGGTACTTTTACCATGTGTAAATAGATGGAGTTAGGATAGCCAAAGAAGTGGGTCCTCTCCCCTCAACGACTGGAAGAAAATTTCAAGCGACTATTAGCCTTTATTCTTTTCTTAGTGGCAGTTTTGATTCTGGGAAGATCTGTTTCTCCCAGAGCTGTTAAGAGAGAGAAAAAAGAGATTTTCCTTAGATTAGA
Source organism: Bos javanicus (assembly GCF_032452875.1). NCBI lineage: Eukaryota > Metazoa > Chordata > Mammalia > Artiodactyla > Bovidae > Bos > Bos javanicus. The sequence goes on from NC_083896.1 coordinate 9,794,733, forward strand.
GTTCTCAATTACTAGTGACTATGTGTAGAATGCTCTGTTTTTTACTCACTATAATTTTTACTTTTACTGAAATAAAATTGGCTTTTTTGAAAACTAGGAAAGTATTACCTGTGGTACCTTGACGTATTGAAATAGTCTGTGTAGTGAACAGCTGGAATAATTAAATATCAGAGCTATGGGTGCAGGGGCTTTTTTTTTTTTTTAATCATTTTGTAGTATGCTTGTTCATTTGTCTTAAGACAGCTTTATAGACCTATAGAGCTAGGTTTCCATTTGGTATCTTGTTAATTTGAAGTTTGTAAAAATTGAATTCCTATAAAGTTGACACTAAATTATGTTCTTAATCGTAGAGTGGTAAGTGTAGTAATTAAATTCAGACCATTTAAACATTGAGATAACTCTTAATTTCATAATATACAGTTATTAATAGTTATCATAAGTGTTATACAAAAGTAAGAAGCAAGCTTATAAAGAGTATGTATGGACTAGAAATTCATTTTTTTCTGTGCACTGGTAGGTTTACAATGATTTTTGATGTATTTTGACTTTTTCCTCTTGAGTTTGTCTTACTGGGAGGAAGGATAAAGGATATAGAAACCAGTTCATAATTTCTAAGCCCCCATTTTTGGTGACTTTCTTTTTCAAATTCTCTAGTATTCCTAGGTTATGCTATTGAGTCGTTTGGTGGCTTGGTTGATTGGATTTGTTTTACCTTTTACCCTTCAGGAGAGAACCTTAAGGGATTTTATTTTTAAGCAATGTCCTAATTCACTACATGATTCTGTACAATTAGAGTGTAGTTTAGCTACTTCTTAGGTATAATTTAGGCTGTTTTTAGACAGAAAAAAAGAAATAAGCTAGTGGTTCATTTTCACTTGATTCTAATATACTGTTTTACATATACCTTACATTCTTTAAAGAGTATAAAAAGGTCTATAAAATACAGTTCTTAAAAGAAACGTTTTTCCAGAGATGTATTTTTTACTTGTATTTCTTCAAGTGTGAGTGAGTCTTCAGAAGACTTTGTTGGCTGAGGGGGGAGGATTAATTCCATCCTTCTCATCCCAGTTTTGGAATACGAGTAGTTTACTTGAATGCTTCTTTCTTCATTCCCTTTAACTTTAATGTAATTTTGTTATGACGTAAGACAAATGAATTCTGCCAAAGTACATGCAGCCTCCTCAGTCGATTTACTTTGAAATGGTGGATTTCTCCTTTTTCACTTAAGGGCATTTATTAGTGCCCATTTTCTTAAAGGATTTTCCCATTAAACAAACAAGGAGAAAACGCAGAGACCTCCTTTAGAAAGCTGTAGCTCTATAAAGTTCCTTACAAAATCCTATTTCATCTGTTTGTAACTTTAAGGCTTTGATGAACTAGGTGGACTTCTCAAACCAACAGTGGCCTCTCAGAACCAGAGTCTTCCCGTTGCCAAACTCCCACCTAACAAGTTAGTATCTGATGACTTGGATTCATCCTTAGCCAACCTTGTGGGCAGTAAGTATTTTTTGAATTCTTGAATCTTCTTTACAATAAGTTGTTTTATAAAAGTGAGTCTAGTTTTTAAATGCTTTCTTTTTCTCGTGTCTTAGATCTTGGCATTGGAAATGGAACCACTAAGAAGTGAGTGTTAAATTTGCTTTTTTTTTCCCATGTGCCATCTAGAGGTTGGTTTGGCTTTTATCTCAAGAAAGTATGTGTATAAATGTCATCTGCATCTTAAATGCTCTGTTCAATCTAAATTTATAGTAAAGAAACTTCATAATTACAGACATTTATATCTCACTTGTGTTTATTTAAAGTGATGTAAATTGGAGTCAGCCAGGTGAAAAGAAGCTCACTGGAGGATCTAACTGGCAACCAAAGGTTGCACCAACAACTGCGTGGAATGCTGCAACAATGGTGAGTTGTAAAATCTCATGATATACTAATATGAATAATTTAGGTGAATATGTACTGTGAAAGTGTGTTTAAAGCAGTGATAAAGCGTAAGTGCAAAGGTCGTTACGAAATTTAAGAAATAAAAGTAATTTTTATTCCTTTCATTCAGCTTCTAAAGGAAGCTGGGTTGACACTATTTGCCAGGTACATTTTTGTAGCTAACATTTACTTAAGGGTTATTTTGTGCCAGGCATCATTCTAACATAATACGTGGTTTTGTTTTATATAATCCTCAAATTAACCTTATATGGTAGTAACTATTATTATCCCATTTTACAGATAAGGAAATGGAAACATAGGATTATTAAGTAATGAGCCCAAATAAAAGAGATGGGGTGGGTTTTTAGAACTCAGGCAGTGTTACCTCAGAGGCTGTGTTCTTAACCATTATTCTCTATTGCTGGTTTCAAATCTGTTATTTATTTGTCTGACACTGAATCGGTTGCTGATTTCACACATACAGTGTTTCCCCTAAAAATGGCTCAGTGTTCACTAATTCAGTGTTCTGGTGACTTTAAGAACCTTCAGTTCAGTTCAGTCACTCAGTCATGTCCAACTCTTTGCGACCCCACAGACTGCAGTACGCCAGGCCTCCCTGTCCATTGCCAACTCCTGGAGTTTACTCAAACTCATGTCCGTTGAGTCGGTGATGCCATCCAACCATCTCATCCTCTGTCGTCCCCTTCTCCTCCCTTCAGTCTTTCCCAGCATCGGGGTCTTTTGAACCTTAAGTGCAGCAAATAAGGAGAATCAGCTATAAAAATTAGATGACAGTATTAACAAAAACCAAGCAGGTATAGTTTCAGCTGTGTATGTATACACACACACACATCTCACATAGATTATAATCTTAAATCCTAAATAAATTTATTCTAGTAGATGATATATTCTTTTATTTTACAAAAGAGAAAAGGAGATTCAGAGGTGTTAAGTTGACCACCCTGCTAATTGGTACCTAAGTTGAAACTCCAGACCTGCCCACCTGGCCCCAGAGCCAGAGCGTCTTCAGGTATTCCGCATTGTTCCCTAGTTCTCCATCCTCTGGTTATTTCTTGTCAGAACTGGATGTATCCGGTGACAAATTCTTCACTGCTTTGCACATGTATATGAAAGACTTCAAAAGCTTCACAAGTATTGATTTGGGGATTACAAATAAATTTTAGTTTGTAACAAATTTGCAAATATAGAATCTATGAATAATGAAAATTAATTGTACGATAATTAATGTCCATGAGATTCTCCAGGCAAGAATCCTAGAGAGGGTTGCCATTTCCTTCTCCAGGGGATCTTCCCAACCCAAAGATCAAACCTGGGTCTCTCCTGCATTGCAGGCAGATTCTTCACTGTCTGAGCCTCCAGGGAGGACCAATGAGTTAGAATCTAATACTAAAGAAGTTCTAATGGTTTTAATTACCCTAAGGTATGGTTGTCCTTGAGTAGTTTGTGGCTGTACCACTACCCTTGGTCAGCTACTGTTTTACCAATCCAATATGTCTTCCTGGGTCAGAGAAAACCAGTTTCTTTTTTGTAGAAAAATTTGAAACATGCTTTCTTGCAAACTTGGGCTAACAAGCAGCATTTTGATTATGCAAGCTGCACAGTGTGTCCTTCCTGTTGTTAGAGACCCTCACACCCTTATTATAGCCACTTTTGTTACTAAAGCTCTTCCAGAGCATCCTGCTGTTTTGCTGTTTTCCTTGGGTTAATTGTAAAAATTAAATATAGGGCTGAGATAAAAATAGTGTGCAATTAAAGTTTTCCATGACATTATCTAGAGAGTTCTATTAATCTCAGTCTTCATTAGTGGAAATTAATACTAAAATTTAGCCACCTTTTAAAATCAGTACTTTTTCTCTGGGCTTCCCTGATGGCTCAGCAGTAAGAATCTACCTGCTAATGCAGGGGATAACGGGTTTGATCCCTGGGTCAGGAAGATTCTCCTGGAGAAGGAAATGGCAACCCACTTCTGCCTGGGAAATCCCATGGACAGAGAAACATGATGGGCTCTAAAGAGTTGGACATGACTTAGTGACTAAACAAGAACTTTTTTCCTGGTAGTGGTCACTACCATCACCAATAATAAAACCTTACATTTTAAATAGTTTACATTTTACACACACACACACACTGTCCTGACTCTATAATTAGTGCACTCTTGGGAGCAGCTGTTGTCCCAACTGTAGGGGTAAACTGATTTTTTTTTTCCCCTCAAGTGGAAAGCAGCTCAGAAGCAGATTTAAATTGAAATCCATCCCTTCTGACTCTGAATCCAGTGTTTTTCCCACTGTAACATACCTCTAGGTGTGAATCATACATTGATATAACATATGAACCATGATATAAATCCGCATGCTGATAGGAAAATACAATGACTCTTTTCTTATTTTGTATTAGTATTAATTTATATGAAATAGTAGAAATTTGCAAATAGCACTTGACCTTAGATTGACTGTTAGAATGTAATAGGCATCTAACCATCTAGAATGTTGATAAGAAACCATATCTATGGTGCTGTGTTGTATATGGTAAGGTGTGTCATCTCTTGAGGACTTGGTTAAAATATTTGTATGTATGTATTCCATAGAGGTTCTTTTTAATGACTAACATTTAGGGCTGGTGATGTGATTCACTACCTAGATAAAATGCTGCTTATGACATTACATTTCTAACCTTTTTATTAATCTTTAAACACTGTCAAGGTTTTTAAACTTTTAAAAATTTAAAACAAATTTATTGATATTTTATTAAAATATATAATGATGTTACACTATCAACTCTTTTAACTGCTTGCTTTTTTTTCTGTGATATTCATTGTACAGTGCATCCCGGTTTATGGTATGCACTGAACTTTACACAGTTCATACTACTGATAGGTTTTATATTTTAATGACACTTGTAATTCTTACGTAAGTAAGGTGATGATGCCAAAGACTAAATTTCCCTTGTCAACCTTGATAGTGTTTTGGTATAGATGTTCTTCCATTAGATACTGGAAATACAAGGAATTCTAGGTAGTTAATGAATGTACATGTGAACTAAAATGCTCTCTATGTATTTTCTGTTGTGTAAGTACTTGTTCTAATCCAGTGTTATTGCATTATGTAATTGTTCTCCCTGGGAAAAACAGAATGGCATGCATTTTCCACAATACGTAAGTGACCAAAAACTAGCCTTTTTTGCAATAAATTGGCATGCTATTAACCACTGCTGTAGCAGAATCTCATAACCTTCCAGCTATTACTTGTTTTCACATTCAAATTTTCACTGTGCCAAAAATTCTTCCTAGCATCTACTGATTTCATGGGTTTGTTGTAGAATTGATTCTGATGATGGTAGCATGGGAAATATAAATTTTTTTTCTTGCTTAATATTCTGCCATTTGCTGCCAGATGGCTGGGCGTCTGTGTTTGTATCTGTGCTTCCACTATGCACTTGATGACTTCTGAATGAAGGGAAATGGTGATTGTGGTAATGTTGAAAATAACAATTGCATGAAATCTTACAGGCTTCTGCTGTACTTGGCAGTTTGTCTACTGCTCTTGCAGCTCTTGGTTTTTAAGTAGGGAGAGACCAATAAGTTCTACATGCTCACACAAATACTAAACTTTTAACTATTCACTTTAGTTATGCTTTATTTAACTTCTCCATGTGTATGTTCAAATTGCCATATAATTTATGTTTTATGTTTTAGCAGTGTTATTGGTCTTTCACCTGTATTCATCTGAAGTTTTTATTAAAAGATAACACATAGGGGAATGTTGTTAAGACAGCAAATGTATCTAAAATGATTCTTGCTGAGGTCGTATATTTCAAAGCATGAATTGAAGTAGGAAGAGGAAGGACCTTAAACATCTTAGTGATAGATCATTCTTTTAGACATTTAAGCATAAACAGACTTGAAAATGTATTACTCCTCTGAATTGGTGCTTTGCAGAACATATTTTAAATAATTTACAGAATAAATTAGAATATTAATATATATATTCTACATACAAACTTGAGTCATACTCCATAGTGGTTTGAAATCTTTGGGCTTATTTGAAAGAAGTGAATGAGATCCTTAGAAACTAGTCTTTTGGAAGATCAGATTGTTCACTGATTTGAAATCTTTAAGTTTTGTCTTTGCTGCAGAAGTGAAGCACCTAGGAACATTCACTCTGCTGCTTTTTCTGGGCAGACATCTTTATGGGAGAGACAGACGCTACATTGCAGGATTTGAGTGTTTCTAAAAATCTGAATATTTTTAATGCTGTAAAAGCACATTGAAATCTTAGATCACTGTTGCATATAAGTTTAAATGGTATTTTTTCTTTCTAATAATTCTGCTTTTCTGCTAATTTCAAGACATCTTTTGTCATTGAGCTTGACACAGTTATTAATGAACACAAATATCACCTTTAATCACAGCTGTCTTAGCAATTCTTTTTAGCTATTAATTGCCTGGACTCCATTGACATATGTGGGTTACACTTGCTTGTTTGTTTTTTCTCTTACCATGTCAGGCCCCCCCTGTAATGGCCTATCCTGCTACTACACCAACAGGCATGATAGGATATGGAATCGTAAGTATTTTTCCCAACACAGCTTTTTGAAAATCGATTGACCTGCATTTAACATGTATTTATTTCCAAACTTAACTGAAAAAAGAGTTAGTGCCACATATACCCTTAGTAACTAGCACAGAACCTTGCACCACAGCGTAGGTTTCATAAGTATTTCTAAAACAGTTATTACACAACAAATATCATTTATTAATGTTAACTGTATTACTTGGCTTATTTTTCCTCTCATAAGTTTTGTTAGGCATCTATGCTTCATTGTGAACTCATTTAAACATTAATGTTAACTCCAAGTCTCTGTTGCTTTGACCTTATATTAATACCAGTGAGGTCTTAAAACCTTAATACTACTATAGTGGATGTGGGGAGTTGATATTTCTTGCATTGTGTAGGGGGTAAATTTAGTTTAGTAAAGGCCAGAGAAATTTTCCTATGACATGATTGGTATAGTACAGAAACAGTGTTTAAACTTTTAAGCTGCCCACAACCCACATTATAAACTGCTCTTACTCTCCCAGCTCTCTTAATATGCAGACTCAAATAAAAATGAAGGTGTAGTAGCTTCAGCCCACTACACATTCTGGGAAACTGTTGCTGGTGGGAGGCAGTGTTCATCCATTGGTATTGCTGTTGTGGCTACTTCTGCTACTTCTTTATTTATGTCTTAGTGAAAGTAGCTCTTTCCCTGCATATGAAAAAGTTTCATAAAAGCTTTTGGATTAAGTAGTCATTACATAAAAAGGGTATCTACACAGAAAACTCATAAAGTGAATCACTGAAAATAGGAGTCATCTTAAAAAGTTAAGTAGAACTTGCAGAAAGATAAGATTTTAGAATATTGCATTTTAACCAAAATAATGTAATGGTGTGTGTACTCTGTTCTGTCACTTATGTTAATTTTATATTGTGGAGTGGTAATTTCTAAAGAGATGGTTGTTTGAGATTTATTTTCAATTACTTAAGAATGAACTAACCTCTGTGTGTGAATTTAAGCCTCTTCTTGGTTTTCTTTAAAAATGTGTTAAGATAAAATGAAAGAACTGTTGAAGGTAAACTTCTTCAAAGAATCAACTATTTTCCCTTGTGCTTACTTGCATTATGGTATAAGAACTGGATTTGATGAACAAAGGCAATTTACTTTGAAATGTCTTAACCATTTTATAGTTTTAAGTTTCCCTATGTCTAAAGATGGCAAGTTTGGAAATTTTTTTTGGTCTAAATTATTTTGTATGTTTATTGTAGTTTGAATTTTGCAATTCATACAGAAAAAGTTGAGTTTTTTGGTAAACGTTAAAAAATAAGCACAAGAAAGATTTTCCATACCAAAACAATTCTCTTAAAATTTTTAGCTGTCAGTCTTATTTGCATTTATAGACATTTCCCCTTTGAGTTAATTCAAATGTACTAATACTAGTACATCATTATCATCCTTCTTGTTTACTTACTCATAATAAGGAAAATGTGAGTCAGCATCTTTTAACTTGAGAATTTCTGTTTTTTGTTTTTTTTAGCCTCCTCAAATGGGAAGTGTACCTGTAATGACACAACCAAGCTTAATATACAGCCAACCTGTCATGAGACCACCAAACCCTTTTGGCCCTGTATCAGGAGCACAGGTACTAATTAACATGCTTGCACGTAGCTTGTACTGTGCTTGATGTGGAAGAAATATAATACCGAAAAATCCTTTTATGCAGTTCAAAAAAACAAGTTGTTAGCATTTTTTCCCTTCATGGAGGATGATACTTTCTTCATGTATCTTTCTCATGTTAGAGCTTTTAGGAATGTTGACTATTTGGAAAGAAAGGATAAGCGATTACAAACAGGTAAAGATGGAAAAGTCTTGATAACTTATAGTTGGTAGGGCCAGAGGTTAAGAAACCGTCTTTCTGATAACACTTCTGATGTGCGCTCTCCTGTGTTGGCCTTAGAAACCTTGAGCTCAGAACTCAGTTCTTGGCTTGAATGCCACAATGAAGTGTTGCCGTTGAGATGTCTGTGAAACTTGACAAGTCTTCAAAAGTTGTGAATGCTATTTTTTCATTAGATAACTTTCTCCTGCTGAAGATCATATTTAAAAACAGATAACCCTCTCCCCACAAAAGAGCAAAAAAGCTTGAAATGCCATCCTGACCTAATTTCTTCACAGGAAGGACTTTTCTCTTCAGATGTTTCTAAGGCCTTCTTCAGTTCATGAAAATTCACCTGGATATTCACTCTTTCTTTTTCATCTCACTATTGTTAGCATCAGGGAAATCTGGATTTTTTTTTGAAAAATGCTTCTCCCATTATGGTTAGGAGAGGAGATAAGAAGTTTCTCTGTTGTTTACCTCTCTGATGACATCTTGTGGGACGAGACCTTTGTAAAGAGATAGGTTGGCTTATCCCTCTCTATTACCCTGCTCATATCATTTAACAGTTGGGAAGTACTGACATGTGATTGTAAAAGTCACCCCCTTTCGTGGCTTCCAGTGCCAACTGATTGATTATTTTATGTATTTCATGCTGTTTGAAAGCATTCATGAGCATGTTTGTTGATGGACTTGTTATTCCTTTTCCACTTGAACACAGGTAGTTTTATACTTGACAGTGTATACAGTGTTATATTGCAAAAATTAGTTTGTATTGATCCAGTTAAGTTAGTCTATATGTATCTCATAGACCAGTGAAGCAGAAGAGACCGTTTCATTTTTCAGCCTTTTTGAGTATTGACCATTTAATAAATTTGAGTATTTATCATTTAATAAATTGATTACTTGGGCAGTGCCAGTGACTGGGAGTGGATAGTGAATTTAATTCTGATTGAGAGGTAAAATCTATGTTCTTTGAATTTCATGTATTTCCCCGGATGCCTCTTTTATTCTCATTTGTCCATGTTAAAGTGACCTTTTCTTCCTGCTCCTCAAACAGTTAAGTATTCATAATGAAGTTACTTGGTAGATGAGGTAATTGATGTAGTTATCTTTCTTATGCATTTGTTTTTATAAATTAGATTATGGGTATTTATAGTTTTCTTTCTTTTCCATCTTTTACCAGCAGCAGTTCTGAATATTGGCTGAATACTGTTAAAGAAATGTATAGATTTTGATAACATTAAGCTGTTGATGATTTCCTTAACTTTTGATGTAGATCCTTTAGTTTATATGTCTTCCTGTTGTTTTTTTAGTTTTTTCTTTGTTACCCACATTTTGAACTTGAGGTACATGTAGTTTATTTTTTAAAATTGCCTTGGGTTTTTTACTGTTACAAGACCAAGTGATGAAGAACTTAAATGTATTTAGAGGAAAAAAAAAACAACTGTATTTTGGGGCTGTAAATTTACTGGTAACCACTACCTACCTGATTTTCCCTGATGCATAGCTAAAACCCAGCACCTAATGTGGGTGTTGTCTTGCAAGCTCCTAGCTCAGAAACAGAATATATTGTTACTAAGCTTGGGTGCTACCTGGCAGTTTGCAAACACTTTCACATACATTACCTCATTCTCAAAATAATGTTTAAGGTAGATGGGCCTCCTGTCACTAGTGTCACCATTCTTTATTTAAAAAAAGTTGAGATTTGGAAAGATTCTTCAACTAAACTAAACAAGTGGTGAAATGCAACTTAGCTCCTTCCTGGCCCGGTGCTCACTTGTGCCACGTTACCTCTCTCCTGCTCCTCAGCCCATGTGGCCACTATGGCACCACTGTCTTCCTGTGCCCGTAGTGAACCACTCTGCTAATTCCTTGGGTTTCCTGTTGGATTATAAACTATATTTATGTATCTAAGATATAACTGCTGTAGTTGTCAAGAGCATCCTATACAGTTTTGGATAATACTTTAACCTTGAAACATTATGCATGAGGGGTTTTGGTGTGTGTGTTTTTAATAAAGTTTAAAACAAATCTTAGTAAAAAAGAATCTGCCTTAAAAATTGCTAGCCCCCTGGCATCAGTTCTTAACACAGGTTTTATATCTTGTTTCCTTTTGAAATCCATGTTAACTGTCACTAAAACACCAAAACAATGCGAGAATTTCCAAGTGTATAAATGAAATAGTGATAGAACTGCACTTCTCTAATTACTTGCTCCCAGAAGAGAATGAGAACATTTGGGAACAAGCTTCTAGTTGAGAAATCAAATTTGAAGTCCGTAGTTAATTTTAAATATTACTGGTTGAGAAAAGGAAATGAAGAAGGCAAATTGATGACGAGGAAAAGACTGGGTGGCAGTGAAGTGGTTCAAAGAGGCTTTGGACTTCTCCTTACAGAGTTATTTGAACCAGTTGAAAGTCAGAGTCTTAAATGTTATGTTGTTGCTTTTGATTCCTTTCCCCTCTTTGTTTTCCCTGTATCTTGTGATGGTGTCCCACTAACCATTCCTCTGCTATTCTTAGCCCCTCCCTTTTTGCAGTCTATAATCCCTGATCCAGATTGGAACCTTTCTTGCCTTTCTAGTTTAATCCATGTGTAGATACTGGAGTAAACTTCTGTAGGCAGTATTTGTAGCATCTTATCTCCAGACTCAAAAATCTAAGGAGATGAATTTAATATAACTGAACATGTAAGATACACCCTCAGCTTTTCTTTTGTCTTAAAAACTTCCTCACAGAATTTCCCTCTTTGAAATAATAATGAATAAGCAGAACATTCATGTTCTTCCAGCTCCATGCATTCACGATTCTCAGTAATTATCCAGTGTTGTTCTGCTGTCTTGTCTGTTCTAGAAGAACTTTGTCTGTCATAAAGTGGATTTACTCTTCGCTCGTTCTAAGTTATCTCTCATCCCTTTTCAGCTCTCCTGAGATGTGAAGCTCTTTTCCCTGTTCTGCATTACTTCTCTTTATAGAATTTGTCACTGCTTAGCATCCATCACTTCGTCCTTTTGTCCACTTATTGCTCCTCCATCCATTTGATCTAGTGAGAGTTGCCTGTATTAGACTGTAACCCTCACAGAGGCAAGCGTGTATATTTTATGTTCATGGTTCCTAAAATGGTGCCTGACTCAACAGGTTTTGAATATTATTTGTCAAACAAGAGAATTTGGTTGACAAATAATTTTCCATTGTGTCACTTACTCTGTTTCTCATTGATATATCTTTTTACTTACTTATAAACATTGTAGTAATTTAAAGCAGTGTGCAAAATCGGTTTAAATTCTTCGCTAATAGACTGTAAGCTAAAATGTTAGGTGACTAACCTGAGGAATGAAAATGCCTTTAATTTCATGATTGAATATTTTTAATCATTTAAGAATTAAACTGTCTTTGGAGTAGGAAAGATTTTTCTCATGCTTTAGTTTTTAATAATTCTTAGTTTCTTCTGGTCCCATCACTTCAGGGCAAATAGAGGGGGAAACAATGGAAACAGTGACAGATTTTATTTTCTTGGGCTCTAAAATCACTGTGGATGGTGACTGCAGCCATGAAATTAAAAGACGCTTGTTCCTTGGAAGAAAAGCTGTGACCAACCTAGACAGCATATTAAAAAAGCAGAACCTTTTTATGCCAACAAAGGTTCATCTAGTCAAAGCTATGGTTTTTCCAGTAGTCATGTATGGATGTGAGATCTAGACCATAAAGAAAGCTGAGCGCCAAAGGATTGATGCTTTTGAACTGTGGTGTTGGAGAAGACTCTTGGGAGTCCCTTGAACTGCAAGGAGATCCAACCAGCCCATCCTGAAGGAAATCAGTCCTGGGTGTTCATTGGAAGGACTGATGTTGAAGCTGAAACTCCAATACTTTGGCCACCTGATGCAAAGGCCCGATTCATTGGAAAAGACCTTGATTTTGGGAAAGAGAGAAGGCAGAAGGAAAAGGGGACGACAGAGGACGAGATGGTTGGATGGCATCACTGACTCGATGGACGTGAGTTTGAGCAAGCTCCAGGAGATAGTGAAGGACAGGAAAGTGTGGCGTGCTGCAGTCCATGGGGTTGCAAAGAGTTGGACATGACTGAGCAACTGAACAACGGCAAAGCTAGTTTCTTTTATTAAGTTTGGCTGTTCAGTGGTAGCAGTAAACAGAATAATTTTTCTTAATGTTTAATTTAAACCTTTTAGTTGTTCTGTCATTGCTGTGCTTTCTTTGTTTAATAAAAATTCTTTGAGGCAAAGATGTCTCTTTATACAGTATAAAATAAATGATCGTTTATAAATATAAGCAAACCATCAAAATAGAATCTTTTAATCAAATCCCAGTTCTACTATTGTCAGAAGTCTTCCTATTTCTTGAAGTATTTCTTTTGGGAGCCATTACTTACTAAAGATGTAACTTATAGCTCCTGGTCTCTTACCTACTTACTATGAAACCAAGTTAATACTCTTTTTTTTTCCAAGTTAATATTCTTGAGGGTACCTCAACCCTGCCATATATATTTATCATATTACCATTAATGAAGTATTCCAAACAATGTGTTGTGTGTTGTAAATTATATTTAGCTTTCTCTTAGTGCTATGTTAGTGCCTGCTAGCAAGAAAGTAGGTAATACCTTCCACGTGGCTGTTAGCTCAGACTATTTTGTTCTTCAGTATATTCTTAATTTATTTAATAGACATTACTGTAATGTTCCTATAGACCTATACACTTACTCTGTTCTGTTCACATTTTGTGCTAATTCTATATTTTTTAAAATATTATCACACAGCTTAAAGATGTTCTGTTTCATGACTAATGTCGTAGCCTTTTTTTTTTTTTTAATGCTCTACATGAGTGCATATTTCTGTATGTTTGACTGTATGGAGAATACTAGAACCGTATGGCTAATGCTTTTTTTTCTTCACTTCTGTGCTTCCTCACACTATTTGATTTCCTGTTACCAGTTACTAGGGTGTTTATTAACTTGGGGAGAATGGGGACTCTTACTGTCCTCTCTTGCTTGTGCTTTATATAAACACTGGTACACACTGGTATATAAATTGAAATGTACATTGCTGATTAACAGTTTGTAAACTTGTTCCACTGTTGCAGTAATGCAGCAATTATGTTACTAAGCGTGAAGACAGTTAACCTGGTTTTGCTTTCTTTTTTTTGTTTAAGTTAACTGTGATGTGAAGTAACAGTCTCTTAATGAATGTTCATGAAACAGTTGAGATGTTGAAGATTTGGTGAGGGGGCGTTGTGCTTATGTTCTTACCACTTTTTATATGAGAATCTCATACTGATCCCCGTATCAATCTGTTTTCCAAAAAGCAATATGAAAACCATAGAGTGTTATATTTGCAGATCTGATTTTTAAAATAAGCATATTAAAAGTTTTACTGTTTTCCTGATTGGTATTGGGAGGCTTTGAGGGTTTTTTTAGTAGAGGATATGGATAAAATGTAAAATGGCTGCTGTGTTTTTGTTTGTATCTGCCAGATCTAAGAAAGTATGACATCAGTTGAGTGTCTGAAAGGACACAGTGGCTGGTTGTGAGTGCCTTTTACCAGCCTAAATGGGGGTACTGTTAGCTTTGGCTGTTGGAATAATTTAAGTCTTACCAAAAACAAAAAATGGCCTTTTTAATGACTTTCTTGTGTGTGAGAACTAATAGCTCTCTTTGCTTTTAGGCTTTACGTTTTTTGTTTGTTTGTTTGCTTTAACTTTCTTGGTGTGTTAATTGTGGGTGTTGGCAGTGCCTCTCTGTCAGCTGATCTGCCCAGCTGCATTTCTGTGGAGCCTTTTGCCTTGTCAGCAGTGTGTTGTGGTCATTCATCCTTGCTTAGTAGAAGATCCCATGGCGGGGATTTACTTTGGGAATTGGGATTTAGTACCATTGGTGAGACTGTTTCTGTAGTCTCCTGGGCCTACCTGAATCAGTCAAAAGAAAAATTGGAGGAGTCCCATCTGCTGACCATTATCATTAATAAGACAACATGTAGAACCAGGCCTTTTTGCTGGATTTGTGCTGAGGACATTTTTTTCCCTAAAAGGTGGAAATCTAATTCTTGTTTTCAACAAAACTGGAACATATCCATAAAGTCTTGGGTGACTGTGAGGTTCTACAGAGTCTTCCTGATGAACGTCAGTGACTGTACAGCACTGTGAGTACAGAAGCCACGCAGTGTGCACTGACTGACAGAGACTAGAGAAACCCTTTCTAAAAAATGATCTTTCTAATGTTAAACTTTTTTCTGTATATTAAATATAACCATAAATTCTAGCTGAGTGGAGATTAATAGAGACAGCAAGTTTTAGAGAGGAAGCAGTCATACTGCTTTGGGAACTGGGACTGCTTCAAATCTGTTACTGGTGTCTTAGGGCTGCCATAACAGAGTGAACCGCAAAGTTGATGGCTTCAAACAACAGGAATTTCATCTCTCGCAATCCTGGAGGCTTACAGACCAGTAATAGGGTGTCAGCAGGTCATGCTTCTCCCCTAATTCTCTAGAGGAGGACCCTTCCTTGCCTCTTCCAGCTTTTAGCAGCCCAAGTCATCCTCTGCCTCTCGCACGTGGCGCTCTCCTTGTATCTCTGTCTTCATGTGGCATTTCCCTCGTAGAAAGTCATTGAATTAGGGCCTACCCTAATGACCCCATCATTACTTGATTACGTCTGCAGAGACCCTATTTCCAAATAGGTCACTTTCATAGATTCATTCATAGGGGTCAGGACTTTAACATATTGATACCTTTTGGGAGGATAGTTCAACAGATTCGTCAGCTCAACTCCCCACTAACCAGGTGTTTCAGAGAAAGTTGCCCTTGGAAATTTGATGAGCCTCAGTTTCTTTATCTATAAAATGATGATTTTACCTTATGTATTTTAGCATTTGTGGAGGTAGTGTTACCATAAACTACCAAACTTGATTTTATATTAAAATTTTTATTTGGTCCAATTTAGTATAGTTTATATGCCCCCTCCCCCCGCCTTTTTGGTGGAGGTAGCGAACCTTTTGTGAAAATGTCCAAGTCTAAGGAGCTCTCTCCTTAGATGTTTTAAATTGAAGCTTAGTAGATAAATCAGGTAAAAGCATAAATCAGGTAGTGGATAAATCAGGTAATAGCCTCAAGCTCATATATGGAACACAGTTTGAAAGTTTTTTTGACTGAAGAAAAGTGCCATATTTTCAATAAATAGCAAATAAGTGGTGCATTTTAGGTATAATTACTATTTTGTCTCCTTATGTACCAGTTAACATAAACCTAAGCTTTTCATTTTCTTTGGTTTTCAAGGGATAAGAAGTTAAAGTCTTATATGAATGAGCCATAAACATTTTATTCACATAAGCTAAGCCAGCTTTTAGGATTTCCATCCATCAAATTGAACTTTAAACAGACTTCTCTTACCCTGGAAACACTTCTTATATATGGAAATGTTTATTTTTAGCTTTAGCAGTTAATATTTCCTTCCATGAGTTTAAGAAGTCTTGCGATCCATTTCCCTCTGCAGTTTGGTTTTCTATAATTCTTTGTCAATTTACGTTGCCATGATTTTAAGGAGATGTCTCAGATGCCGTTTTGCAGTAACATTACTTCTATGTAAAGAGGTTTAGAAACAACATACATTTAAAGAGAAATCCTCTTAGGTCACTGTTTTGTGCCCCTAAAACAAGATGAGTAGCACTTTGAAGGCGACAGAAATGTTGGCATTACTTTTTGGTGTTACTGATGGGCCAAAGCCCATGATGGGTTTGTGTTGAACATAAACCCAGGAAACAGTTATCAAAGGTATTTGACTCAGCCTCCAGGACAGGCCCTTTACCTTGTGCAATAGAGAAGTCTTCTCTTTGTAGCCATACTTCTCAGAGGCAGCTGAGAATAGCATTGTCTTTAATATAAAATATTGCAGTGTAATACTGTATGTTTATGTCTTACTCATCTGGATTCAGTAACATTCAAAATCAGCATATCTTTCTGTGGGTTAGTTTTGTAGGTAATGTCTCGGTAAAATCATATTAAGTAGGGCTGAGGTTTCTAAAATGTTTTGATTACACAGCAGTATCAGGAAAGTGGTCTTTAAGCATGTCCCCTCAGTGTATTTATACTTCTGTATTCTTATAGCAGTGTTATGTACATTAAAAACGTGGAGAAATAGACATTTTAAGAGGGTAAAAATAGGGAAGTTCTAATACTTTCTTCTAATACGCCACTTTGATGATCATTTTTATACAGAGCTTGTTTTATCATCAAAAATCATTTTAACTTAGCATGTTATAGAATGTGTAAATTTTACTTAGTTTTACTTTAAAATATAAGTTTTATATTTTTAACTTAGCATGTTATAGAATGTGTTTACTGTGTGTAAGTCACTGCTAGTTGCTGAACAAGAGACAAAATATATTTCTTATTCTTAATGTTTCTGTACATTTGAGGAGCCTGAAGGTGAGTGTAGTATGGAAGCACAAGTGACTGGTTGATGGTTAAATAAAAACTCTTAAAAGAGCAATGCAGATTCAGTGAGATTTGAGCTGATCCTATTATATAAAATTAGATGAATATTTGATTGTAGTGGGTAAGGAAGGCTGAACTAATATTTGAGTGACTAATGTATGCCACTCAACGAGCTGGGCGCTTTTTGTATATTTCAGTCCTCAAGGCAGCTGTTAAGGGAGGTTTGGGTATTGGGTTTTTCTTAACCCCATTTTACAAAAGAGGCAGGATTAGATTCATCTCCATCTTTCCATAAAACTGCTCTCATCCTTGGCAAAAGAAGTACACCCATTTTTCTCCTAACTTGCCTCTTGAGCAAAGACAAAATGAGTCTTTACAGTGTTGCTATTTGCTATCCAGGCTTTTGAATTCAAATTCAGATGTAAAGATGTGGCAGAGTTGCTCCTTCTCTAAGAATTTTAATACATACACACAGCCAGTATGTATTTCAAGAAGTTTGTCCTAAAATGCCCAGTCCTTTATTCTCCTATAAGCTTTCAGTTGCCCTAGGCTCACTTTCTGAGACTGATGCTGTTTTCTTGTTCTAACATGAAATTTTCTTGTTTGGTGTTGAACATTGTAGAATGAAGGAGTAGTAACCATTTTTATTTTATGGTCTTTAGTATATTGATAGAACTCTATTTTTCAAAAATTCCTTTATTAGAATATTTGCTTTTTTTTGAAGTTAACTTACAATTTCTGTACTGTTGTCTTTACTATGCTAAACACACACTACAGCCAAAAAGGGGGAAAAAAAACCTGCTTTTTTGCAGCATTTTTATAAAGGTTGATTTAGGTGGAGAAAGAGGGTGAAGGAGTATCAGCTGAGTTGCCATCATCAATTACATGTACATTTTAGTATTTTAATTTATATTCAGCTCTTATTTCATTGTTCAGTATTTCATTTTCATATAAAATGAGAAAAAACTTAAGTATGTCTATTTTAGACTAGTGAGACTGACCATTTGTTTAAATGGCATATTTAGTTGTGGGATAGGTCAGTTTAATTTGAACAAACTGGTGGCTGTACTAATTTTTTTTAGCTCTGTGGAAATTGTGGTATAGAGAATGTTACTGACATAAATAAGTGAAAGTCTGTCTTTTGTTTGGATGTGTGTGTGTGTTGGCATATTTGTAGTGGAATATGACTGCAGGGTCAGTTGCAATTTGTCTTATTGCTACCTTGTAAAATACAGTGATTTTGCAGTTAACAAAGATCATTGGATTTTTCTTTTTTTTTTTTTTAATTCAAAAAAAAATTATTTATTTATTTATTTTTTGGAGGCTAATTACTTTACAATATTGTATTGGTTTTGCCATACATTGACATGAATCAGCCACGGGTGTACATGCGTTCCCCATCCTGAACCCTGTCCAGTACGTAGCAGCCGTACATATTCTTTAACACACTCTCAAGAATGATACGTAAAGGAGAGCTAACGCTTGTAGTTTTGGGTGACTTTCTCAGGCTCCTTAAATCCTGCTGGTTCTCAGCCACCAGGATCCTGTTGCCCTTTGGTGCACTCCGTTCTTCCTTCTTTCCTTGAGCAGTGACTGGGCTTTTGCAGTGTATTTCCTTTCCTTCAGCTTCCTTACTTGCTCTCTGAACTGACTGCTTTCTCAGCAGTGCATGATGTGCGTGTCCTTTGGTGTGGGTGCTGGAAGGGTGGGCCAGGCGGTGAAGGACTGCTGCGCGGCCCAGCCCTGGGCGCCCTGTGCAGTCAGCCTGTCCAGTCTGGGCCGAGGTTCCGTCTGCTTGAGATGGGTGTTGCTGATATGCAACTTAACTGCGGGGCTATTGAGTCTTATTTTCTGAAGTTTTAATGTAGCTACATATTTTTTAAATAGGTGTTGAAGACTTATGTATGTGTTTATTTTGCCAGTTTAACAAATAATAGAAGTATTAGAAACTAGCAGTTTTTCCCCCAAAGAAAACTGATGCTCTTCAACATTATTATTAAGCCTCTAGGACTTTTCTCTAGCAGTGTGCTCACATATGGAAAAGAAAAGAATTCTGATGTTCCATTTTCCCATATTCTTCAGAGTGCGTTTTCCTCTCAGACTGCTGCCGTTATGAAAATGTAATACAAGAATATGTTTTAGTGAGAGGCTTTCATACAGGACTGTAGATTTTGGATGATTGGTGTTCTGCAGTGAGCAGGGACTTTTGTTTTAACATCAAATGAAAAAGAAAACGTGTTTTGGAGAAAAACCCAGTTAATCTTTAACTCCCAAGCTCAGTGATTACTTTACTTAAAATCATTTTGCTTCTGAATGGTTGTCCTGGTTGGTATGAAAGGTGGAGGAGAAGCATTTTTCCAATTAAGCTTCTCTGCCTGGAGAATCCCAGGGACAGGGGAGCCTGGTGGGCTGCCGTCTATGGGGTCGTACAGAGTCGGACACAACTGAAGTGACTTAGCAGCAGCAGCCTGGATGATACTTGACTCTCCAAAGCCAGACCTACTGTCCTGTCTTCCTGTCCATAGCTGCTTGTGTAAATTCCATCAACTTTTCCATTGTCTCTTCCCATTGTCTTTGAACATTTATTTCTGAGAACAAGATCTGGATTAAGAAAATGACTCAACCACTAATATAACTGGGCTTCCCTGGTGGCTCAGAGGGTAAAGTGTCTGCCTGCAATGCAGGAGACCTGGGTTCCATCCCTGGGTCAGGAAGATCCCCTGGAGAAGGAAATGGCAACCCACTCCAGTACTCTTGCCTGGAAAATCCTATGGACAGAGAAGCCTGGTAGATTGCAGTCCATGGGATCGCAAAGAGTCAGACATGACTGAGCGACTTCACTTTCTTTCACTAATATAACTGAGAATGATTTCTAAACCTGTAAATTAATCTTGGCACCCAAAACAACAAATAGCATATGCTTGAGGTGTAATATTAATATTTGTTGAAAACTCACTGGCTATTCATGCTCTGTAGTGCTAAAAAAAATAAAAGGCAGAAATGGGATCACTTTGAGCCAGCAAAGACAGATTTTGACCCATGAAATCCTTTACATGAATTCAAATGTTGAGGTATGAATTGAAACTATTTCTACTTAGCTTTGATTTAATGCTCAGTTGAATATTCCTGTGCTTGTGTGCCTCTGCAATCTAATGCAGGTGGAGGAAAAAAATTAAAAGTTTGTTCCAAAATATTCTTGCCTGGAGAATCCCATGGACAGAGGAGCCTGCAGACTACAGTCCATGGGGTCGCAAGAGTCGGACATGACTTAGCAATTAAAAAGAGAAAAAAATAGCTTCATATTTGGTTTAAAGTACTGTTCAAGTAGACTTGATGAAGGAGATATGGATGGTACTTCAGGAGTTGTCTTTACTTGAGGAAATACTAAAAATATTTTATTGATTTCAGCAGTCTATTTACCTTACTGTATATTTAAACAATAGGAGCAAATTCCAAGAATCAAGTAAATGTATTCTAACAGGAAGCTGAATCAAGAATCTTAAGTATTCCCTGTATTCCGGGCAGTATGTGGGTAGTTCGACTATGGTAGATAACCTCTGAGCTCATTTCTCCCTCCGGAGTATAAAAGCATCAGCTGCAGCTTCTCCATATAAACAGGCAGGAGACAACTCCTTGTCCAAAGTGTGAACACTGAGTAGGACAGGACTTTCCACCTCTGATGAGGAAGGAAGGAAAGAGTATTGCAACTAGATGTGTTGGGTCTGGACAGAGGTCAGATTTTGCACACCATTTGACAAACAGCCTCCACCCCGGAAGCCACCATCTGCAGCTCACAATTGTACTCTGGCTCCCTGCTTCCCCACTCCCACTCACACATATAATAGAAGTCTTAACCATGGGTCAGCTCATTTTGACCTTTTTGGGTAAAAGACTTTATTCCTTTGGAATTCAGAAACAAGAATTTGTTTTCTGAAAAGCACATGCCATTGGATACCCTTTAACTTGACATGTGACTGAAACTTTTGTTTTAATGATTCTGCTTTCTGCAAAGGCTGCCATTATATATTTATTAAAGATGACAAACAAAAACCACCTCCTCTTTCATTACATTTTCTGCCTTCATGTTCTGTCGTTCTGAGATCTTTTTTCTTTCCCTCTCTCTGTCTCTTTCCCCCAGCTGTCGGCAGCCTCCAGCCCCTCCAGTCACAGTCCTCACAGAGCTTCAGGAAAGGACCCTTTTGCAGAGCTCTCTTTGGAGGATTTCTTATAAATCACTTTAGGTATTGCTGCTTGTTGGGGGAGACGGGGACTGAAATAACTTTTAAAAATTACCAAACATTAAGCACAAATGGCTCTTCTCTTTTGTTTCTAAAGGAGTCTAGGTTCCCCCTCTTCCTCCTCTTCTGTTCTTGCAGTGAAGAGTAATAGATCCAAATAGGGCATGAGGACAAACTGCTTTTGGAAAATGTCTGTAACATTGTTAGAAGGTGTGAAACCAAAGGACTGTCTCATGTGTACATATAAGCATCCACTGCTCACAGCAGATGGATGAGATCAAACACCACCCATTAAAAACTGGGTGTTTGTATTCAGTCTTAAAGGATTTATAGAGAACAACAGCAATTTTATACATTGGATTCAAGCTTAATAAGGAGCATCTTTAGTTTTAATGTAAAGGCCAGGATTCATTGTGAAGAATTCATTTTTAACAGTTTCTTTAAAGGGTTATTTTTTTTTATGTATGCCTTTTCACTTTAAAATGGTAATATTTTCCCCCTCCCCCAAAACCAGCTTATTATTATTTTTCTAAGGTAAGGGCAAGTGAATATGCAATGCCCTTTTTGATAGAAAGATTCTGCTTTTAATCCACACCCCCTCTTTTCCTGGAAAGCAGTGTCATTTTTCTTCTCGATGCTGGAGCCCCAGTGTAGATACACCTTGTGGATCTTTGAGAGTTTGTACTCTTCTGATTTCACAACAGTTCACTAGCATATCTATTCCAGTAATTTCTTTGGATGAGCAGTTTAAAGGATATTATGAGTGAAGAATCTGAGTGAAGAGAAAGTAGATCTTTCAGATTTTGATTTATATTAGTAAATAAATTTTTAGCAAATATCATACTGTTCCCTTAATTATCTCTAATTTTGCTATAATCTTTAGAAGTAAAATTTCAAATTTTGCTTGTTGCCTAAATGAGATTTTTATGTGGCATATTTGTGTTCATGGAGAGATTTTCTGAACTTGTCATGGAAAAATTGTTCATTCATCTTCCTTCTTTCCATACCCCTTGGTTTTTAGTAGTTAGAAAGAAACTTAGAAGGCCCTGTAATTTTGCTTCAAATACTGAGTTCTGGCTCATGATAAGCTGATTATACTGACTTTGTTTTGTAATCAGGGTTTGTGATAAGCATGCTATGAACACTTCCAGGCAAGTTGAATGGTAAAAGACACAAAGCATTTTCACTTATGAGAAGGTATCTCTTAATGCAGTGAATTAACTCACACTCTTTTTTTTTAATTTTTTTCCAGATACAGTTTATGTAACTAGATGGAAGAGAATGGAATTATTCCAAAAAGACAAGTGCTCAAGCGGCAAATACTTACTTCCAGCAAAATCCAAACTGCTGTCTCTTAAACTCTCTTCTTCCATTAGAATGCTACAGTAACCCAGTAAAGGCCCATGAAGGAAACTGGGACTAGTCTATAGGAGAACGTATCAATACAGTTTATAAAGCCAAGAAATGCCATGATTTCAGACTAAGAGCTGTCTTTTTGGTGACTAACCCTTCAGTTCTTTGAACTCTTATTAATACCCATAATCAGTAACCTACCAAGAAAAGCCCTTATTTGGAAAGTGTGAAATTTGTATTTGGAAAAGCTGCCTGGAGAGAAGAGCTGTGTCCTTTACGCTAATGCACCAGGACTCCTTTGGGGGGATCAAATCATAATTCTTCATTATGCAGTATCTTTCTTTTCTCCAGTCCTCACAGATACAGAAACAGTAACTAAAATTAACTTTTCTTTTTAAAAAAAAAATTATATATTCAGTTTGCAGTAGACATTCCTTAAGTATTTGTATTTATTTATGATTATCAATTTACGTAACATTAATATTGTATCAGACCTCCTTATGAAAATGAGTATGGATGTACACAGTATGTGTGATTGTTATCCATAAGAATGAACCTGATTCAGAATGCTTCTCAGCTGACATACAGAGCACTAAATATTTTAAGGCAAGTCCATAGGTCTGAATCGCTTAAGAATTCTCAGTCTCTATGGGATTTAGGGAAGCATTATAAATGCATTAATCCTTATAGTCAATTCTGTGCCTAGGATTTTGCAAGGGAACAGTTCACTGAACTAGGAAAAGCACTACATTTTAAATTCAGCATTAGTGCATTGGGAAGGAACTTTACTGCTTTGTGCTTGGCATGTCATTATTTTCCATTTGACATTAGGGCCTTTCCAAAATGAATGTGAGGAATTGCTTTCACTTCAAGACTTTCCTTCTTTTCAGTAAAACTCTAGGAGGTATTATAGGGGGAGGGGAGGGGACAAAATCCTTGAACCTTTTATTTGGCTCATGCCATGTTATGATCATGTACCTTTTAAATAAGGGGAAATAGTATCTTTAAAATTAATGTCTAGCCAAGAGTTTAGTTAATGAAGAATTAAACTGCACTGTTGATCAGTGCTTTGTGTAAATACATCTTAACATTTGGGTTGAGAGGGGCCTTAAGAAGGACAGTTTGTTGTAGGAAAGCAATTCTGTACATGAGTTTAAGCATACTTGTTGCATTGTCTCTGCAGATTCTATTTTTGTTTACAATATTAAAATGTATGTTAGCAAAAATGGGTGGATTTTCAAATAAAATGCAGCTTCCACAAAACTTTTGTTATGGTATTCTGGTCTGAGGTGCATTTTCTTTTTTCTGTTTTTCTTTATCATTGGTATTATTATTTTTTGCTAATAAAAGTATATCCCAGTGATTATATTTGATGATTTAATAAAATGTAAAATTTATTTCTGTTTTAACTTAATTTCCAAAAAGCTTTATCTTTGTACTTTTGTTACCTTCTAGACATTGATACGCTGAACTATTTATTAAAATTGTTCATTTTTGCATTTTGATCAGATGCCTTCAGTCAGGTAAGTTTAAGGGAGAAAATGCTGTGAATTTGACGTATTGATGCATGTGATCTGTCTGCCATAAAAGTCTCTGACTGTATCGTGTTTCGTAGTGAATAGTAAGTAGGATTCAGAATACATGGTAGAGGGACCAAAAGCTTTGCATTGATAAATGTGTCTGCATACTATTTGCCATGGTTGGAAAAAATAAGTCTTTAACCGATACACTTTGTGAATATTACCACTTTTTTAAGTTTCACTGTTATTAAACCATTTTCATACAAACTGGAAAATGTACTTTTGTAAGTTAACTTCCTTACCATTATGACGGATTTTGATTTGTCTCTCCTGGTGTTCGAGTGGATGTTATAGTTGAGGTCTATGGCTTGTTCCTTTTATACTGTGTGTTTTTTTTTTCCCCCCACTATATTCAAGTTTGTGAAATGCTTCAGAAACATTTCCATCTTATGGTTCAAACTTTGGGGCTTGTTGGGTTGGTATTATCTCCATTATACCCAGTTCACAGATTGGAATTAGAGCCTTGCGCAGGTCGATTAGCTAATAGACCTTGGAGTCAGGCCTTACATGAACTGAGAGGGGAATTGTTTCCTTCTGTGGTCTAGCCTGGTGACCGCTGTTTATTCTCAGATGGAGCACATTTCCCACTTCCTGCTCTAATGTCTAGATGTGATTGACAAGGAAAAGCACAAACCACACACCCATGTTAGCTTTCTAATCAGAATGTAACAAGTGAGGTAAATCAGCTGTTGAATACATAAAAAAACACAAAACTGAATCAGGTTATAAACCTGTATATGCCCACACCATCTTACAGTCTAGGTAGCAAGTTGGAAGTGGCTACAGAGATTGTTAGCAGAGGGAAGCTAGCCCATCCCAAATAGTTTTCAAAATTTTAGGCTTTAACATCTCATTATTACTATTCATTACATTAAGATACATTTTTCTTAATAAGTGACTATGAGAATCCGTATTTAGGAAGAGGCATTATGTTAGAGCAGGAATTGTTTACTTCTCCACAAGCCACCGAAACATTAGTCCTAGAATATAGGACTTTATGGGATAAGTTTCTCCTTGAACTAAAATAATTGCAAGGTTCTTCTGTTGTTTAGATGATAAAGAATCAGCCTGCATTGCTGGAGACCTGGGTTTGATCCATGGGTTGGGAAGATCCCCTGGAGAAGGGATTGGCTACCCACTGCAGTATTCTGGCTTGGAGAATTCCATGGACAGAGGAGCCTGGCAGGCTACAGTTCATGGGGTTGCAAAGAGTCAGACACGACTGAATGACTTTCACTTTTTTTCCCCCACGTTCTCTTGCTTACCGTCACTAATAAGCATGTTTCCAAATTCTTAAGAATTCAGATTACTGATGTCATGCCTGTTCTCCAGCACTGCATGGAGAAAACCAGAATGTCTTGTCAAGGTGAGGGTGGCTCCTGTGTGTGCAGCAGTGGTTGGCTCACAGTCTGTGGAGAGGCCCCCAGCAGTCATCCAGGTGAATAATCTTTTTCCTTGAGAAAAGATGACTTCACAACTTGCATGAGTCCTTTGCACCCATCTTCGATCTTTTGTTCTGTCGCATTTGCTACCTTGCATGGATCTGACTAGACCTAGAATTCTGCAGTCTGAATAGACTCTGAGTGGAAAGGCTGCTGTGTTACCTAACATGCAGTCTCTCTCAGAAGAGCTCAAGCTTACTCCTTGCTTTTACTAAGCAGTGGCATTCTGTTCAGTGTGTCACCAATCAGGTTTTCTAAGTCTCTAGCTAGTGTTTTGGTCTAGTTTTGCTAAAAGCACTTAGGAAATGCCCCATTTGTTACTGATGTAGCAGGCAGGTGTCGTTTTTATGCTATATGGAACTCCCCACATTGTCAAAAGTTAAGGTCTTTCTGTGGTCATTTTGGGGGCAGATGTGATGGTTTTGTGGCAGAGTAGGGTAGGCTGGTTGTAGGCATTCAGCTAGAAGAAGCAAAAAGAGAATGTTTTATGGAAGCTTCGCTTCCTAATAAGTTCTCATTCAGAAGAACTTTACTATAAAAGCTGATTTCAAAGTTGGTTTTGAAATAGAAATCTCTGCATGAGAGTCACCTGGGGAGCTAAACGTCACCCTGTCTGAGCTCCTTCTGTCTGCCTGCTGTGGTCACGGGCACTTGGCAGCCGTCTTGTACACTCCCCATGAGTGAGCAGCAGGCTGTTGTGCCGTGCCTGGGACTGTAGGCAAAGAGATGCCCAAAGGGAAGGAAGCAGCCCCCTCTCTCCTTCACACACCGGGACTCCAGGGTCTGCACTGGTGTGCAGAGCTTGCAGTTAGTGTACCTGACGTTTCAAGAGCACTTTAAATGGAAGAGTCAGGCTCGCTGCACTGGTACTGTCACCCAGCCTAGTGGCTGTCTTAAAAGGCGCGGTGAAATCTGCTTTTCTAATCATCATGTTTTAAATTTTAAATTATTTAATTGGAGGCTAATTACTTCACAATATTGTAGTAGTTTTTGCCATACATTGACATGAATCAGCCATAGGTGTAACATGTGTTTTGTCTTGACGTAGGGTAGGAACTGAAAAGCTCTTTACTCCCATGTAATTACTCATCGGTGGCAGAGTTGAAGTACCCAAATGAGGCAGAAGCACCGCAGTAGGAGGGATAAGACTCAGTGAGAGATTCCCCAGGGGCCCAGCCACAGGGTTGTCAGAGGCAGGTGCGGAATGGCCGCACCACTGGTGCTCATAGCAGCTCTTGGGAGGAGCCAGTCTTCTGACAGCTGTACTGATAGGTAGAACTTGGAATTCACAATGGACAGAATTGACAGCACTGTAGGTCCAAGGTGCAAAGCAAGGCATGACAGCTGCATCTGAAAGCAGTAATATAGATTAGTGTCATATTGACTTAAAAGCAAGCCAAACAGAATAGGATAATGTGAAACGACAGAAAATACATGTAGCAATAATAGTCTGTGCCCCTGGTTCCTGGCACAGAGCTTCTAAAACCTCTGTTATTTCCCAGGTCATAGGAGAGCACTAAGAGCGTCTTTTGTTCTAATAGTTGGTCTTTGGCCTAGTTCCTCACTCAAAGTTTATAAATCCCTTGGCATTTCCTGGGTGATGGGAGTGCCTTCTGTTCTAATGGGGCAACTCTTGGTAGATTCCCAGCTAGCTTCAAGATGGAGCTAGTCATCAGAAAGACAAAGCCATGTTTAGAAGTTTGGAAATTTCAGCACCAACCTCATCCTCCAGGAAAGGGGAGGGGAGGGGGCTAGAGACTGAAGGATCAATCTTGTCCGTGTCATGAAGCTTCCATAGAAATGCTAATCTGAAGGAGTTTAGAGCTTCCAGGTGGTGAACACATACATCCATGTGCCAGGAAGCTGGTGCACCCCAACTGCATGGAGACACAAGCTCTGGCACTTGGGACTCGTTCAGAAGACTTTACCCTCTGTGAGTCCTCATCTGTCTTTTCTATATCCTTTATCATATCCTTTTAATATAATAAATTGGTAAAATTTAAGTGTTTCCTTGCATTTTGTGAGCTGTTCTAACAAATTGTCAGGACCACATAGGGGGTCACAGAAGCCCTGATTTATAGTTCAGTGGAACTACAGGTGACTACCTGGACTTATAATTGGCCTGTGAGCGAGGGTAGGGAGAGGCAGTCTTGCGGGACTGAGCCTGTAATCCATGGTGTCTGTGCTAACTGTAGTTAGTATGAGAATCGTAGGAACCCTGACCAGTGTCTTAACTGGTGTGGAAAACCTGTACATCTGGTGTCATATTGTGTGAGAGTAGACACTCGAGAGTTTTTCTTATACAAATAATATGCCTAATAACCAAGGTGTTTATGTGATTGAGAGAGAGCATTTCAAAATATATGTCCGTTCTACTAGCACGTATCTATTTGGGTAAGGAGGGTGGAATTGCCTCCAACCTAGTACCAGCATAAATTCCAAATGAGTTAAAACGTAAAAATGTAAGGAGGTAAGGTGACTTACCTCAGTCAAGTAGAAAAAGGGAAGGATATGATAAACAGTTCACCAAAGATCTAATGACCAATGAAAAAATGATCATTAACACCTCGGGTTGGGCACAGTCCTTGGCCTGTAGAGTCTGGCTCCAGAACTGCCGTAACCACTGTGCCGTATACTGTGATAGTGGACCCATTCATAGCGGATGCCTGCCTATCAGACTGCTTCTGTGTGACACCATGGGCAAGAGTACAGAGTGTGATGGCTAATCTAAAGCTGAAGTGAGTATATATAAACCAGTACAGCCTTTTTTTTTTTAAATTGGTGAGATGTTGCCAGAGCACTTGAGATCTTATCCTGCACCTAGTAATTATACTTTCAGAAAATATGTCTGGGTAAATCATTTGGGGGTGGGATTTTAGCTGGGTGACTTCAATTGTGGGGGTGTGCTAAGTCGCTTCAGTCGTGTCCAACTCTGTGACCCCATGAACTGTAGCCCACCAGACTCTCCATGGCATTCTCCAGGCAAGAATACTAGAGTGGGTTGCCATTCCCTTCTCCAGGGGATCTTCCTGATCCAGGGATTGAACCCTTGTCTCTTAAGTCTTCTGCATTGGCAGGTGGGTTCTTCACCACTAGCACCATCTGGGAAGTGCTCAACTGTTGTGTAGTAAGTTTAAAAATAGGAATTGTCCATATCACAGACTAAGAGGTCAGATTAATGAATTGTGTTCTCCCGGAAGCCACCCCACCACCCCAGACCGTCCCTGCAACACACAGCAACCTGAGTCTCATGGTTGACATCAGCAGACAGTGGACAATTGGTGACTCAGACCTTAACTGTTATCGTTCCAGATTAGAAGCCAGTGTATACCACTAAGCTCTGCCAATTCCCAGGCCCACCAGCCAAAGGTAACAGATGGTTTCAACCCTCAGGGGAGGTTTGGACTGCTGATAACAAGGCAGAGGGAAGGTGTCTCCACTGAAGACAGGAGGAATACTGGTCTGATGTGCTTAGGAGAACAAGATTCCTTACCCATCACTCAGTAGAGAAGAGGGGCTTCCGTTCATCAGCATGGGTTCTACTTTCATGAGAAATTGAGAAGGTAAGTGGAACCCCCCAGGAAACTTGTCCTATGTTAGGGGCAACTAGAGGGCCCATAAGGCATTTTTAGTTTCACACTTAACAAGTAGCTTCTCAGGCATAGTCTCTCAATTGCAAGCCTTAGTGTACATGTTTCATAAAGTTTCCACACTTGATAATTTTCTCCTCAATGTGTAGCTTCCAGAGATGGGTGGAGTTTACCCAGTACTTGCTGGATCCATCTGTCGGTTGGCCAGCCTCTCCCCGTCAGTCCTGCATGTTAACTGCTGGAACCCTTCAGTCTGCCTCTGTGGCTCACTGCTCACCAAGCCTTAAAGTCTATGTCACTTCCCACCTTTCTCACGCTTCCATTCTGGATGTTTCTGCTCAGGATTTTCCACTGAATAGAACTTGAGCTTTCTGCCCCTTTGCGTTTATATGGTTAACCGATTTTGACTGTTCAAATTCTGTCACTCCTGGGAGGAAAAACTAGCAACTCTGGTCATTTTTAGGGGCTCTATAAATCAGGCAGCCCTTTCAGAAAGCCATGAAAGCATTTGTGGTGTTTGCCCTGTTATCCCTCTTCTGGAAATCTAAAGAAATTAACCCAGAGTGTGGAAAATACTTTATGCAAATGAATACATTACAGTGATCGAGATTACCAAAGGAACAACTGAGTCAAGTAAGAATAAAGTCAGTGACAAGTCCTGAAGAATATTTCCATTAGAGGTTAGTAAAGAATTCACCAGATGGTCAACACTGAAATCAGATGGATTATATTCTTTGCAGCCAAAGATGGAGAAGCTCTATACAGTCAGCAAAAACAAGACTGGGAGCTGACTGTGGTTCAGATCATGAACTCCTTATTGCCAAATTCAGACTTAAATTGAAGAAAGTAGGGAAAATCACTGGAGAAGGAAATGGCAAGCCACTCCAGTGTTCTTGCCTGGAGAATCCCAGGGACGGGGAGCCTGGTGGGCTGCCGTCTATGGGGTCGCATACAGTCGGACACGACTGAAGTGACTTAGCAGTAGCAGTAGCAGGGAAAACCACTAGACAGTTCAGGTATGACCTAAATCAAATCCCTTATGATTATACACTGGAAGTGAGAAATAGATTTAAGGGACTAGATCTGATAGAGTGCCTGATGAACTATGGATGGAGGTTCATGACATTGTACAGGAGACAGGGATCAAGACCATCCCCATGGAAAAGAAATGCAATAAAGCAAAATGGCTGTCTGAGGAGGCCTTACAAATAGCTGTGAAAAGAAGAGAAGCAAAAAGCAAAGGAGAAAAGGAAAGATATAAGCATCTGAATGCAGAGTTCCAAAGAATAGCAAGGACAGATAAACTCCTCAGCGATCAATGCAAAGAAATAGAGAAAAACAACAGAATGGGAAAGACTAGAGATCTCTTCAAGAAAATTAGAGATACCAAGGGGACATTTCATGAAAAGATGGGCTCAATAAAGGACAGAAATGGTATGGATCTAACAGAAGCAGAAGATATTAAGAAGAGGTGGCAAGAATACACAGAAGGACTGTACAAAAAAGGTCTTCACAACCCAGATAATCACGATGATGTGATCACTGACCTAGAGTCAGACATCCTGGAATGTGAAGTCAAGTGGGCCTTAGAAAGCATCACTACGAACAAAGCTAGTGGAGGTGATGGAATTCCAGTTGAGCTATTCCAAATCCTGAAAGATGATGCTGTGAAAGTGCTGCACTCAATATGCCAGCAAATTGGGAAAACTCAGCAGTGGCCACAGGACTGGAAAAGGTCAGTTTTCATTCCAATCCCAAAGAAAGGCAATGCCAAAGAATGCTCAAACTACTGCACAATTGCACTCATCTCACACGCTAGTAAAGTAATGCTCAAAATTCTCCAAGCCAGGCTTCAGCAATACATGAACTGTGAACTTCCAGATGTTCAAGCTGGTTTTAGAAAAGGCAGAGGAACCAGAGATCAAATTGCCAATATCCACAGGATCATGGAAAAAGCAAGAGAGTTCCAGAAAAACATCTATTTCTGCTTTATTGACTATGCCAAAGCCTTTGACTCTGTGGATCACAATAAGCTATGGAAAATTCTTCAAGAGATGGGAATGCCAGACCACCTGACCTGCCTCTTGAGAAACCTATATGCAGGTCAGGAAGCAACAGTTAGAACTGGACATGGAACAACAGACTGGTTCCAAATAAGAAAAGGAGTTCGTCAAGGCTGTATATTGTCCCCCTGCTTATTTAACTTCTATGCAGAGTACATCATGAGAAACGCTGGGCTGGAAGAAGCAAAAGCTGGAATCAAGATTGCTGGGAGAAATATCAATAACCTCAGATATGCAGATGATACTGCCCCTATGGCAGAAAGTGAAGAGGAACTCAAAAGCCTCTTGATTGAAAGAGGATAGTGAAAAAGTTGTCTTAAAGCTCAACATTCAGAAAACGAAGATCATGGCATCTGGTCCCATCACTTAATGGGAAATAGATGGGGAGACAGTGGAAACAGTGAGTGTCAGACTTTATTTTTTGGGGCTGCAGAATCACTGCAGATGGTGATTGCAGCCATGAAATTAAAAGATGCTTACTCCTTGGAAGGAAAGTCATGACCAACCTAGATAGCATGTTCAAAAGCAGAGACATTACTTTGCCAACAAAGGTCCGTCTAATTAAGGCTATGGTTTTTCCAGTAGTCAAGTATGGATGTGAGAGTTGGACTGTGAAGAAAGCTGAGCACTGAAGAATGGATGCTTTTGAACTGTGGTGTTGGAGAAGACTCTTGAGAGTCCCTTGGACTGCAAGGAGATCCAACCAGTCCATTCTGAAGGAGATCAGCTCTGGGTGTTCTTTGGAAGGAATGATGCTAAAGCTGAAACTCCAGTACTTTGGCCACCTCCTGCAAAGAGTTGACTCATTGGAAAAGATTCTGATGCTGGGAGGGATTGGGGGCAAGAGAAGGGGACAACAGAGGATGAGATGGCTGGATGGCATCACCGACTCGATGGACGTGAGTTTGAGTGAACTCCGGGAGCTGGTGATGGACAGGGAGGCCTGGCGTACTGCAATTTCATGGGGTCACAAAGAGTCTGACACGACTGAGTGACTGAACTGAGCTGAACTGAAAGAGTTCATGGAGACCAGGAAAAACCAGTCAACTAGAGAGTAACCAGGGAAGAGACGTCAAGCATATAGATGAAGAAGTCAAGAATGATCCACTCAAGTGAAACAAAGCTCAACCCTGCCTATTGGACTGAGCAGGTAGGAATATAAATGTTACCCTAGCTACACCCAGGCTTTGGCAGGGACAGAAGCCAGAGTGCATGGACCTGAGGAGATGGGAAAAATGCAGAGGCATTAAGCAGCTCGGTTACGAACTTAAAGCGGTCAAGGACAATAAACAGGGCATACAGGCACAGGAAGAGTTTTCTTTTAAGATGAAGGTAAATTTACTTTGTTCATGCACTTGGCACTTTGAGTGCCTTCTATGAGCATGTAGTTCGAAGTGTGAGAAACTATCAAAGTGGGATTTGTGGGCTGTGATGGGGCACTCAGCTCAGCATACAAGTCTCCCCAGGTCTCGTGGGGAGAAGAATGCTCTTTATTTAATTTGGGAGAGGAGGGAAAGGATTTCTGACCTAGATGCCAACAGCTTGGGTGGCCATCAAAGCAGGATCGCGGGGAGCAGTGCTGACCTGCCCAGCCTCCACTTGCCACCACTTCCTGCCTGTCATTCAAATAAACAGTGTGCCTGCAGCAGGGGAAAAAAGAGTTTTGCTTTTATGGAATGTATTTTCCTGTGAGAGTAGTGAATAGACAAAATTTTATGACGTGAAGAGTACTATAGGAAAAAAGGTGACGAGATAAGTGATGTGATCATAGTATGGTTGGCATTCAGTCACTAAGTTGTGTCCAACTCTTTGCAACCCCATGGACTGCAGCACGCCAGTCTCCTCCGTCCTTCACTATCTCCCAGAACTTGTTCAGACTCAATGTCCATTGAGTCGGTGATGCCATCCAACCATCTCATCCTCTGTCACCCCCTTTTCCTTCTGCCCTCAATCTTTCCCAGCCTCAGAGCCTTTTCTGGTGAGTTGGCTCTTCGCATCAGGTGGCCAAAGGATTGGAGCTTCAGTTTTTGTATCAGTCCTTCCAATGATTACTCAGGGTCGATTTTCAATAGGATTGACTGGTTTGGTCTCCTTGCTGTGCAAGGGACTCTCAGGAGTCTTCTCCAGCACCACAGGTAGCACTGCTGCTGCTGCTAAGTCGCTTCAGTCGTGTCCGACTCTGTACGACCCCCGTGGACTGCAGCCTACCAGGCTTCTCCGTCCATGGGATTCTCCAGGCAACAACACTGGAGTGGGTTGCCATTTCCTTCTCCAATGCATGAAAGTGGCAAGTGAAAGTGAAGTCGCTCAGTCGTGTCCAACTCTTAGCAACCCCATGGACTGCAGCCTACCAGACTCCTCCATCCATGGGATTTTCCAGGCAAGAGTACTGGAGTGGGGTGCCATTGCCTTCTCCCACAGGTAGCGCAGAGTATGGTAATACTTTTCTATAAGCTATCAAGGAAAACCTTGGATGAGATGACATTTGAACCAAGACACATGACGTGAGGAAGCAAGATGGTACGATGTGGAGACTGGCTGCCTTCTCCACATACACAGGCAAAGGAAAAGACTGAAGATCCTAAAGGAGACGGTGCTGGGCTTCTCGGAGCAGCATCAACGATACCAGGAAGGCTTGAGCAGAGTGGGTGAGAGGGAACGTGGTGGAAGCTGAGGTCAGGGAGATGGCAGCAGGCCATGGCTTTCTAGGTCACCCTGAGGTTTAGACTTCATTCCGAGATGGGATGCTGCTGCTGCAAATGTTGAGCAGAGGATTCTTTAAGACCTTTTGTTGGCAAAAAGAGCACTGTGGTTGTGTATTGAGAGAGAAAAGAAGGAAATGGCAAATCATTAGGAGACAATCGTAATAGTCTCTAAAGCATGAGCAAAACTTAGGCAGTGTGTAGTATGGCTGGAAAAGCTGGCCAAAGATAGGACACAAACAGCAGAAGGAGAATGTCCTGGAAGTTGACCACGGTGACAGGAGACTTCTGAACACCCCTCCTTCTGCGGGCACCGTGAATGTAC
This sequence comes from Bos javanicus, assembly GCF_032452875.1. Taxonomy (NCBI): domain Eukaryota; kingdom Metazoa; phylum Chordata; class Mammalia; order Artiodactyla; family Bovidae; genus Bos; species Bos javanicus. Next base: position 9,828,815 of record NC_083896.1, read on the forward strand.
AGCAACACACGGGGCAAGCACCTCTACAGGAAATCCAGATACAGCTGAGCAACGCTTGTGTGCCAAGTCGTGTCTGACTCTGCGATCCCATGGACTATATAGCCCAGCAGGCTCCTCTGTCCATGGAATTTTCTAAGCAAGAATACTAGAATATTCAAGCAAGAATACTAGAGTGGGTTACCATTTCCTCCTTCAGGGGATCTCCCTGACCCAGGGGTCAAACCTGCATCTCCTGTGTCCCCTGCATTAGCGGATTCTTTACCACTGAAATACCATAGAAGCCCTCTGAACAACTTTACACATCAGGTAAATGAGGAAATACTCACATCAAACAGGTAAGGCTGAGACACAGTTTCGCCATAAACTCCACCCTGGCCAGCACAGTACCATACAATCGAAATTTTCTCTGAGGAGCGAAGGGTTTGCATCCCACATTTAGCACCTCAACTTATAAGATTCCTGTGCAAGAGATGGCTTTACTAGTGAGTTCTGCCAAACATTTAAAGAATGAATACCAACACTTTTCAAACTTCCCAAAAATAAAAGAGTAGAAAATACTTCCAAACTCATTTTTTTTTTTTTTGAGGCTATCATTATCCTGATACTAAAACTGCCAAGTCACTTCAGTCGTGTCCGACTCTGTGCGACCCCATAGACGGCAGCCCACCAGGCTCCCCTGTCCCTGGGATTCTCCAGACAAGAACACTGGAGTGGGTTGCCATTTCCTTCTCCAATGCATGAAAGTGAAAAGTGAAAGTGAAGTCGCTCAGTCATGTCCGACTCTCAGCGACCCCATGGACTGCAGCCTTCCAGGCTCCTCCATCCATGGGATTTTCCAGGCAAGAGTACTGGAGTGGGGTGCCATTGCCTTCTCTGGATACTAGATAATGGTTAATATCCAAAATATATAAAGAATGCATGCACTAAACATCAAAAAAAAAAAAAAAAGCAATTTAAAAATGGGCAGAAGACCTGAATAGTTCTATTTTCAAAGAAGAAATACAAATGGCTGACAGGTACATGAAAATGTGCTCAGCATCACTAATCAGGGAAACAAAACCCAAAATCACAATGACATCACCTCACACCTCTTAGGATGGCTATTATCAACAAGATGAAAGATGACAAATAGTGCTGAGAAACTGTAGAGAAGGAAACCCTTGTGCACTGTTGGCTGGAATGTAAACTAGTACAGCCACTCTGGGAAGCAGTGTGGAAGCTCCTCAGGAGATTAAAAATAGAACATGGTGCAACAATTCTTCTTCTGGGTGTGTCTCCAAAGGAAACAGAACCATTATCTTCAAGAGACAGCTAACTTCTCATGTTCACTGCAGTATTCTTCTCTATAGCCAAGGTATAGAAACCACCTCAGTGTCTGTCAACAGATGAAGTGACCAAGAAACGAACTGTGATAAATGTATACACACAATAAAATATTACTCTATCTTTAAAAAGAAGGAAATCCTGTCATTTGTGACAATATAGATGAGACTGTTAGGTCATTCTGCTAAGTGAAATAAGCTAGAAAAAGAAAATTACTGTATACTATCCCTTATATGTGGAATCAAAAAAAAAAAAAATAGGAACAGAGAAGTAGAAAATTGATTTGTAGGGGCTGAAGGGTGGGGGAAATCGGGAGAGGTTAATAAAAGGGTAGAAAGTTTTAGTTATAAGAAGAATAAGGTCTGCAGATTTAATGAGTAACCTGGTAACTAGAGTTGATGACATTGTATTGTATAATTGAAATTTACTAAGAAAGTAGAACCTAAATGTTCTTACCCTTCCCCTCCCAAAAGGTAAGAATGTGAGGTGATGGATATGTTAACTTTATGGTAGGAATAATTTCACAATGTGTAATATATCAAATCCCCATACTGTACACTGTAATTATCTTATAATTTTTTTGTCAATTATATGTCAATAAAGTTAAAAGAATGCTAATAGCATTAATTACTTAAGAGTAGGAGTTAAGGAAGTTTAAAAAAAGAGGAAATAAGCTGCAAAAATCAACAGGAGGAAGGGAAGAACTGAGTGGTCAGGAGTGGAGGTGGAAGAAAGGCAAATGGAGAGCCTGGAATACAGGCACATACAGAGGGCACTCTGCAGAAAATGTCTTTTTCAAAAAGCATCTTTCCTTTCTGAAAGCATCTCCATCGTTGAGGGAAGCACTGGCCGCTTGATGAGAAAATGGAGCATAGCAGTAGCTGTGAACTCTGCAGCCTTGCTGTGGGTTTAACCCCGACTTTACACAAGTAGAGGATTCCATCGACAGAGGAGCCTGGTGGGCTACAGTCCATGGGGTCACAGAGTTGGACTTGAGTGAGCGACTAACACTTTCAACCTTTTTCAACTTTGGACAAGTTATATACTCTCCCTGTGCCTGAGTTGCTTCATCTGTGGTGGTGGTGGTTAGTTCCTAGGTCGTGTCCGACTCTTTGACACTATGAACTGTAGCCTGCCAGGCTCCTCGGTCCATGGGATTTCCCAGGCAAGAATACTGGAGTGGATTGCCATTTCCTTCTGCAGGGGATCTTCCCAACCCAGGGATCGAACCCAATCGAATGGATTGGGATGGATTCCTTACCACTGAGCCACCAGGTGGTATAATGGTGCCTACCTCATAGGACTGTTGTATTTAATGAATTAATAAATGGAAGCATTTAAAAATGGCCTGGCACACGATAAAGGTTTAGTTCATAAGTACTATTCTTACTGGGATGCAGAATAGCTTGTGACTGATTAAGAGGCTAGATTCTGGAGACAAAACCCCTGTCAAATCCCGACTCTGACCTCTACTCGCTGGGGAAATTCGGGAAAGTTACTAAATTTCTCTCTGCCTCTTTGGTTATGTGTGAAGTGAAAATGATTAAAGATCCTTCCTCAGAGGATTATGTGAAGGATCAACTAGGTTAATATAAGCAAAGTGCATTTAAATGCATTTAAGAGTTTGCTCTTATTAGTGTTACCAAAGAACTTTGAAACTATCAGTGTTTGTATCTATCTACCCTGCTTTGTTTGAGTAGTTGATATCAGCCCAGTGCTCGTGGAGGTCTCATGAGCTGCTTCTGGAGTGGAACCCTGACCCCCTTACTCCTCATGACCTCAAGCAAGGAGCCTTTGGTGCTGAGGCAGCTTCAGTTCAGTTCAGTCACTCAGTCGTGTCCGACTCTTTGCAACCCCATCGACTGCAGCACGCCAGGCCTCCCTGTCCATCACCAACTCCCAGAGTTTACTCAAACTTATGCCCATTGAGTCAGTGATGCCATCCAACCATCTCACCCTCTGTTGTCCCCTTCTCCTCCTGCCTTCAATCTTTCCCAGCATTAGGGTCTTTTCCAAGGAGTCAGTTCTTCACATCAGGTGGCCAAGGTATTGGAGTTTCAGCTTCAGCACTTCCAATGAATATTCAGGACTGATTTCCTTTAGGATGGACTGGTTGGATCTCCTTGCAGTCCAAGGGACTCTCAAGAGTCTTCTCCAACACCACAGTTCAAAAGCATCAATTCTTCAGCACTCAGCTTTCTCTATAGTTCAACTCTCACATCCATACATGGAAAAACCATAGCTGTGACTAGATGGACCTTTGATGGCAAAGTAATGTCTCTGCTTTTTAATATGCTGTCTAGGTTGGTCATAGCTTTTCTTCCAAGGAGTAAGCGTCTTTTAATTTCGTGGCTGCAGTCACCATCTGCAGTGGTTTTGGAGCCCCCCAAAATAAAGTGTCACTGTTTCCATTGTTTCCCCATCTATTTGCCATGAAGTGATATTAAAAAGCAGAGATATTACTTTGCCAACAAAGGTCCATCTAGTCAAGGCTATGGTTTTTCCAGTGGTCATGTATGGATGTGAGAGTTGGACTGTGAAGAAGGCTGAGCACTGAAGAATTGATGCCTTTGAACTGTGGTGTTGGAGAAGACTCTTGAGAGTCCCTTGGACTGAAAGGAGATCCAACCAGTCCATCCTAAAGCAGACCAGTCCTGGGTGTTCATTGGAAGGACTTATGCTAAAGCTGAAAGTCCAGTACTTTGGCCACCTCCTGCAAAGAGTTGACTCACTGGAAAAGACTCTGATGCTGGGAGGGATTGGAGGCAGGAGGAGAAGGGGACAACAGAGGATGAGATGGCTGGATGGCATCACTGACTCAATGGACGTGAGTCTGAGTGAACTCCAGGAGTTGGTGATGGACAGGGAGGCCTGGCATGCTGTGTTTCATGGGGTCGCAAAGAGTCGGACACGACTAAGCGACTGAACTGAACTGAACTTATGGAATCAGGTGCCATGATCTTAGTTTTCTGAATGTTTTCTGAGGCAGCTTCAACAATACTATACTTTGAGGTGGCAACACTGTTTTGAAAACTGCAAGCCCCACAAATCTAACCCTAGGTTTACTTAGGTTGGCAGTTTCAGGTGCCCTCAGATAAAGCAGAATACTTTCTACAGTAATTTGTGTGCATGTGTGTTCAATTGCTTCAGTCATGTCTGACTCTTTGTGATCCCATGGACTGTGGCCTGCCAGGCTCCTCTGTCCTTGGGATTCTCCAGGCAAGAACATTGAGTGGGTTGCCATGCCAGGAATCTTCCTGATCTGCCTCTTCCTGACATCCAGGGAATCTTCCTAACCCAGAGATCAAGCCTGCATCTCCTGCACTGGCAAGTGGATTTTTTTACTACTGAGTCACCAGGGAAGCCTTAAAGTAGTTTGAGCCCTTTTTAAAATTTGTGACATTTATACAATTTGTAACAATAAATTTATAAAATTTATAAGAATAGATACCTTGAAGCCTTATTTAGTGTCCTGGAAACTACACGGTACTATCGAAAACATTGACTTCAGCGAGGTGAATATTCATGTCAGTCTCTGTTTTTGGATTAGGTTTGGCTGTATGTAATAAAAAGTTCACACTGACAGTGATTCAAATAAGACTTTAATTGGAGTGACCATATTCTCAACTCAAACAGCTAAATGTATCATTATAGGAGCATGGGGATAATAGATTTGAAGGAAAACCAGCAGCAACTATCATAGTCACACATTAACTATTAAAAGAACTGCCAATTTCTTGAACCTTTTCTGCTCAATGACTTTAAAACCCTACCATGTCACATGTTGTAACTTGAGATCTGAGATATCTTCAAGAGAATTACAGCTTCTAGCTTTAGAATTTAAATATTTCAAAGGAGTTAAATGCAAAAAAAAAAAAGTTAAAAGCTTATAAAAGGAAAACTAAGCTGATGGAAACTGCTTGTGCTCAGCCAATGTTACAAGGCGTGTTGAAATGTGTACCCCAATGTTACAAGGCATGTTGAAATGTGTACCTTCTCACCAGATTTTAGGCCCAGCTGTATCCCACGTTGACATTGTTCCATAAATAGCAGAGAAGCCGCAGAGGACACTTTTCAAGTGGCTAGGAGAAAATGACCCGTGCAAAACGACATGGAAGAGGCAAAGAATATCAGAGATCTGAAGTTAATTGCACACTTGAAACCAGAAGCTCAAGTGAGGAGAGACTGCCATGCCTCTGATTTGGTATCTGAGGGCTTGAAGGTAAAAGTGCCTTGCTGGCCTCTTAGTCATGCCGAGGGGAATCCAACAGAGTTCATTTCCATTCCTCTTAGGAAGGGAATGTTGCAAGGCCTAGCATATTTTTATAGCTGAGACTATACAAAAATATGGCCCCAACCCAAGAAGGCAAGAGGTCAGTGAGCTGAGCACAGGATTTGAGGAAGGAAATGCTGACAAAAGCTTTTACTAAGAATCTTTGAGGATATCTGAATCTGCAGTCCTTTGAAACTCGTTTGCTGGCTGGAAATCTGAGAACATTTCCATATGAAGAATTTTTGAGTATCTTGACGGGTTTTTGCCCTTACGCAGATTGTAAGAACAGAGTGAACTAAAACGTAACCAACCTAAAGAGTCACGGTCCAAAAAGCAGCTTTTCTGGGAACTTGAGCCTCGCAAAGTCACAGGAGTAGGAAATGGAAATACTTAATCGAGTTAAAGTCACTAATGTTTAGAAAGCCTCCGCTGCTCAAGGGCACGGTTCCTTGCGTCTAGTGCAAAAGCCAGTTTTATTCCAAGAAAAATACAGAGAGCTGTTGTTTTGAGATCTAGTAAAGCAAGCATGGATCAAGCAGGCCTTTAACAAACAGCCCTTTACTGCCACAAAAATCCCCTGATCTCTCTGACCCTGAATTGCTCCAGTGTCCAACTCTAGGACTCAGAAACAAAAATGTTACCACTGACCCACAATGCAGAATGCCCTCCCTCCCCCGTACTCAGAAGAATTTTGGAACTGGGTTTACTATTTGTCCCTACAAGCCTGATTAAATCAGCAGATCCAGGGGATGACTTCTTGGAACCCTCACATCAGGGAGTCTCTCTCTCCAGACACCCTGAAACCAGTCCCCTGCTAAAACTGAGTTCCTCTGCTGAATTTCTAGTTACCCGCTCTGTCCAAAACTATTGTATATTCCCTTTCTCATTCCACATTTGCTCTCCCTCAAGACAGAGGAGCTTCAAAGGAAAAGGGAGCCTGTAACTGAGCAGGATCCTATGAGGCCTTCCCACGACAGACCCTTCCTATGTCTCCCATCTACATCTTGTTTGTAGAAAAACTAGACTCCTAGGCTCTCCCAGAGTCCCAAAGAGTACGAAGAAGTGAGAAAATGCAGAAATAAAGGAGACAGTCAAGCAAGACAAAAGAATAACTGGTCAGGCATTAAACAAAGTCAAGGAACTTTAGCTCCTCTTCAAGGGCTATAGATAATATTCTGAGCCACATCTTTGAGCTGTTTGGCAGATACTGAAAGTCCTCCCAGATGGAAGAAGTTAACTGCATGTTGACCACAAGCATGTTGAACCCAGACAGGCTGGAACCAGAAGGTTGATAACGTTGATTCCCAATCACCATCCCAACAACCCATCAGAAGAATGTCCACAAGCTGGTCACAAACCCTGCAACCCTGTCCCTCACCCTCTCTTTTAAAACCTTTCCTGAAAGCTATCAGGGAATTTGAGTCTCTTGAGCGTTAGCTGCCCATCTTCCTTGTTTGGCCCTGCAGCTAACACTGTACTTCACTTCGTCACAGCCTAGTGTTAGCAGATTGGCTTACCGCACCCAGGTGAGTGGACCCAAATTTGGTTTAGTAACAACCTCAGGACAGAGTGGGCCCCTTGCTACAAGCGTTCAGGGCCCAGCTGTCATCAGAGCTCTGTTGGTGCGTTACAGCATGTGATGGATCAGACACAGGCACTCCCTATGCGCCTTGGGTGGATATACTGCAACTGGCAGGCGTCTTGGGCCTTCCTCCCAGAGACTGCTATTAAATGTCAGTTATCATTTCACCTGCCATGCATTGCATTTTTACTGTGTGCAGGTTACAGGCACTCTCCGTAGTCCTTGAAACAATCCTGCAATATAGGGATTAGGTTCCATGTAATACGATGAGGAAACCAGGCTTGAAAGAAGTGAAGGTGACGACCCAAGGTTCAAGGCGGCCAGCCTGGTTCCAGAGTGTTTCCCCATACTCCACTGTCTCTTCACACCTTCTTAATTTCTTCAAACTTATCTCATTCCTGGGCCATAAGAAGTAGCTTATCAGCCTGTTGCTAAAGCTGCCACCACCCAGTCGCTACTTCCCCAATCTTGAAAGGCAATGTAGAAAACTCACATGCTTGTTTACTCTGAAACCTACAAAAAATTCTCCAAAACTCATCTTGTTTCTTTTCCAAACCTACTGCTGTAGGTGTTAAAAATTTAATATTTTGAGTTAAACACAAGCACCTAACCACCTACAATATCCTGTTCTGCCATCTTCTACTTTCCTTTCTTCCTTCTCTGCTGTTAGAGTTCAAGTGTAAGAGCAGGTTGTACCAACCCAGAGAGGCTCCTTTGCCCGTCAGGCACTTTTCCTGGATGAATAACTTGAGGAAAGGGGCAATTTTATTTTGCCTCCCTAATGTCCTATGCAGGAACTTTCTTGGTGGCTCAGTGGTAAAGTATCTGCCTGCAATGAGGGAGACACGGGTTTGATCCCCGAGTCGGGAAGATCCCTTGGAGAAGGGAATGGCAACCCACTCCAGTATTCCTGCCTGGAGAATTCCAAGGACAGAGGAGCCTGGCGGGCTACAGTCCATGGGGTCGCAAAGAGTCAGACACGACTGAGCGACTAACATTTCACTTTCTTTTACTAATGTCCTATACACACAGTGCCTGGATACAAGGGCTCATTTCATAAATGTCTTATTGAATAGTTAAGAGTGATAGGAATTCACAGGGGGTACAACTTTATTGAGATTTGCTTTGTAATGTAGTCATCTAAGAAAGCTACTACACTAAGCTGTTAAGAGGGAGAAGGCTATGGCACCCCACTCCAGTACTCTTGCCTGGAAAATCCCATGGATGGAGGAGCCTGGTAGGCTGAAGTCCATGGGGTCACTAAGAGTCAGACATGATTGAGTGACTTCACTTTCACTTTCCACTTTCATGCATTGGAGAAGGAAATGGCAACCCACTCCAGTGTTCTTGCCTGGAGAATCCCAGGGACGGAGAAGCCTGGTGGGCTGCAGTCCGTGGGGTCGCACAGAGTCGGATACAACTGAAGTGACTTAGCAGCAGCAGCAGCAAGCTGTTAAGAATCTGGGTTGTCAGGAAGATCCAGATGTGTTTTAGAGATACCACTATCTGCAAAGTCTAAACACACACACAAATGATATTAACAGAATAAAAGAACATTCTTCCCTTTCTTTTTCCAAAGAATGCTTTTTCCACTCTGGCATCTTGGCAGCAAACAGGAGTTTTAGTCATTTGATATTTTCTTCTGATTCAAATTCACATTGTGAAGGAGAAACTGCCACAACTAACAAATTAATGCTGGAATCCTACCATGTTATGCCTGGCTTGTTTTAATAATCTCATGTTCTGAACTTTCCAAGTGTGAGAGAAAAACAATGTCAGTTTCTGCTGACCTACTGAAACCAGTGAGCTGTCACACAGGCTATATTTGTTAGTTACTGGAAGTTCTTTGGTTTGTCCCAGGGGAAAGTCAGTCAGTTTTTTTTTTTTTCCCTACTTGAGAAATGTAAAGATAAATCTTATCTATAAAAAGTTTACCTTTCTTTTGCAAAAAGAAAATTGGCCAGTTCACTCCATATTGTTATTAACTTTTTCAAGGACATTTCTGTTTCTCTTGACCTTTGAAAGATTGTCCTAACAAAGTATTCTGTCTTCCTGTCAGGAAGCTCTTGCTGCCATTCACTCTGTCAAGTTCATGAAATAGATTGGAATATGGTTATTTAGCGGGATACCTTTTTTTTTTAATCTTTTTGAATTATACAACATATCAGTCTAGCACACAAATCTTAAGTGATGAATGTTTGCAAAGTGAACACATTCATGTTAACTGCCATTCATTAAAATGAGCAGAAAACTCCTTCATATACCCTTCTCATCATTCCTCGCCACAGAAGTAACCACTCTTCTGTCATCAGGGTTAGCATGCTTGTCCTGTTTTTGAATGTTGTGTAAATGAAGTCATACTGGATATGCTCTTTTCTATCTGCCTTCTTTCACTTTGATGTTATGTCTATAAGATTGATCTCTATATTAATAGCTACATATGGAAGTTGTTTATTCTTGCACTGCTATTTACTCAACTGAGTGAGTATCACACAATTTACTTACATCTCCTACTGCTGATAGTCATTTGGGTTGTATCAAGTTTTTGGCAATTATCAGTAAATCTGTTAGGAACGTTCTTATTCGTGTCTTCTGGTAAGCACAAGCACTTGTTTCTGTTCCATATTACGATAAGAGTGAAATTGCTGGATTGTAATGTGTGTGTATGTGTATGTGTGTGTGTGTGTGTATGGATACACACACACACACACATATATGTTCAGCTTCAATAATTATTGCCAAACATATTCCAAAGTGTTTGTGCCAGTTTATGCTCCTATCACAGACTGTGTGGTGGTAGTGCTCAGTCGTGTCTGACTCTTTGCCACCCCATGGACTGTGGCCCACCCAGCTCCTCTGTCCATGGGATTCTGCAGCCCAGAATACTGGAGTGGGTTGCCATTTCCTTCTCCAGGGCATCTTCCCAACCCAGGGATCAAACCCGCATCTTCTGCATCTCCTGCATTGGCAGGTGGATTCTTTACCACTGAGCCACCTGGGAAGCTTCAACAACCATGAGGAGTTCAGATGTGTATCCTTATCAATATTTACTAATTTCAACTTGACAATTTTAGCCATTCTAGTGGGTGTGTAATATATCGTGGTTTTAATTTGCTTTTCCCTCATTACTAATAGTGTTAATCTCCTTTTTAGTTATTTAGATATACTCTTCTGTGAAGTGTCTGTTCAAGTCTTTTTTTCTGTTGATTTGTTCAAGTTCTTTATATATTTAGGATATGATTTTTTGTTAGATACATATATAGGAAATATATTCTCCCAGTATGTGGCTTGCCTTTTGACTTTTAACAGTGCCATTTAACCAAAAAAGATATTTTTTAAAATTTATTTTTAATTGAAGGATAATTGCTTTACAGAATTTTGTTGTTTCCTGTCAAACATCGCATGAATCAGCCATAGGTAAAAATTGCATAATAAAATGCAATTTATCAATCCTTTTATGAAGAGTTATTTTCTATTATGACTTCTATTTTCCCCAGGAAGGTGGTTAATTTAGGGAGCAGTAGGCTTGGTGGGACCTTGTGGAACATTGCTAAATCCACATTTACCCATGTACCAATGTTGTTTAAAATTTCAAGCATAGGTTTTGTGGATCTATTGGATATGCATGGGGGATATGAAGATATTGTTTTATTTTCTACTAAAAGCATTGTTTTACCTTCCATATTTAGGTCTCTGGTCCACTTTGAGCTGATTTTTACTTACAGCAGGAGGTAAGAGTTAAGGTTTATTTTTTGCCATACAGTTGCCTAAGCATCATTTATTATTAATATTAAAAAGACCACACCCCTAACTGAATTATAGTGGTATCTTTGCAGAAATCAAGTGACTGTAAATGTGTGGATTTGTTTCTAGACTCTTTATTCCGTTCCCCTGGACTTATTCTTCATCCTTGGACCCATGGGGTGCTGTCTTAACTAATGAAATGTTATATGAGGCCTTGAAATTTGGTACTGTTAAGTGCTGCAGATTGTTGCTTTTCTTCAAGATTGTCTTGGCTAATGTAGGTCTTTTGCCATGTTATAAATTTCCATAATAATGTCAGAAACAACTTGTTAACTTCTATAAAAAATGCTTTAATTTTGATCTGGATTCACTGAGTCTACAGATCAAATTGGAAAGAACAGGCTTCTTAACTATTTTAAATCTTCCACTTCATGATAATCGTGTATATATTTATTCCATTTAAGTCTTTTATCTCAACAATGTTTGTCTTCAGTATAGAAATTTGGCTTATTTTTCATTATAAGAATTCCTTGATATTTGATGTTTTCATGCTATTATATTTTATTGTTGCCAATTGTTTGTTGCTGGTATAAATACATTAGATCTCTACTGACCTTGTACTCTGTGACCTTGCTAAACTCACTTGTAAATTCTAATAGTTTGTAAAATACTTTGCACTATCTACATACAAAACTTGATATCTATAAGTAAGATAATTTGCTTCTTTATTTCTAATCTCTATGTTTTTAATTTCTTTTTCTTGCCTTTTATTGGATGGGTTAGAACACTTTAGTGTTCAAGTCAACACTGTTGAATACAAGCATGATGATGAACATATATGTCTTGTTCCTGACCTCAGTAGGAAAATGTTTAATATTTCACTATAAAGTACAGTATTAGCTATAGGTGTTTATTTAAAAAGATACTCCTTGTTTGCTAAGAGCTTTATCATATTGCTTTAAATTTTTATCACAGTCTTGAATTTTAGCAAATGCTGTACCTACTAAGATGATCATATGAGCTGCCACCTATGTTCTGTTCATTATACCCTTAATTTTTTTGTTTTGAGACAACTGTAGATTCACATGCAATTGTAGAAAATAATACAAACAGATCACGTAGGCTTTTTCTCCATTTTCCCTCAAAATAACATTTTTTTCAAAATTCAGTACGATGTCACAACCAAGGGACTGACATTGGTCTTGTTCATGTTTCCGCTCTGATTTTTGAATATTAAATCAACCTTGCTTTCTTTATTCATGAAATATTATTTATTATTATATATTGCTAGATTCAATAAACTAATATTTTGTGAATGATTTTGCGTCTATATTCATGAGAGATACTGGCCTTTAATTTTCTTTTCCTGAAATGATGTTGCCAGCTTTTGATATTAGGATTATAGTGACCCCACAGAGTACTTTGGAAGTTGTTTTTTTCTCCATTCTCTCAAAGATTTTATGTATGTTTGATATTATGTCTTTCTGAAATGTTTGGAAAAATTCACCAGTAAAGCAAGCCAGCTGGCTTTGAAAAAATTTAAAATATAGATTTGATTTGTTAAAACAGATCAAGGCCTACTCAGAATTTTTATTTTGTCCTGTTTTTCAACAAATGTTTTCATTTAATGTAAATTGTCAAATTTATTGGGAAAGTTTTTTTTTCCATAATGTCTGTAATCCTGTAGTGATGTCTCTTTTTTTCCATTTATTTTCTCTATTTTTTGGTTAGTCTTACTGGTGGTTATCAATTTTAATTAACCCTTTTGGCTTTGTTAATTTTCTCTTTTATACATCCAATTTCTATATAATTAATTTCTGCCCTTTATTTCCTTTCTTCTACTTTCTTTAAGTTTATTGTTGCTGCTTTTTTTTTTTAAGATTTTTGAAATAGAGGATTCAAAGATTGAACTTTCAACCTTTCTTATTTTTAATATATAAACTTAAGCTCCAGGAGTTGGTGATAGACAGGGAAGCCTGGCGAGCTGCAGTCCATGGGGTTGCAAAGAGTCGGACATGACCGAGCGACTGAACTGACCTAAGGTTATAAATTTCCCTTTAAACAACACTTACCTGGTGTTACAAGTTTTGATGTCATATTTTTCATTATAATGAAAAGTATTTTTCCTTGTGATTTCTTCTTTAACCTATAGCTTTTTCAGAAGTATCTTGCTTACTTGAAAATTATAGTGTTTTGTTATTGTTGTTGTGTTATTTTCTACCGTGGTCAGAGAACTGTTCACGCATTTCAACTTTTTGAATATTTGTTGCCACTTACTTTATTTCCCAGGATACAGTCTATTTTTGTAAATATTTTATGTACATTTGAAAAATATGTGCATTCTACAGTTGTTCAACTTTTTACATCCTTCATGATTTAGGTGTTTTTTTATTTTGTTTTGTTTTTGTCTATTAGTTACTGAGAGAGGTGTGGTAAGATCTTCAAGTCTGACTTGGGATTTGTTTCTGCCTTTTTTGTTTTTTTTTATTTTGGTAAAATATACATAGCATAAGGTTTACCATATTGCTTTTTAGTTTGGTAAATTTGGCTTTATATATTTTGAGATTATGTTATTATTTAGAACTGTTATGTCATCCTGATAAATTAATCTGCTTATTATCATGACATATTTTGCTTCATTTTCTCTTTTTCTTAACACTTCTTACCTTAAAGTCTACTTTAATAGTTTAGTCATATGGCCTTCCTTTTGGTTAATGTTTGGTCAATCTATCTGTGGCCTTATATTTAAAATGTGTTTCTTGTAAAAAGTTTTACAAGTAGAACTAGCTTTAAAATGAAATGCCAGTGTCAAATTCAGGTACAGTCAGAGTGTCCTTGCCTTGTGGTACCAGTAACAGGGAAGTAATGATGGCCTTGGAAGGGGACTCAGAAGTTTAGATTTGATATCGCTGATGGGAGATGGACCTCTCTATTTTTTTAAATCCTTTTTTCTCTTTCTGTTTATTTTTGGCTGCATTGGTCTTGGTTGCTGGCTTTTCTTGGCTGGGGGCTGCTCTCTCGTGGCGGCGTGTTGGGCTTCTCGCTGCAGTGTCTTCTCGTTGCAGAGCACCGGCTCAGGCACACGGGCTTCAGTAGTTCTGGTCCAGGGCTCGAGAGCGCAAGCTCAGTGGTTGTGGCACACGGGCCCAATAGCTCCGCAGCCTGTGGGATCCTCCCCAGCCAAGGATCGAACTTGTGTCCCCTGCATTGTGAGGCAGATTCCTAACCACTGGACTACCAGGGAAGCCCTGGACCTCCCTACTGATGGACTATTTCTACAAAACAAACTACCACCCTCAAATGGGTTTCTAAAATGTTTGATATTCATTATAAATCGTGTCAGGGTAAAGAAGAGTGGACTTGAATTGTGGACTGGCTATCATCTAGCACCCTCAAAGGGAAAGATATATAGTCAGCGCTATGCAAACCTCTGAATTTTCCTCAGAAAATCTGTAAATGAACTATTTCATATGGGTATCCTAGATCAATTGGTAAATGTCTAAATGGTAAGCACCCTAGGGGACCACTGTTATGCTCCTGACACTTGAAATATGAAGTGTACTTTCATTTTTGTTTCTCGGGCCATGCAAGTAAATGAATAGCTGAATACTCAGAATTTTGATTTTAACTGTAAGTATGACCTTTAGAAATATTCACTGCTTTAAAAATGGACCAAAGTGTAAATAAAATGGGCAACTGATACATCTCAGTTCCCCAAAGAAAAGTACAGGAAGTTGTTTTTCACTTTTCAGTTTTAGAGAAAAGACTTCATCATTTTATACGTGATGTGGCTTTCTGGGCTCCTGACATCTTCATAGAATTTGACTGGAGTTTCCTTCTCTTGGAAGTGGATGGGCATTTTCTTGCTCTCCACAGTCATGAGCTTCACTTCCAGGGGGCCCAGGTTTACATAATCCTGCAGTGAACAGACACAGAGGAGACAGGAGAGGTTAGTTAGCAAGTTACCAGCCTTTGGGGGTCAGGTTTTATTTATTATAGTTGGCCTTTATCTGGCAGATTACACTGTATCCTAATTGTCTGAATGCTGTATAACACGTGAAAAATAGGAGCTACTGTAAATAAAAAACTCAGTAAACGCATACACCCACTGGGTCATGGTAGGCAAGATCCCCCAAAGAGCAGGCAGCAAGGCTGGCAGGCTTGTGTCTTGGGAACTTGGGCCGTGGGTCGGGGTGGCAGGGTGGGGGGAGTTGGGAGGCATCAATAGAGTAGGGAGATATATCCTCTGCAAGCTCTTTAATCGGTAAAATAAAGTATTGGCTGCATTTATATAGCCCTCTGCTGGCCAGGATATAACCACAGCAGAGTTTTATATATTATTCGCGATCAAAGGGAAAGATCTGCTAACATTTTTGACAATGAATATCTTAATACTGAGCAAATCCACATGAGTTTTACACATTTCACAGGATCTACTATAGCTATAAAGCTTACCACATTCTGCCAAACTAAATATAGTTTAACATATCAACAAACAGAATGGGAAGTCTAATTGATATGAAATCCCACAGCTAACCCCAAACTGGGTTGAAACAGCTCCAGCCCTGTTCAGTGCACACCTTCCTTTTGAAAGCTTCTCCAAGTCATACCTCCTCCTTTTGAACTCCTTCAACACTTCAGCAAACCTTTCCCAAGTGCCCACTATGTGCCAGGATGTGTACCAAGTGTTGGGGCACAAGACTGGTCACAGAGACAGATAACAGGTATACGTTCCTCCTGAACAGTAGTCAGTGATTGTCTTACCTGCTTTCTACTAGCAACACGTGATTTCGAGTAGGGCCTGCCACACGGGCATCTTGAGACTATACTTCTTCCTGTTCTCCCCCCTTTAAATTCTCAAGCATCTAACAAGTACCTGGCATGTTGTGAGGTTATCAATAGACATTTATAAGAATTTAGGAGAATCAAAGAATGGAAAAGGAAGGCGATGTTTTATTTCTCAAAAATGCATATAACTATATTTAACTTTTAAAATACACAATTCTAGAGCTGCAATAAATGCATGAGAGAAGAAAAGCAAATTAATGGAAATGTACCATATATTTCAGAACCATCTAGAGCAGGATTCTGAAGTGAAACCCTATATTAGTCTGCCTGAGCTGCCACAGCAAAATACCATAGGCTGACCGGCTGAAACAGCAGGACTTTATTTCTCACAGTCCTGGAGGCTGGAAGTCCAAGGTCAGGGGGCCAGCACGATTGGGTTCTGGTGAGAGCCCCTTTGCAGACGTCTGCCTTCTCACAGTGTCTCACAGAGCAAAGCCTCTTCTTATAAGGTCACAGTCCTATCAAATTAGGACCTTTATGACCTCACATAACCTTAATTACCTCCTAAAGCCCCAATCTCCAGATATAGTCACAATAGGTGTTAGGGTTTTCAACATATGAAATGGAGTGGGAGGCAGGAACACAGTTGAGTCCATAGCAATACAATGCCATTTCCACCACATCAAAAACTTCCATGGAAAGTAAGAAGGTCTTAGAAGAGAACATAAGCAAAACATTCCCTGACATAAATTGTACCACTGTTTTCTTAGGTCAGTCTCCCAAGGCAATAGAAATAAAGATGAAAATAAACAAATGGGACTTCAACTTACAAGCTTCTGCACAGCAAAGGAAGCCATAAACAAAACAAAGAGCCTGCAGAATGGGAGAAAATATTTGCAAATGATGTGACTGACAGGGGCTTAATTTCCAAAATATACAAACAGCTCATACAACACGACAACAAAAAAATGAAACAACCCAATCAAAAAGTGGGCAGAAGACCTAAAGAGACATTTCTCCAAAGAAAAAATACAGATGGTCAATAGACACACGAAAAGATACTCAACAATGTGAATTATTAGAGAAATGCAAATCAAAACTATAACAAGGTACCACCTCATACCAGTCAGAATGGCCATCGTTAAAAAGTCTACAAATAGCAAATGCTGGAGAAGGTGTGGAGAAAAGGGAACCCTCCTACACTGTTGGTAGGAATGCAAATTGGTGCAGCCAATGTGGAAAACAGTATGGAGGTTCCCCAGAAAACTAAAAATAGAATTATCATATGATCTAGCAAATCCCACTCCTGGGCATATATCCAGACAAAACTATAATTCAGAAAGATACATGCACCCCTATGTTCATGGCAGCAATATTAACAATAGTGGAAGACATGGAATCATCCTAAATGTCCATCAACAGAGAAATAGATATAGAAGATGTGGTACATGTATACAATGAAATACTACTCAGCCATGAAAAAGAACAAAATAATACCATTTGCAGCAACATGGATGCAACTAGAGATTATCACATTAACACTAAGTGAAGTAAGTCAGAAAGAGAAAGACAAGTAGCTTATGATGTCACTTATACATGGAATCTAAAATAGGACCCAAATGAACCCGCCTATGAAACAGAAACAAAACAAAATCAGGGACATAGAGAATAGACCGGTGGCTGCCAAGCGGGTGAGGGGTGGCAGAGAGGGCAGGAAGGGGAGTTTGGGGTTAGCACATGCAAACTGGTATGTATATATAGAATGAATAAAGAACAAGGTCCTACTGTATAGCAAAGGGAACTATATTAATATCCTGTGATAAGCCATAATGGAAAAGAATATGCAAAAGAACATATGTTGCAATTCAACTTTGCTTAAATAAAAAGTGAATTTAGAAAAATAAATTCAATGGATAAAGGCAAAAATAAAAGTAAAAAGGTCTTTCGCTCAACCAAATGGTGTGGAATTTTGGAATTTTGGAATTTTGGAATTTTGTAGACAGTTGTCCCCTAGCGTGAGGTCACTGTAGCATGCCAGGTGTTCTGATACCAAGATACGCATGTGGGTTTAAGTGCTATAGAGTCTGGAACCTTAGTCTTTAAATTGCCACTTGATGGCAGCAGGACTGAGTTGTACTTAGTTACAATGGTTTTTATTGACTTATTCAGTTTCTGCTGCTTTCTTAATCACTCTTTTCTCTTATCAGACTTTAAGTTCTAGGAGAACTTTTAAGGTTATCAGTAGTACCAAGAAGGAAAACAGCAAGAGGTGGATATGAAAGTGACTGGAAGGTACCAAGAAGGTTTTAAAATTCAAAGGCTTGTTAATCCAGGTTTTGCCTAATGGTATTATATGGCCATTTGCACTTTCCAAATGGTGACACTGATATACATCCTATCCCATGCTTTTCTTAAAATATGATGCTGACCACCTTCTTTCAAGATGCAGGAGCTATGTTATTTACCCTTTGGGTGGAAATTTGTAGCTACACCAACAGATGGAAAATGATGGACGTGCTGGCGTAAGCTTTCCATGTCATAGGAAACATTTGGTCTCTGGGACTGATGGCTTGGGGGAAGCCAGATACCGGAACAAAGGGACGATCAAGGAGACCCGCGTCTGTGAGGAGACCCGTGTGGAGAGGAACTGAGGCCTAAGCTCCGCCAGCATCACCTGGCCAGCCAGGTTGGTGAGCCTCCTCAGAGGTGGGTCTCCCTGCCCAAACCCAGCCTTCAGCTGACACGCGGGTGTGCCTGCTACGGAACTCAAGTGAAGACGGTCCATGGAAGACCTGGCCAAATTCCTAACCAACAGAAGCCTTGAAAGAGAATAAATGGTTATTGTTGTAAACCACTAAGTCTTGAGGTAGTTTATCACGTGGCCCTAGATGTTCTGCCTTATACCATATACTAGTGATGGAGTTCTATCAATACATAGATGTAGCAAGCTGGGCAAAGAGTGAAAATAGTATCTAGCGACTGGCGTGGATGGCGGGCCGCTTTAACTAATAACTTGCAAATAGAATTTTTCAGTATCAGTATTTTCGATTAATTTTCTCCACTAATTAATCAAACAACATTTTCTCTAGCAGTCAAGATGTCTTCTCATGAATCTTACCTTGAAATCCTGCTCATCCTCATACAGTAAGTATTTCATATCAGAGGCCCCAAACTCTATGCTTGAACTCTCTTCATCTATCTTCAGAAGCTGGCCAAATCTGCTGTCCTTATGACTAAGACGAAAACCACTGCTCCCAAATGAGATGCTTGACACGTCTCTGCTTTTTATGTCTACAGGTTGCGAGTCTGACTTTTCTGGGATGACTGCAAAGAAATTAATTATGTACAGCTTTTGGACAGATAAGAATATGGCGTATACTTTGTGACATTTTGAATTTGAAAGTCCTTTGAGAATCTCCAGGAGGAGACGAATTTGAGAATTAGAAATGTAGAATCAAAGTATCAGAGTGAGAGTGAGTCCCATTGTTTGCAACCATGTCTAAGGTGCATTTCCCTGTGTCAGCTAATAAGTTAACATGATCGTACGGGCTCTGTGGGTATGTTGGCATTTTGGTTGGTTGGCTGAACTGAACTGCAAATCGTGCTGGTGTAGACATCATCCTGTCCCTCTTCACCAGCTTCCAGTTCATTCACTGTGACACACGGTGACTTCGATTTGAAAACAGGGCTAGGGAAAGGAGATGGGTTGGGTCAGCTCTGCAAGGACAAGAGGAAAGTGGAGGAGCTGGCAGGTATCTACCCCCTGAATCACTCTCGGCTATGAGGTGCCTGTCCGTAATAAGAAGCTCAATAAGTGTTTGCCAAATTAAAAAAAAAAAAATCACCATAACAATAAAATAATACCTTTATGTGTTTCTGACAACTCCAAAGGCACTTCAGGTGGTACTTCCTGCCCAACAGCCTGGGTAAGATACAGTCGCCTAAAAACAAATAAGAAAAGTAGTCTATCAGCCAACAAATGTTGTAGCCCCTGCTCAGGAGTGTCTATCTCTCTGCTGGGAGCTGGAGATGCACAGATGAAAAAGGGGCATTGGGCCCAGTCGGGTGGCAGGCAAGACGACAGCGTTTTATGATGATGGTTGTACCAGGACGGTGATCAGCACAGTGTCAGGAGTGCTGTGGTCTTCCCACGTGGTACAGAAGTGAAGAATCTGCCTACAGATGCAGGAGGTGCAAGAGTGTGGGCTCGATCCCTGGGTCGGGAAGATCCCCTGGAGGAAGAAATGGCTACTGACTCCAGTACTCTTGCCTGGGAATTCCCATGGACAGAGGAACCCAGTGGGCTACAGTCCACGGGGTCAAAAAGACAAGACTGAGCACCTGCACGTGTGTGTGCGCGTGCACACACACACACCCACACACCCACAAGAAGTGAGAGAAGAAGCACCGGATTTAGTCTTAGGAGGTAAGGAAAGGTTTCCAGGAGGAGATGACACCTGAGTCGAGTCCTGAAACACCAAGAGATATTTGCCAAGGAAGAGCTTGGGGTAGGGGGTGCATCCCATGATAAGGGAATAAGAGACAAAGTCCAAGAAACGAGAGTGATCACAACAGCAGTTACATCACTGTTGCAGGAATCCAGATGAGGAATGACAGTGGCCAGCATGGGATGGATTTGAAAAAAAAAAAAAAAGGAAAAGACTCGACAGCGAGCAGTAGGAATCCAAGATGGCATCACGGTCCTGGCTTTCACTGGGTGGCGTGCTCCAGCTACAAGCTGGTGAGTTACACGTGTGCAGTCGCAGCTCTCTGTGCTGCAGAGGCCCGTGGAGTTTTCTGTCAGAAGACACGATACCTTGAAAGCTGTGTGTGGCATTTCCATGAAGTTTGCCTGAAGACAGCATGAACCAAGTGACCCTTGCAGATACGCTAACAACCTTTCATGCTCAGCCAGCCAGCATCCTGAGTGAATCCCCTGGATTACAGGCTGTTAGTTTCTTAAAGCACACAAAGTGTCATCCGAGATGCTTACAGCTCCAACAAATCATGTCACTACATATACTAGTTATCTCTTAAAACCTCCTTAAGACTTGGTGAAGGTGTGTCTCGGTGAAGCTCTGGTCTACAGGTGGTCAAGTCTGAGGCCACAGAGTTCTCTTCTTCCCTGGCTTTGGCCTCCTGCATGACTAAGATCTTACTAAACACTGTGACCTTCACGAGTCTGGCTTCTCTCTTAATCACGGGTTTCTCGTCACCTTTGGAACACCGCAGCGCAGCAGCGCTTGGTATTTGACGGTGTGGAAAACATTTTAAAGAAGGCCATCATATGAGACTGGTGTTAGATAGATTTGAGGTACTGGTTCCCCTAGACTCAGCTCTGTGGCACTGAGGTCCCTGGGCAGTCACCTCTAGCTTACTCATCTCATCTAATGTTGCAAACAAATCCTGCAATGCCTTATTGGAGTCATGAAGGAAAGCATTGAGGGAGGTCTGATGGGAAATAGAGGATTAATAACTCTATTAGCTAGAATACCCGATTCTTCATACAAATAGGAAAGAAGACAACTTTTTACACGTTCACTGGGTAGAGTTCATGTCTATTTCTCAACTAGAATAGACAGGACTCAATTCTCAACAAAGAAGTGGAATGGACAGTTGTCATAAATTACATGCTATTTATTATTTTGACTTGAAAACGGGTACAGTAAAAGTTCCTGAGGAACTCAACACTTTGCCTTCTGGATTAGCAGCGTAACAGATAACTAAGGGTTTGCACATATCTCTGTTTCTGTATGTGGTCTTTCTAAAATGTCCTAAACACTTGTCTAAAAGGAATTTACAGTCTAGGAGGGAAGCAGGTGTTAAGTAAGTAATCACTAGTGTGATAAATGCTGGTTACAAAGGAGAAGTTCAGGGTGTCCTGGAGGCATATACCAGGCACGTTTTAAAAACACAGTCTGTGTTGTTTCTTTCCCCTCAGATGGATTTTGACTTCATCTCTCCCAGCTCTGAAGCAAGACTAAGCGTTCATGTCTCCCACTAAAGAAAGCCAGCCCACAAAGCTTGGATGAACACTGTGGGTTTTACCGAAGATTTCCGTGAGGGAAGCTAGAGGACACGGCTAAATGACATCACAGCAAAGCACACAACTCCATGAAAGCCCTCTTTACAACTTTCTCTTCTCCCTTCCTGCCCTTGCCAAACTCTCTGTATCCCGGGAGGGAATTCCCTTTTATTATAATGAGCATTTCACCTGCACATCAGCACTGAATCAGGAACAACAGACCAAGCTGACCGAAGCAGGAAGTGAGGTCAGCAGTTTACAGGGTAGCTCTTTTTGGAGGTTTGTGTGGTTTGGAAGAGAGAAAAAGAGCACAGCGGGCAACAGGTGGAGCGGTGGTTAGAAGACCTGGCTGGCAGAGATGCGTGATTACAAAGAGATGAGGCAGCAGGTGCTATGCGGCAGAGGCCGTCTGGGTGTGGAACTGGAGAGGTGTCATTGGGAGGGATGCTGGCAAAAGACAGCATTGCCCCTGGGGGGACAGTGAGGCCCCCCCCCCCGCCCCCTAGGGACTCTTAAGGGCATCAGCTCAAGAGATGGATGTGCAAGAGTCCTGTAGGAAGCCAGTTCATTCAGCCCAATGGCCCACTTAGCCTACTGGTACCTGCTGCCCGGGGGCAGCACACAGATTGTGGAAGGGAGCAGGTGACTCTTCCTCTGTCCTGCCCACCCAGAGTTCAGGCTATAAAGTCAGCCTACTGTCTCCCAACTTCTCCAGTCTTGTATCTTGACACCCATCATTTAGCTCAGCAAAAACAAAACCAAAATCCCACAACTTACCCATATCCACCCTTCCTGGAACACATTAGGAAGTTTGCCATCAATAAATACTTTACTGGGGCTCAAACAGTACTTTTTCCATGCCACACAAACAACAGAACCACTTGGATGTAAATGTTTTCCTGGGCCTTCCACCGTGTTGAACTTCTCTGCCCAGACCCAGATATTTTTCTCCCATCTTGCACATATACACCCTACATTTGAGTGGTTTAATTCCTCTATCTTTCTAAGCATGTTTTTGTTCAAATTATGAATGCCACTTTGCTTTAATTCCATATTGTATGTGTGCTCAGTCACTCAGTTATGTCCGACTCCTTGAGGCCCCACAGGCTGTAGACTGCCAGGCTCCTCTGCCCATGGAATTTTTCAGGCAAGAATACTGGAGTGCGTTGCCATTTCCTCCTCCAGGGGATCTTCCCAATTCAGGGACTGAACCCACATCTCTTGCGTCTCCTGCATTGGCAGGTGGAGTCTTGACCACAAACACCACCTGGGAAGTCCAATTCCATATTCCAGGGCTCTGATTTTCCATCAAGATTGGTATATTAAGACTTACTTTGTCAGATAAGAAAAAGCGGTAATCTAAAATGCAAAGCCATATATATACACATTTGATTTCACTTATGCAGGAATAAATGTGACTTGGAATGCCAGGCTATTTTCTACACCCAGAAAGTAGTTTGGCTCTTTCACTAACTGTCAGAGGAAACCGTTCTATAGTCTACAAGGTAACCTGAAGTCCCAGACACCTCCAGAAAGCGCCCACAAGCTTGATCACTCCCTCCTCCTGTGCTCCGGCTTTGCACCCGTACTTCTTCTGCTGCATTATTATGCATTTATTTTTATGCCCAATTCCCCTGCTGGCCCAGAGGTTTCTGAAGGACAGCAGTTGTGATATTCATATTAAGTGTTTGCTATTATGAACACAGTGCAGTGTTAGAAAAAGCAAGTCAAAGTTTGCCTTGTAGCAACGGTCAATTGTGATAAACTTATAGTTTCCCCATGGCCATTTTGTGAGTGTCTTTCTTTTCAACTGTTAAAGAACTGTCATCTTAAAAAAAATAACTTTTTACAGATCCAGATGTTTAAAAAAATATTTCTAGCTACGTAATGACTCTCACCTGGGTATCTTGAGATCCACAAGTCTGCAGTTGAATAGCTGATCAATAAGCACCAAATTTTCTTCTTCCAGCTCATGAATAGCATTTTCCAGTTCTTCCACTTCCTTCCTGTGATTTGCAATCTATTCTCAGGAAAAGGAGAATGGATGTTAGTTTTCCACAAGAAATTTAACTTTAAAAAATGTTGATGGAGAGGAAGATCTATCCTGTATTATTTATTACTGTGTTTGCTCTAAGAAGGAAGGGATGGGACGGACTTCATTCCAAGTCATTTTAGGCAGAACTTGGTTTCCTGGTTAGGCAGTTATTAGTGAATGGCAAGAATTTCCTTTCCTACTCTTCAGGAACATCACTGGATTTATGTGCACTGGAGGCAGAGATAAATAAGAAAATAAGACTAATTTATCAGTCTTGCATTAGTACTTAAATGAGGCTCTATCAAAGGTTAATGATAAACAACAGAATGAAAATTAATAGCACTGGAAAGAAATATTATGGCATTTAAAAAAGAGAAGTACAAGCCAAGGAGTCCTTTCTATCAACCTCTGTATGACAACTATATTCTCTCTGAATGTGCTGGAGTCATTCTGAGAAATATCAGATAGCTGAGATGTTAATCATTCACTCATGAAATTGTACTGTATACCTACAATGCATCAAAACTATAGTGCACTTTGGGAACAAAGGATCAACAAGACACAATAACCTTCAGGGGTCTCTTAGCTTAATGGGAAGGAGAGTGACAGCAACAGAAGACAGCATGATGAAATCTAATAATGGAAGCCATCCAGGTGCGGTGGGAGGAGGGCAAGTTTCACCCTACGTCTGCCAGGTGTCGGGGGGTGAAGGAGAATTAATGGAAGAGATGACCTCCATTCTGGATCTTGAAGGCAAAGAAGGGATTCTCTAGCCAGACGAGAGAGGATATATTCTAGGCAGAAGGAACCACACGTATTAGGCACCACTGTTTTGCTGTGAATAGAAACAAAATGGGTATGGGGACAAGTAGGAGAGGAACTGCACAAATACGGGAGCCAAATAATGTGAAGAGGTCTGATTTTTATCTTGCAGGTTAGACAGTAGGTCCATTCACAGACATAGCAGGGTTAATTAACTTTAACTGCAGAAATGTGGCCAACTCAAACACGAACACAACTTGCTGGTTCTGTTGATAGAGTTCCCATCAATCTTTAGGAAATGTATTTTGATAATTTTTTGTCTAAAGAAGGCTTGATCATGGGGAGAATATATAGAAGAATGTTACTAGATAGAACCCCCAACTTACCTCTCTGCCCCCCAAAACTTCATGAGCTATGCAGGTGCTGGATTGAGTGGTGCTAATGGGTAGAAGTCAGGGTAATACCAGAATTAAGAGTATAAAATATAAAGTGATCAGCTGGTAAGAATGATAGAAAGATAGCTGGGAAAGGTACTGTGTCTCTTGAGGGAACATGATGAAATAAGAAAGGCACAGGGGAGGGATATGCATTATCTCTTATTAGGAGTTGCCAAGAGTGTAACTGAGATGAATACTTAGAAAGAGATGACTAACACATTTTTGATTTGCAGTTGAAGTTACTATATTTTGGAAGCATTCAGTATATTACCACATGCATATCTCTTTCACATAAGTCATTTATTAAATGCCTGAATTCTTACTAGGGGTAAATTCTTGCTTGAGGTAGATGGATACAAAATTCAATAAAGCATGGTTTCTTCCCTCAAAATAGGAAAGAAATCTACAAATCCAGTGAACAAATACATAAACAATTATAAAACAATACCAGTGTCATAGAAAAGGCTTAAAGTGAAAAGAACAGCATCCTGACCAATTTCACGAGACAATTTAAGTCCATAACTCTACATTACCAAGTTAGCGGTTGGTGTTTTAGGATCTCATATTTTATGAGATTATCAGCTTGATTACAAGCCTGAATGCCTTAAGGAAAAATTTATAATTTTCAAATGTCAAAGGATGAGAAAGAAATTAGAGGTTGTAAAAGAAGGAATGAATAGAATGTTTGGAAAAATTTGACCTCAGGGCTTGGCATAGCTGGGAGGCAGCATGCAGTTCTCGGTCTTCTGGCAAGCAGGGAATGAGGGCCCTCTGGGGGAGTTAAGTCCAATCTTTCAAGCTACAGATAACCTGTGATATCCCTTATGCCTTTAGAGTACTAAGTAAGTTTCTCAATTGTTGTCTCCCTCTCAATCTTCTGAAATGTTAGGGAAATGAAAACAAATTCCCTTTTTACAGCCATGTCAATACCTTTAGATTCGGCAGTAAGGGTCTTAACTGGTGGCTCAGATGGTAAAGAATCCACCTGCAAAGCAGGAGAGCCAGGTTTCATTCCTGGGTTGGAAAGATTCTCTGGAGAAGGAAATGGCAACCCACTCCAGTACTCTTGCCTGCAGAATCCCATGGATGGAGGAGCCTGGTGGGCTACAGTCCATGGGGTGGCAAAGAGTAAGACACAACTGAACGACTAACACTATCACACTTTTTCTGGGGTAAGAAGCCCCTGCTTCTCCCCAGATACCCAAGAAATGTACTTAAGAAATCGGAAAGGAATAACTCAGGCGCCTAGGATCCTGATTAAAATGTCTGCTCTTAAAATTTTCCCCTGCAAGAACCAAGTTAGCTTTACGCCTCCTCACATTTGAAACTTCGATTACTAACCTCTTTGAATCTGTCTAGTGTTTCCAGCTTTCCATTTGTTAAGTTAGTTCAAGTTATTTGGAAATTTGAATTTTCTTCATTTTTCTAATAAGCATGCTAAATAAACCTGGATAATAAAAGCCATTTAATGAGACCTAATATCCCTCCCAGAGATCTAAGCTTTTTGGTTATTGTTGAAGAATAACATGTTGAAATAATAATATATTTCAACAATAATATTGTTGAAAATGGAGAAATATTTGGGGGAGTTCCAGTGTTAAATATCCCTTGTTATTCATTCTTAACTTTCTTCAAAGTAATTAGCATACATTGTTCTATTTCCAGGCAATTTTTAATTCCTGTGATAGTACTTATAATCAGAAATGGTTTTAATTAATTTTGTGAGTAAATTTAATAACAGTATAATGAATATTTATTGAGATAAGGAGAAATTAAATATATTGAATTTCTTTAAAATGATTTTGTTCTTGATTAATGAGCTCTTTTTGCTCATGATTAAATTAAACTTGACATCTTTCTGTCTTTTATTTCCACTGAATTATGAAAATTAAAAAATAAAACAAAACAAAATGTAATTTGTGGCTTTAGTAGAAAGGACCAAGGCACCAGTCTTTCTTATCAGTCATATATAAATTTTTGTAGTCATTTTCTCTGAACCTAATGTCTATGGTATCTTAACAGAATTTAAGATCTGAATTGTTAAATTATTATTACTGGGATCATACTGTTATATTTAATAAAAGTATAAGAACTAAGTTCCTCTATAATATTCTTTAACTGTTGAGCTCACCTTGAGTTTGTTTAAATTAATACTTATTTTTTTTAAATTGAGGATTCATCTTGATTAGTTTTGGAAATAGTATGAATTCCTACTCACCATGACTTTATAAAGGCAACTTTAAGATAATTGTCAATATCACAGAAAGCATATTTATTTAAAAATTTTTTGTTTGTTAGACTCACCAACTCTATTCAGTCAAATTAGAGCAAGGAAAATAGAAATGAAGCTGATGGTGACAATTTTACCTTGGGTGTCTGAGCAGATGGTGAAAAAGGAAATGCAGGAAAAGACGATCTAAGAAGAAATTTAATAAATTTCAGGTGCGTTGAGTTTGAAGTACCTATGTGACATCCATGTGGAAATATTCGGTTATTGAATTGTATGAACTATTTGTATATTTTGGAAATTAAGTCCTTGATGTTTGTATCATTTGCAAATACTTTTCTCTCAGTCCATAGGTTGTTCTTTCATTTTGTTTGTGGTTTCCTTTACTGTGTGAAAGTTTTTAGGTTTGATTAGATCTCATTTGTTCATTTTTGCTTTAATTTTTATTGTCTTGGCAGACTGACCTAAGAAAATATTGCTATGATTTATGTCAGAGAACATTTCATCTGTGTTCTCTCCTAGGAGTTTTAGGGCATCATATTTAGTCTTACATTTAGCTATTTTGAGTTTAATTTTGTGTATGGTATGAGGGAGTGTTCTAACTTCATTGATTCACGTGCAGCTGCCCAGCTTTTACAACACCGCTTGAAGAGACTCTCTTTTCCCCAATGTATATCTTGCCTTTGTTGAAGATTAATTGACCATAGGTATGCAGGTTTATTTCTGGGCTCTCTACTCTGCTGCATCAATTCACATGTCTGATTTTGCCCTAGCCATGCTATTTTGATTACTGTAGCTTTGTAGAATTCTCTGAAGTCTGGGAGGGTTATGCCTCCTGCTTTGCTCTTTTTCCTCAGGACTGTTTTGGCAAGTCTGGGTCTCTTATATAATTTTAGGATTATTTGTTCCAGTTGTGTGAAAAATGTCATGGGTAAGTTGATAGGGATGGCATTAAGTTTGTAGATTGCTTTGGGTACTATGGCCATTTTAACAATATTAATTCTTCTAATCCAAGAGCATATAGGACATCTTTCCATTTCTCTGAATCATCTTCAGTTTCCTTTATCAATGTTTTGTAGTTCTCAGCATGTCTTCCACCTCCTTTATGAAGTTTATTCCTATGAGCTATTTTAAAAATGTGATTCTAAAAGACATTGACTGTTTGCGTTCCCTTTCTGATATTTCATTGCTAGTGTAAAGAAATACAACTTTGTTATAAAGAAATACAACATTGTTGTAAAGAAATACAACATTGTTAGTGTAAAGAAATCCCTGTGTGTTAATTCTTGTATCCCACTACCTTGTTGAATTAGTCTATCAATTCTAGCAGTTTCTGTGTGTAGTCTTTAGGGTTTTCTATATACAGTGTCATGTCATCTGCATATAATGACAGTTTTACCTCTTCCATACCAGTTTGAATACCTGAAGAGAGAATTTAAAACCGGAGAGAATGAGGTTAGAATGATCCTTCAGCCTTGCTTCCATCAGTTGGGAGCAAATAGGGTTCAGAGGAAGGCCGGGTCAGTTTTAGAATGTCAAGAAGTTTTAGACACTTGAGTGTATTGTATGAAAATTGTGACACCAAAAATGACTTCTGGTTATTACTGAAAACATTTATGGTGTTCATTGAGTGACAGCTTGTAATAAGATTAGGGCTCCACTTGAATTTCACTTTACCTCGGTGACTCACATATCCATGATTTCCCCATGACTTCAGCTTATAAATAAAAGTCATTTCCGGTTCAGAAAAATGAGAAAGAAGAAATTGTTTTCCTTTTTTAAAATTCCACTTACCTCTTTTTTGAGCCAGTCATTCTCCCAGATCTCTCGATAGCTGCCCTTGTCAATGAACCTTAGAGCATTCTAAAAAAAAAAAAGATTTTTTTCCCTGTATTAAAGAAGTGCTGCCACAAAGCATTTCACATTTTTTTTAGCAATGATGATATGCAATCAACTTATCTGAACATTTAAAATCATGGTTTACAGTAACTTTGGAAATATGCCTAAAAACATTGGGTCCCATTGTTCTTTATTATCCTATTGTGCTATTTTTCCTGATTTAGATTGCCTAACACGACTGAGCGACTTCACTTTCACTTTCCACTTCCAGGCACTGAAGGAAATGGCAACCCACTTCAGTGTTCTTGCCTGGAGAATCCCAGGGACAGGGGAGCCTGGTGGGCTTCCGTCTATGGGGTTGCACAGAGTCGGACACGACTGAAGCAACTTAGTAGTAGTAGTAACATAGATGATTGAAAGAACTGGATGGACGGTGGTTGTCCAATCAATTTGGCCGCTAGTGTGACTAAATCTGACTGCCGTGATGAAATCAATCATGAAGTGACCTGCTTCACTGTTAAAATGTTTGAATTAATTTTATGTATTCATTTTGGCTGTGCCGGGTCTTCGTCGCTGCTGGGGCTCTCCTCTGGTTGTGGCCTGTAAGCTTCTCACTGTCGTGGCTTCTCTGGTCGTGGAGACAGGCTCCAGAACGTGCCGACTTCAGTAGCAGCAGCGCCGGGCTGTGGAGCACAGGCTCAGGCATAGTTGCTCCACCGCACATGGGATCTTCTCAGATCAAGGATCGAACCCACGTTTCCTGCATTGGCGGGTGGACTTTTCACCAACAGGGAAGCCCTGTTCCACCATTAAGATGGCTAAACTGCAGTGATCAAACTTTCTTCAAGTTTATGGTCACAGGCATAACTTAACATGTAGCAAGAGCAAAGATAGATGATATAACTGCCTTCTAAATCTGAAACATTTATGCAGGTCAATAACAACAATTTACCTATTTATAAACCTAATAGCAAATAGTTGCAGGTTAGCAGGCAATAGCACCCCACTCCAGAACTCTTGCCTGAAGAGTCCCATGGACGGAGGAGCCTGGTGGGCTGCAGTCCATGGGGTTGCTGAAAGTCCGATACAACTGAGTGACTTGAGTGACTTCACTTTCACTTTTCACTTTCATGCATTGGAGAAGGAAATGGCAACCCACTCCAGTGTTCCAATCTAGAGAATCCCAGGGACAGGGGAGCCTGGTGGGCTGTCGTCTATGGGGTCACACAGAGTCAGACACGACTGAAGCAACTTAGCAGCAGTAGCAGCAGGCTGTAGCTAGGTCATCTCCTGGAGAAAACCATTTTAAATGAAGCAAACAGGGAAAGCCTTACTTTATAAGTAGGATCATAAGATGTAATTTCATTTCAGTTACTAAAATATTTACAGTTTCACCCAAAGGAATTTTATAGTGGACAACAGTTCACGTTTATATGTGAGGTACTTTTATATGGATGAAAGTGAAAGTGTTAGTTGCTCAGTCGTGTCTGACTCTTTGCGACCCCATGGACTATAGCCCACCAGGCTCCTCTGTCCATGGGATTCTCCAGGCAAGAATACTGGAATGGGTTGCCATTCCCTTCTCCAGGGGATCTTCCTGACCCAGGGATTGAACCCCAGTCTCTCCCACATTGCAGGCAGATTCTTTACCGTCTGAACCACCAGGATACCACACGACAAAGTAACTGAAGGATACAACCAAAAGAAGAGAAACTGAGAAAAATATTCTGCCTCATAAACATGCATTGAAAGAATTTAAAACTATCAGATCAGATCAGTCGCTCAGTCGTGTGTGACTCTTTGTGGCCTCATGAATCGCAGCATGCCAGGGCTCCCTGTCCATCACCAACTCCCAGAGTTCACTGAGACTCACGTCCATCGAGTCAGTGATGCCATCCAGCCATCTCATCCTCTGTCGTCCCCTTCTCCTCCTGCCCCCAATCCCTCCCAGCATCAGAGTCTTTTCCAATGAGTCAACTCTTTGCATGAGGTGGCCAAAGTACTGGAGTTTCAGCTTTAGCATCATTCCTTCCAAAGAAATCCCAGGGCTGATCTCCTTCAGAATGGACTGGTTGGATCTCCTTGCAGTCCAAGGGACTCTCAAGAGTCTTCTCCAACACCACAGTTCAAAAGCATCAATTCTTCGGCACACAGCCTTCTTCACAGTCCAACTCTCACATCCATACATGACCACAGGAAAAACCATAGCCTTGACTAGATGAACCTTTGTTGGCAAACTATATTAAAGGTAAATTTTAGTATGTGTTTTGAGTAGGAAGATTTGCAATAAATTCCTTTTTTTAAATCATGTTAATCAAACAAGAGTGAACCTCCGTTTCCCAGGAACCATATAAAGGTTCAGCTCCAAATGGTAAGACTAAAGTTTATTTTAGACATAGAATTTTCCTTGAACAAAAGTAGGAAGTAGCTCATAAATGAATTTAGTTAGTTAATGACTTACTTCACTAACAATAGAGTAGTGTTTTCAGCTTTGACTACATATTAGAATCTCCTGGATATTTTGAAAAATTCAAAAGCCCAGGCAAAATCTCAGGCCAATTACAAGAGCATCTTTCTGGGTGGGACCCAGGACCCACATGGGTTAAACAAATTTTCCAAGTGACTCTAATAAGCAGCTGTGTATTAATTGCTCAGTCATGTCCGACTCTTTTCGATCTCATGGACTGTAGCTTGCCAGGATTCCCCATCCCTGGGATTCTCCAGGCAAGAATACTGGAGTCGGTTGCCATTTCCTTCTCCAATGCATGAAAGTGAAAAGTGAAAGTGAAGTCACTCAGTCGTGTCTGACTCCTAGCAACCCCATGGACTGCAGCCCTCCAGGCTCCTCCGTCCATGGGATTTTCCAGGCAAGAGTACTGGAGTGGGGTGCCGTTGCCTTCTCCAGGGCCACAGTCTATGGGGATGCAAAGAGTTGGACACGACTTAGTGAATACACCACCACCACCATCCACATAAGATGGCCAGAAAAAAAATGAGACAAATTCATTCACTTATGCGGGTGTTTGGCATTATGTGGAGAAAAGAAAATGTACAGTGTAATGATTAAGAGTAGTGATCTGAAAAAGACTTCTTAAATGTCTATTCTGCCACATGCTCTGGGCAAGTCACAAGGTTTCTCTGTGTCTCTGTCTTCTTATTAGCAAGTCTCCCCCTTATAGGATTGTTGAGAGATTTTAATGTAAAATACTAGGAACGGTATTGAGGGCAGTCTTCATTACATACTGAATGTACATCCTGAGAGGATATTTGATTGACATATGCATTTTTAACCATCTTAACTATGATCAGATCACTTATTGATTTCACCATTTAATCATATTCAGTCACAAAGGGGCTGAATTGCATGGGTAAGCAAAACCATTGATCAGTTCCCTCCACATCCTCTGTATTTGTGAAAATCAGTAAAAACTGTGCAATGGCATAGGAATACTGAAAGAACAGTTGAACAAAAAGGGAAGCAAGAAACAATAGCAACTGAAATTCAGTGAAGAACTCTAGAAAAGGCCAGATGCTTATCACTCCAAAGAAAGGATGTTCCGGATAGACAATCCCAGCTAGGATCTCACAGATTTAGGACACAGTCTGGAGCAAGATGATAATGAAAGTGAAAGGCGCTCAGTTGTGTCCGACTCTTTGCGACCCCATGCACTAATACAGTCCATGGAATTCTCCAGGCCAGAGTACTGGAGTGGGTATCCTTTCCCTTCTCCATGTGACCTTCCCAACCCAGGGATCAAACCCAGGTCTCCCGAATTGCAGGCAGATCCCTGGGTTGAAAAGATCCTCTGGAGAAGGGCATCCAGTACTCAAACTCCTGTCCATTGAGTCAGTGATATCATCCAGCCATCTCATCTTCTGTCGTCCCCATCTTCTCCTGCCCTCAATATTTCCCAGCATCAGGGTCTTTTCCAATGAGTCAGTTCTTCACATCAGGTGGCCGGCATATTGGAGTTTCAGCTTCAGCATCAGTCCTTCCAATGAATATTCAGGACTGATTTCCTTTAGGATGGACTGGTTGGATCTCCTTGCAGTCCAAGGGACTCTCAAGAATCTTCTCCAATACCACAGTTCAAAAGCATCAATTCTTCAGCACTCAGCTTTCTCTATAGTTCAACTCTCACATCCATACACGACTACTGGAAAAACCATAGCTTTGACTAGACGGACCTTTTTTGGCAAAGTAATGCCTCTGCTTTTTAATATGCTGTCTAGGTTGGTCATAACTTTTCTTCCAAGGAGCAAGAGTCTTTTAATATAATTTAAATTTATAACATAATAGTATACATCAACTATATTTCACTTAAAATTTTGAAGTTCTGTGTGAGAAGAATAAAAATCTACTATAAAAAGAAAAGAAAATTGACATATACCTCTGTGGCCCATTCCTTCTTTTGGTTCAGTTGCAACAAAGTTTCTCTGATTATTCTCTTTCTAGCATCTTCCAGGGTGATTTTATACTGTTCTTTAAACAGAAAATTAGAAAGCTTGAGATCCAAGGTAAAACTATTAAGTTGTAAAGTTTATCTTCCATGATCCCCACCTCTCCTTTCTTCATGTTTTTCCCCCCTGAATTTTCAAAGTATCGTCTTACTGAAGAATCTAATACCTCTAATTAGCCAAAATGCTCCAATAATTTACTAATGCCTTAATGGGAATTCATTGGAGATGATATCTCTCATGAATGTCTGTATTTTTAAAGGATTTCAAATGCTTTAGTACCTCTGAAGCTGTATACCCTTCATATGAGACAACTTCTGATTCCACAACATAAATATGAAGAGAGTTGATTATACACTCAAGTAGCATCCTGTACATCTAATGCCATCTAACTAAATTTCCAATATTCTTGGCACACGTTTCCTGGGACAGGAAAGACAGAATGAGGAGAGGAGAGGGAGGTGGAGAGGGGCTGGGAAAGTCAGCAGGCCTGATCTGAGTTGGGCTCAGAGCAAGTGGGGAGAACAGAGATGCAAAGAGCAGGATGCACTGTCCTCTGCAGATTTTCTTACATTATAAATGTCAGAACTGAGAGAGCAAAGGATCACAAAATTTTGGGTCTTGAAGGATGCTGAGAGATCATATAATCAATACTTTTGTTTAAGGAAAGCAAGATAAAATGACCTAAGGGCTGCTTTATGGAGTGGAGAGAAATGAATCTGGATAAATGAGTCTCGTTTGTTCATTCTTTTAGTCAACAAATCATCATCGAGTTCTTTTGCTGTGCATGACACTATTTAAGACACTGGGAATATTACCAAATGAGAGACAAAACCCCTGCCCTTATGACACATACACCCTAGTGGGGAAGCCAGGGAATAATATTTTAGGTGGTGAGGCATGTGATGAAGAAAAACAAAAATTCTCAGACTTCCCTGGTGATGCAGTAGATAAGAATCTGCCTGCCATTGTAGGGGACACTGGTTTGATCCCTGGTCTGAGAAGATTCCACATGCCGCGGAGCAGCTAAGCATGTGTGCCACAACCACTGAGCCTGTGCTCTAGACTATGGGGACCACAGATACCAAGCCCACGCAGCCACCGCAATGAGAAGCCTGACCACTGTGACAAAGAGTAGCCCCAGCTTGCTGCAACTAGAGAATGCCATGCAAAGCAAAGAAGACCCAGCACAGCCAAAAGTAAAAGGGAAAAACAATCGAAAAGCTAAGATTTTCTATTTTAGATAGAGTGAGCAGAGAAAGCTTTTTTGAGGAGGTAATATCTGAGTAAGGACTGAATACAGTGATGCAGTTAGCCGTGTGCAACAGGAGGGCAGTGTACCCTCCAAATCAGAATCGTCGGAGTTGTGCTCTATGATGACATCAGTGTTACATGTCCCCATTAGATGTGTTTTATTTATAACAGTTGGAAGATAATTATTTGGAAGTCAGAGAGTATCGTCTCCTACAAATAATGTTGACAGTTATGGTTGTAGCCTTTCCCTCCTCCAGGGGATCTTCCCAACCCAGGGATCAAACCCAGGTCTCCTGAATTGCAGGCGGATTCTTTACCAGCTGAACCACAAGGAAAGCCCTAGATTTCTAGGCTGGTCCACAGCGACTCATTTAACTTATTCTGTAATGAAACAATACTATTCTATTGAGACAGTTGTGGGACATAGCATCCATTTAGGACATTATTTCAAAGGGAAAAATTTCCCCACAGACCAAGTCAGCCAAAGCTGACTCTAAGAACTCTTGGGGGTCTTAGGCTACAGGGAAGAAGATGTGCAGGTCTGGTCTTTCAGTTGTTTGGAGGCAAACTAAGGCTCTGGAAATGGGCACGGGGAGTTAGGCTAGAGCCACTCAGCCCTCATTGTGTTTCATACTGGCATAACCGCTTCCTCTATTCAAGGAAATCTCTGAGAGCAGAGAGTAAAGACTTCTGTTCCATATCCTTCTATTATTGCAATCCTAGGTGACTGTAGCCATGAAATTAAAAGACGCGTGCTCCTTGGAAGAAAAGCTATGACCAACCTAGACTGCATATTAAAAAGCAGAGACATGACTTTGCTGACAAAGGCCCATCTAGCCAAAGCTATGGTTTTCCCAGTAGTCATGTATAGATGTGAGAGTTGGACCATAAAGAAAGCTAAATACCGAATTGATGCTTTTGAACTGTGGTGTTAGAGAAGACTCTTGAGAGTTCCTTGGACTTCAAGGAGATCCAACCAGTCCATTCTAAAGGAAATCAGTCCTGAATATTCACTGGAAGGACTGATGCTGAAGCTGAAACTCCAACACTTTGGCCACCTGATGTGAAGAGCTGATTTATTAGAAAAGATCCTGATGCCGGGAAAGATTGAAGGCAGGAGGAGAAAGACACGACAGAGGATGAGATGGTTAGATGGCATCACCGACTCAATGGACATGAGTTTGAGCAAGCTCAGGGAGTTGGTGATGGACAGGGAAGCCTGGCGTGCTGCAGTCCATGGGGCCACAGAGTTGAACACGACTGAGCTACTGAACTGAACTGATTAACCCTGCAATTGCGAATACTCCCAGAGAAACTGGGAATATGTAAAAGTCTCCTCCCCAGAAAAGTCTGGGACCCTGCAAATGGGAGATTACGACTTTGTGCTTTTAGACTCCTGGCTGCTCAGATGCCTGGTCCAATGTGGTCGCTTCTCAGAAGCTGAAGTTTGCCTTCCATTACTTGCCTTTCCTTGTCGTGTCTGGCTGTGCTTCAGCTCCACCCCACAAGCTTTGGGGAGTCGGTTGTTCGCTCTTGACCCACTTCCAGCGTCACACTCGTCACTGGGCTCATCCTCCTCTGTGCCGCTGGCTTCCTGTGACCCCTCTCTAGACAGGACTGAGCAGGGGTGGATGGTAACACTGGCCACACAGCCCTTCCTTCAGGCAGAGTGGGTGTTAGGTGAGTCACGGAGTGGGGAGGACTACTGGACGCTTATAGGCTTGGGTCTGACACACCTGGGTTCACCTCCCATTTCCACTACCTCATACGTCTGTGAGTCTAAAGCCGTGAACTCTTCCAGGCCTCTGTTCCCTCATCTTTACACTGGGCACAGTGGTATCTAACTCAAAGGGACTTGTGAGATGAGACAAGGTGTAGGAAAGCAGGTCCTGGGGCCGTGAGTTCTCGTGGAGGTCCCTGAGGTGATCAGATGAAGAAACTGGCATTCAAAGAGGTGGACTTGAACCCACGCCTTTTAACTCACTTAGTGCCCGGAGAGACTTTTAAGGATCCTTGTCCCACGCACCTGGTCAAGGATGAAAGGAAAAACTCTGTGACTCTAATATCTGCTGTTTTGTAATAACTCCATACTTTCTCTATTCCTGGGGCTCATCTAAAGGTTTAATAAAACCCCAAAATTTTTTAAATAAATTAAAGCATTTCTTAATTGTTTTAAAAATTTTAAAATTTTAAATTAAAACAATTTAAAAAGAAGTTTAAAAAAATCTAAAATTTCCTTTTACTGAGAGCAAGAGTCCTGTCCTGGATATGTCAGTGAGTGTGTTCTCTGCACCCAGTGTCCTGACATCTCCTTCAAACTGAAGTCCGGGGAGGCAGGCCCAGGTGCCCCCTCCCCAGGCCCCCAGGGCTCAGGGCAGCTGCTGAATCGGGATGCTGGATAGCCAACCAGAACTTGGTTTGTGCTGGGGTCAGCTGACCGCCCGCGAGGAGCCATGGGCGGAGGTCTTTGGTCATCCTTGACTAGGTAGTGATCACGATGATGCTCTTCAGAATTAGTCTGCGGGGAGCAAGGACGGAGTGGGGACAGGCCGAGAGAGCAGAGCAGAGGTGCCCTGAGGGGACAGTCACAGACCACGGCGAAAAGTACAGGCAGGAACCCCATCCCTGGAGCCAGCACTGATCTAAGGGCCGTCTGTCTCCATCCCCCGTCCTCCCGTCCTTCACAGAAAGTCCTTGCCCACCAAACGTGACCACGGGGCACCGACAAACCTTG
Source organism: Bos javanicus (assembly GCF_032452875.1). Classification (NCBI taxonomy): domain Eukaryota; kingdom Metazoa; phylum Chordata; class Mammalia; order Artiodactyla; family Bovidae; genus Bos; species Bos javanicus. The sequence continues at coordinate 9,866,296 of NC_083896.1, forward strand.
TTTTTCTCTTCCCCCCATTTTTTGTGTGTGTTTGTTTTTGCTTTGGCCATACTGGGTCTTCATTGCAGCATGCAGGCTTTCTCTAGGAGTGGCACATGGCACAGCATGTGGGATCTTAGTCCCCTGACTAGGGATCGAACCTGTGTCCTCCATACTGGAAGGCAAATCCTTAACCATGGGACCATCCAGGGACATTCCTTCTCTCTTCCCTTCAAAATTCATACTGTGAGGCTATTAGCCCTCTCTCAACAACATGCATGGCAATCCTATGACTTTTTCTGGTTCTTCTGTGATAACTGAAGATCTTCCAATCTGAAATTAAGATATCTAGTCTTTGTAATAATCAAAACTTTAAGCTTCATTCAAAGTTATGGCTATTCCCTTCCTAGCTTGAACCTACTACTGTTTCCTCTGCCTTGAGCTGGCATGCCTCCTTCCCCCTCAGGGCTGGAGGGGAGCCTTGGAAGGACAAGAAAGCCCTCACCTGACTGATCTCAAGCTTTGGCCTTGACTATCTCACTTGACTCACTATTCCACTTGACTATCTCAAGCTAAGGCCTCACTTTCTGGGTCCAGCTGGCATTTGAGATTGAGGCTCCTCTCTCGGGGATGTTTGTGCAGGTTCCCCGGAGGACCACCTTCCCCATCGCTGGGTACATTTCACCGCATGCCCTTGTGCAGGGGATGTGCTGTTACTGGAGGTTGGCTGATGACTGCCCCTTTGGCCTCTGGTTCTGTCTCCTCCTCCCTCCCACATGTACAGGCGCCTATTTCTCTTTGGAGTGGGTTGACCCCTCTAGTCAACCCACAGGTAAAATTTAACAGGACTGTGTACCAGCGCGCTCTCAGATAACAGGTCCACAGGAAACACCCCACTCTTTGCTACAACCTACTCCGAGAGTGCATGCTGCTACAGACTGAATGTCTGTGACCCCGCCCCCTTGCTCAAATCATTAGGTTGCAGCCTGAACCCCTGGTACTGGTATTTGGCAGGCCATTAGGTCAGGAGGCTAGAGCCCTCATGAGTGGGATTAGTGCCCTTATAACAGAGACCCCTTATAACAGAGAGCTCTCTTGCCCCTTCCACTCTGTCAGGTTACAGCAAAGAGACAGTGTCTCTGAACCAAGAAGCAAGCTCTCCCTAGGCACCCCATCTGTCAGTCCCTTGACCTTGAACTTCACAGCCTCCAGAGCTGTGAAAAACCAATTTGTATTATATACAGGCCGCCTAGTCTATGGTATTTCACTATAGGGGCCCGAATAGACTGAGACACAGGCCCAGCCCAGGGGGCAGCTACATGCCTCTTACACGCTCTGCTGTTAGAACAGTTACCTAGTCAGTCACTTATCCTGTAGATTTTACAGGGTGAGTCATAAACTAGATCTCAGTGTCCCCCCAACTGGGGGGATACATGTTGAACAGTCTGAAGAATTTCCTTAAAGACCTTCCATCTAGATTTGAGGGGAAGGAAGAATTACACTTTACCTGCCCTTTGGGGAATAGTGTACAACTTGCTGCACCCACGAGCTCTTTCCAAAAATTGTCCCCTAATTTTTAAGTTTTTTCATGGTCTCCTCAATGTCTTTTTATAAACTGGAATTCAGTGCTTGAAGGTATGAAACCTGTTTTCTGCCTCATCATACTGGCAGTCTGCATAGCAGATTCTCGCTTTATTTTGGAATGAGGTATCCATTATATAGGGGGCTTCCCAGGTGGCTCAGGGATTACAAAAATCCACCTGCCAAGCAGGAGGCATGGGTTCGATTCCTGGGTCAGGAAGATCCCTTGGAGAAGGAAATGGCAACTCACTCCAGTATTCTTGCCTGGATAATTCCATGGACAGAGGAGCCTGGCAGATAGTCCATGGAGTCACAAAAGAATTGGACACTACTTAGTGACTAACAACAACCACCACCCATTGTATAGACACCCAAGTTTAAACAGATTTTAGAAGTTTCATTTTAATATCCCATTTCACTTACAATAAAAACCCTTTCTTCTAAAGTACTTATTCCTTGCAATTAAAGCTGTCTAGCTAATTGGAGAAGGAAATGGCAACCCACTCCAGCACTCTTACCTGGAGAATCCCGGGGACGGAGGAGCCTGGTAGGCTGCCGTCTATGGGGTCACACAGAGTCAGACACGACTGAAGCGACTTAGTAGCAGCAGCAGCAGCAGCTAACACAAACTCCATGGTCATGGGTGTGGGAGAAGAATTTCAGAGAAGTCATGGAAGAAGGGGGAAGGTGGGGAAAAAGGGGATGGTAGGAGTAAGATTTCAGACAAGTTGATTTAGGCATTCTGTTCATATTCATTGTGTCCAATGAGTGGCCCCCAAAGTGGTTTAATTGTCCCCAGGCAGAATTGCTGCTGCATGCTTGAAAGTGAAAGTGAAGTTGCTCAGTCATGCCTGACTCTTTTTGACCCCATGGACTGTAGCCTACCACGCTCCTCCGTCCCAGGGATTTTCCAGGCAAGAGTACTGGAGAAGTGCCTAAAACTAATAGCAAATAAGATAAGCCTATAACAGCCACTTTCTCATGATACCTAAAGTTGGCCATACACCAGGATTCAACCAGCAGCATAAAAATTTTATTACCACCACCCCCAAGTTAGATACAACAGCATGAAAATTTTCAGCTCAAAGAAATCATCCAAATTTCTAATCAGGATAATGGATTAAGTTAATATGAGGAATGCTAGAAAATTATTAAATGAATGCTGGAAAACTATTAAAATTTTTAAAAATACACTTGAACAGTAACATTTTCTTTTGGCCATGCTGCATGTCTTATGGAATCTTAGTTCCCCAACTGGGGATTGAACCTGGGCCTATAGCAGTGAAAGCATCAAGTCTTAACCACTGGACTGGCAGGGACTTCCCTCTATGGCGTTGTTGTACAAATACATAGATCCATGGAACAGAATAGAAAATGTAGAAAGAGAGCCAAACACACATGGGAAATGAAAGTGTGATAAAGTCATCATTGTGGATCATAGGGTAAAAATGGCTCATTTAATAGATGATGTTGAGACAATTGGAAAGCCATCTGGCAAAAAAGAAAGTTGGTTTCCTACTTCACACACAAAAAATCAGAGATTTAAATATAAAGATGAAGATATAATAAATTCTAGAAGAAAATATTAGAGAACATATTTGTAATTTCAATAAAATCAAAGACTGATAAATTGGGTACTATAAAACTATAAATTTTCCTCATGCAAACACCACACAGACAGAAGACTGATAATGAAGGGGGAAATATTTGTACCTTAAATCACATTTAAAGAGCTAATTTCCTTGGAAAGTACAGAGTTCCACAACACAATGGAAAAATGAACAAAGGATGAGAACAGAAAGGAAATCCACATGGTTCTTGAGTTTATGAAAAGATATTCGCTGTTGCTTATAGGAAGAGAAATGGAAATTAAAGCTATAGTGAGTTACCACTGTCTGCCTATGAGACTGTCAAAGAACAGAAAGGCGGATCACATCCCTTGTTGTTGAAGCGGGAAAACAGACACCCTCACCACACCAGCAGGAATACACTTGGGACAGCATCTACAGAGGGCCATGCCTATCAAAATAAAAATGAATGGGCTGTTTGGGCCAGCTGTTTCCCTTTAGAGATACACATAAATGAAATTACATATATACAAGGATATTTGTCACAGTAAAATGAGATTGTGTAAGGACAGTCATGGCAGAATTCTTTGTAATAGTAAGACAGGAAATAACCTAAATGCTTATGAATAGGGGAGTAGTTAAAAAAATTATAGTACAATAAAACAAAGGAGACATTGGGAGGATGAGGCAGTATTAACATGTACCAGTCTGTAAGGACGTCCATATTGTTCCTTGAATGAATAAGTGAAAAACTGCATCTGTAGCATGCTGTTTTGTAACATACATGTATATTCTGAGACATGAACAGGATCTTTCTGAAAGGTTACATAAGGAACTAACAATGGTGTTTCTATCTAGAAAGGGGATCTCAGTGGCTGGGGGAACAGACAAGCGTAGGAGGGTGTCTCTTCTTTTGGGGGAGAAGAACCTTTTGAAATATTTTAACTCCAACTGCAGACTGATTTAGGGCCAAATTTATACCACCGATGTGGTGCAGAGGCCCTGAATTGAGAAACACACTGGAAAATTGGTCCAGAAGCGGGGTGACCAGGCAGAGCCTCAGAGGGCATATTGGGATACCCACATAAACCCTCCTCCCACAGAACAAGCCTCCAGGACCAGCTGGGTTTAGAACTGCCATCCACCCACACTGCTCTTTGAGGCCAGATTTCTCCCGTTTGTCCTACCCTATGACCTCTGTGTCTCTGGGTCTCTGGTGTTCTTTGAAGGCACTCTGCTCAGCCTCAGGGACAGACAGGTGGCCTCCAGTAAGGTCTGTCCCCTGATGCCTTCCTGCTCCACCCTCTTCCTTTCCTGTCCCGTGTTTGTGCTCCGGTTTTCTCCCGACTACAACTTAGCATTTACTTGGCCATTTTTCTATAATGATTCTGGTTGTCCAGCCTGGGTAGGTTGCCCTAGCTGGCCTCAGGTGAATTTCTTCTCTAATACGACCCCTTTCCAGGACCCTCCTTCCGCGGTGGAATTGACTCAGAGCCAGGTATGAGAGCATGCAGACCCCACCCACTGAATGCAGCTTCTTTCTCAAAGTCAGTGGCAGGGTTTCTGCCCACACACCCATCCCTTCACTTCCCCTCCTCAGTTCAACAGGTAGTTCTGGGATAGTTTCTTTACTTCCTCCACTGTATCCTTACTCGTAGTGCTCATGCTGACAGCAGAGCGTGATGGATGATTCCAGAGCACCTCGTTCTTCCTTTCACTAAACGTCTGCCCCCTAAAGATTTTTTTTAATTGAATCTGAACCAGTTTTCTTGCAACTGACCTGACATTTTCTCGGCATTCTCCTTAACTCTGTTGATGTCGTTCTGTAAGGAGGTAATGAGTTTACCATGCTGTTCACTCCCTACATTCTTGTATTCCTCCCAATATTCTTTCTCACTGAGTTTCTCAAGAAATAGCTTCTCAGCATTACTTATTTGGATGCGCATATCTGTTGAAAGAACATCAAGATTTGGGGTCATTTCTGTTGTCCTTGCAACCGTCATTATGTGGCACTCTGATTTTGTGAAGTTAAAGTCTGATATGAAAATATCAACTCTTAAATACAATTTTATATCTACAATTTAGGGAAATCTAAACTATTCAAACTATTGTTTATCTATCCCTCATGATTCAAAAATCTCAGTAAAAATAAACTTCCAATTTTAAAGTAGATGGTGTGGTTTGGGGCTGTGACCGAGAATGACAATATGCAATCAACCTATATGCCTAGGGACCCACAAGTTTAAATTATGCCTGTGATAGCTTGATAAGCATCCTGTTTTGTACAATGTATTATTTCACATACACTTTTTATTGTAAATTGTCATTTTTCTGGTCATTATGTCTCTGGGCAAAATAATTCCAACTTACATCCTTCTTCTGTCCTTGGTGACCTTTTTTTGTTAAGTACATTGTTTGATTCCGTCATTTACAGATCAACTCTTTGAGCTTTCCTTGTGTGAAATGACAGCATATGATAGTCATAATCACCGCTCTTCCCAGTCGCCACCGAGTTAAGACTTCAGAGTGAAAGCTAAGTTCCTCAGTTAAATGTGTACAAATTTGGAGCTGTCTCATCATATAAACTTCCAATTCGCCCCCAGTGTACTTAGGCTTCAGGCTGAGTATCAGTCTTTAGGCTGAGTATCAAGCTGCTGAACATTCTGGAAAAGGAAGCATCACCAAAACCAGGTACAATGAACTTAATGGCTGTTTGACTCACTGCCCTGCCCCATCTTGTTTGAGAGCTCCTGAGGACAAGACATTTTATTCATCTCGGTCAACCCAGCACTTGGCAGAGAATTTGGCCATTAGTTGAGGCTCAATAAGTATTTACAAAATGAATAAAGCATTCTTTCAGGCCAGAGAGATGCTCTTCAGCTCAAACATCCAGAAGGACTCCAGACATGTCTTTGTCGAAGGCGTGATAATAATACATTTTTAATACATACTTAACATATTAGTATTCAAAATATAAGATTATACATTTTTTAATTCCCTTAACAAGTGGTTCTTGTTATTAAACAATTAAGAACACTAGGCGCCAGTGATCAGCTGTCCTCTGTGAGCAGACTGCCCGGACTCAGCCCTGCACCACATTCAGTCTTTGCGGGGAGGGTTGGTTGATGTCACTGAAGCTTTTGAAAGACAGATGGGGGCAGCAGCTGCTGTTCTGCTTTCTTAGCACCCCTCTCTCCCTTCTCGTCTAGTAACACATGTCTCCTATCCCTCGTCATGTAAATACACTGACTACAGACGTCCCTTTTCCTGGCCAGAGGGATTGGTCCAAGGCTGAGCGTGCACCCCAAGCTAGGCCTCGGCTCAGAGTCCTTCCCTAGAGATGCTTTCACTGAAACTGGTAGAAAACATATCTTTTTTTGTCTCCACTCCACTTTGAGGTTATAAGGATGTACGTTCAGAGGTGTCTGTGGTCAGAGTTCTAGACTCACAGGGAGAACATTCTCAGGAAAAGGAGCCAGCTTTCCAGGGGAAGACAGAGAGAGAAGAGGGATGAGAGGGGCAATGTGTGGAGGGAGAGGGTGGGCTAGAAAGAGGGGGTGATGGGGGGGAGGAGCAAGAGAGGGAGACAAATAAAAGGAAGCTGAGCTCTGACAGCATGTGAGGCTCTGGAGTCAGCTCAGTAGCGCCCTGCCTTTTCTGTCTGGTTACTTGAAGAGATTAACATCTTCTTTATGCTTGGACTAGTCTGGGTTGGATTTTTATCCTTGCAACTGAAAGCATCCCAGGTAAACGTTGGAAGAGGGGAGTTTCGTCAGCACTTCTCAAACTTGACTGTGCACAGAAACCCCCTGTGACCTTGTCCAAATGTAGACTCTGACTCAGCAGGTCCAGATGGCTCAGAGGCTCTGCACTGTCCCAGGCTGCTGGCGGAGCTGCAGCCGCTGTTCCATGAACTCAACTGAGTTGCAGGTGACTGCCTGGTGCCGACCGTGACAGCCTCAGAGACCCCTTGTAGACACATCTGTTCCCTCCCTTTCCCTCTCTTCATCAGCATCCATGGGCTTCTTTCTCCCTTGGACCACCGCACATGCCCAGCCCTCCAATTCTTAGTCACCCAGCACGTCCCCAGTCTTGGGTGCCACACACCCCAGCCCCAGCCCAGACCGCAGACAGGCACACCTCCACTAACCGGACCATTCCCTGCAAAGGCAGCTTAGTGAGCACGTCTGAGCATCAGCTGAGGTCTCACACCTGTCTCTAGAGAGTTTGTAAAGCATCCCTTGCAGGATTCTCCCGGAGACGGGCCCGGCCAGGAAACACATCCACCACCTCATGCCGTCACGTCACTGCTGTCACTACAGGGGCTCAGCCGGAGCAAGCTTATGGAACAGTGGTGGAGAGCCCCTAAAAATGAAGCTTGCTGACTGACCAGGGGCCTTGGTAACTATTTCACCCAAAACAACAACTCTCTACGAATGGAGGGCCTCTCCCGGCCAAGTGCTTGAGTAAGTGGGCTCTCTAGAGAGTTTGGGGAAATCCAAGAACATCTACCCCTCGTTTTTGCCTCTCAGGTTCTCACACTGCTTTCTGGTACTACTCCAGTCTCTCCCCTGTTTTCCAGGTTCCTGGCAGGGATGGTATTTATAGAGGTTCTGGCAAAAAAAAAAAAAAAATCTAGAAATCTGAGCAGCAAGCTCAAGATGAAGGAATAGGAATTTTTTTTCAGTGCTTGTGTCAACACTGAGGGTCCAGCTCTCAGGACCCTGGTACCTCCTGAGCCCGTGGCAAGACTATGTCCTGCGTCTTTTACCTTCTGTACCAGCATCATTTCTATCCACGTCCTGTAAACGTCCCCTTTTCCAAATCCAATCCCTCTTTCCCCATCTAAATACGGGGTTTAGCTTCCTTAGAGATACTGGGGCTGGGGAGGAAGCTTTATACTCCCCTTACATTCCCAAGTCTGAACGGAGGCTGAAGCCATTGAAGACACCAAACAAGACAATTTCCCCGCAAAAGAGCAGATCACCGCTGCCTGGAGTTCGGGGTGGCGCCTCACAGGATGCGGGCTGGTGTTAAAGGCCAGAGGGCTTCGGTCTGTGTTTCTGACCACTGCTCTTCCTCCTCCTCACTTGGCTTCATTATCTCCACCCACTTTGCTATTTCCTTCTCTCATCCACTTACCTACATTTGTGGGTTTGTGGTTGTGGCGGTAATGATGCCCTTTGAAGTATGTCCACGGCATTTTGAACATATTAGGAGACAAAAGCATTGATACATTCAAGAAACAACTTGATATGGCTTTATGATAATTTTCTAAGTTCCTAAATCACCTTTCAAGTTTTGTTCCTGGTCTCTTTCAAACTTCCATTTTTCCTTCATTGCGTTTTCAACCTCCTCTCTTGTTACAACTACGGATCCCTCTGACTTCTCTTCACTGAGTTCCTTCAGTAGGTTCCGTATGTGCCAAATTTGTTCATCCTTTAAGCGTTTATTCTGTCGTGAATATCAAAGAGTTGTTAATTACCTCTGCTGAAATATCTCCATTGTTTTCCCTCAAAACAGAATCTCATGCTGAGGCTTGCAAAATAAGAAATAGTTAATGAAATAATTTATTCAATAGTATCTCCAAAGAGCATGTGGAAGATGGAAGACTCAAAATTAAATCCATCAAATCAGTAATCACTGAAGAGACAGTTTCATTTTAAAACCTGGGTTAATAATCTGCCAGTCTATCGCCCTATCATAGGATCAATGAACATTAAAATTCGACTTCAGAGGTCAATTTCTTCAACTCCCACAAATTATCTTTCTTTTCTAGGAAACATCATTCATTTATTCAATATTTATGGAGTTATCTACCATATGCCAGGAGTATCTAGACACTAGGCATATATCCATGAACAAAATAGACAAAAGTACTGCTCTTGTGGGATTTACATTATTTTTTGCTTTTCTCACAAGTGACCCTAATTCTCTTCTTCTGGGGTGATGATCACTCACCATTCCAATACTCCACACTTGAAACATGAACTGTGTTCTTCTTGTGAATATCCCGCCCATGTTTCTTATTTAATCGACTTAGAGTTTATTTTTGCCCTTGCTAGTTTATTATGTATATGTAGAGATATTTTATTGTGTGTCAATATTTCTTGTACTTTTCTTAGCCTTCCTTTTTTTTTTTTTTCTCCCTTTAAGTTTTAATACTCACTTCCCTGGGGTCTTTCCTTCAATTTCTTAAACCTAACAAAATGTATATATTTAAAATATTCTAATACTACTTTTAAAAATTACTTATTTTCCTATAATTTAACATTCTCTTTACTATAGTTTTTCAACATTATATTTTATTTCTGACATTCATGTTTTTATTCTCTTAACCTTCATAGGCAATGGCACCCCACTCCAGTACTCTTGCCTGGAAAATCCCATGGATGGAGGAGCCTGGTAGGCTGCAGTCCACGGGGTCGCTAAGAGTCGGACATGACTGAGCAACTTCACTTTCACTTTTCACTTTCACGCATTGGAGAAGGAAATGGCAAACCACTCCAGTGTTCTTGCCTGGAGAATCCCAGGGACGGGGGAGGCTGGTGGGCTGCCATCTATGCGGCTGCACAGAGTCAGACACGACTGAAGTGACTTAGCAGCAGCAACCTTCATAGATACTCTACTGTAAGAATATTTTCTTTCTTAAAATTGATTCTCTAAGCCAATACTTCTGAAACTTCAATGTGTATACCCAGCACTTGGGGACCTTGTTAAAAATGCAGATGCTGATTAAGTTTGGTACGATGCCTGTAATTCTGCATTTCTCATACATTACAGATGATGCCAAACCTGCTGGCCCACAGCCCACACTTTGGGTAGCCAAATTCTTTCTGATAATCTAAATATCTGTGATTTATTGATAGTGCTGCAACCTACTAAAACTCAGGTCTTTAATATTGAATCCAACAAACTTTAAAGTTGATGGCTGAAAAATTTGATTTCTTAAAATTGTTTAGCAAAATAGACACTAGTTTAATAAACTCCTGAGAGGATTTTAACGTAACCTTAATGCTCTTTAAGTCATTCCACAGGCTGTATGACATGATTGTCATATCAATGCTTTAGAATTTTAATTTAAAACTTTGATAAACTGAACAAAAGCAACAAACAATTAACTTTATGATGCTCAATATTGATAAATATAGCCAAAAACCAAAAAGACAGACTGGACAGGCTTTGAGTGATTTTAAAAAATAGAAATAAAGATGAAAAATATATGGTATTCAAAATCCTGCAGTTTAACTTCTCTGATTTTTTGTTTGCAATATTCTAAAGTATCTGAATTCTATCTCTGAAGAATTTTTAGTACCAAAGAATTCATGATATGATATATATCTGAAAACTGAATTTCTTTCCTTCTAATTTTGTAAAATCTTGTAGAGAATGACATAAACAGAAGTGGTGGAGTAAGACTGCTGAAAATCCGCTTCTTCATAAAGGCAATGAGAAAAAATTGGCAAAAATTGGCAAAATTAACTTTTCAGAACTCTGGAAATTAAAGGCTTTGCAGTAAGTTCCAGGGAGTGTTTATTCAAGAAAAATGGTTGAATCTTAGTAAGAACAGTGAGTTTCGTGGCATTTCAAACTTACCCTAAAAACCAATAGCCCCACAATTATGGCAAAACCCAGCAATCTAGCAGCCTGTGGCTGAGGGTGGGGGAGAGAAGTAAGAGAGGCAGAACTCTTGCAAAGCCAAGTTCCTAAATAAGGGCCATTATTTGACTTATCTGGTAATTCCCTGGAAGATCCCACTGGCAAGCCTTGTCTTTATTTGACCTGACTCAGAGCTTACCCAGTGTCTTAACAGCCTTTTCCCAGATTGGCTTGTCAAAAACAATCAACAGTTGTTGAACATTACAGCTCCATGTGTGTGTGTGTGTGTGTGCGTGTGTGAATGTGTGTGTGCGTGTGTGAATGTGTGTGTGTGTGTGTGCACTCAGTTGTGTCCGGCTCTTTGAAGCCCTATGGACTGTAGCCTGCCAGGCTCCTCTGTCCATGGACTTTTCTCGACACGAATACTGGAGTAGCTAGCCATCTCCTCCTTCAGAGGATCTTCCTGACCAGGGACTGAACCCTCATCGCTTGTGTCTCCGGCATTGGCAGGCGGATTCCTTACCACTCTGCCACCTGGGAAGCCCACAGCTCCCTGAGGTGTTGATAAAAGTTGGGGTAAACAACAAGCTGACCAAAAAAAACAAACTTCAGAATAAAACTGAAGATGAGATGTCCATAGGGAGTTTTGACAGCTCTTATGTATTCCTAAGAATCTAAAAGGCCATAAGCATTTAATAACATCTATATTAAACTTCCCAAACCCTGTATGAATTTCAAATAGAAAAGAAAGGTGTCTGACAGTGTTACAAAGTTCACTATATCTGAAAAATTATTTTGAGTGATATACTGAAAAATAAATTTAAATATATCCACCAATATGCTTAAAAAGAAGACATTTATCTTATGAAGTAAATTTATTATTTGAGGTAAGACTAATTATCATATTATAAATAGAAGAAAGGAGATTTAGTATCTAAGCTACAAAGGAAGGATTATTTTTGTTTTGTTATAAGGCCATCTCATGGCCTTTTAAAAATTTTGGACTCACAAGAACAAGAATAGAAGTTGCCAAAATAGGACACACAATTCCCTTCTACTGTCCACCCAGCTTTCCCAAATGGTAACATCTTATCTAATGAGAGCACAGCATCAAAGCCAGGAAACTGACATTGGTACAATGTTACTAATCGAACTAGAGATTTTATTTCTATTGCACCAGTTTTTACATTTTTTTCTTTTTAGTGTATGGTTGTGATACTGTCATTTATAAGAAATATATGTATGTATATCTTTGGTCACTCAGGTGACTAAAATGTATTTCTTTTTTGTTCAGTCACTAAGTTGTGTCCAACTCTTTGCGACCCCAAGGACTACAGCACGCCAGGCTCCTCTGTCTTTCACTGTCTCCTGATAGTGAAACTCGTGTCCATTGAGTCAGTGATGCCACCCAACCATCTCATCCTCTGTTGTCCACTTTCTCCTCCTGCCCTCAATCTTTCCCAACATCGGTGTCTTTCCAGTGAGTCAGCTCTTCGCATCAGGTGGTCAAAGTATTGGAGCTTCAGCATCAGTCCTTCCAATGAATATTCAGGGTTGATTTTCTTTACGATTGACTGGTTTTATCTCCTTGCTGTCCAAGGGTCAGCAAGAGTCTTCTTGCTCAAGAACAGTCTTGAGAGTCTTGCTCAAGAGTCTTCTCCAGCACCACGATTTGAAAGCATCAATTTCTTGGCACTCAGCCTTTACGGTCCAGCTCTCATATCTGTACATGACTACTGGAAAAACCATAGCTTTGACTAGATGGACCTTTGTTGCAAAGTGATGTCTCTGCTTTTTAATACACTGTCTAGGTTTGTCATAGCTTTCCTTCCAAAGAGCATAAATAGATATGATAAATTTATGATATAAATATATATACATAGATATATAAATATATATCTGTATTTCTTAGATATATTCTTATGGGTTTTTTAAAAATGATTTTCAACCATAGTTCCTGGCCCACAGTGACCAAAACCCATGGAATTTTCTGCCATCATAATTGGGTTTATGTTAATGAAAGTGACTTTTGAATCTGGGAGAGAGAAAGGGAGGGGGCCTGATTGCCAGGAGAACTGATCAAGTTATTAGAGGATTGCAGTCCCTCACGTTGATTCCCAGGGACAGGAGAGGGACTTGAGGTGGAATCAACTGCTACTGGCCAAGGATCTAGTCAATCACGATTATGTAATGAAGCCTCCATTAAAACCTGGAAAAGGAGCATCTTTTGGTCCTTTCCCAGAGAGCTTCCAAGTGCTGCTGGGCCAGACCCCAAGCTCCGCAAGGGCAGAAGCTCTTTTGTTTGGTACTTTGCTCTCTAGGGGCTTCCTGATGGCTCAGCCGGTAAAGAATCCACGTGCAAAGTCGGAGACCTGGGTTTGATCCCTGGGTTGAGAAAGGAATAGCTACCCACTCCAGTATTCTGGCCTGGAGAACTCCATGAAGTTGCAAAGAGTTGGACACGACTGAGCAACTTTCACTTCACTCTGCTCTCTGTATCTCTTCATCTGACTGTCGATTCATAGCCTTTAATACCTTTTTAATGATCTAGTGAGTAAATGGGTTTTCCTGGTTATGTGAGCCATCCTAGCAAGTTAATCGAACCTGAGGAGGATGGGGTTGTGAAAGCCCCTGATTTATAGCCAGTCAACCATATGTACAAGTAACACCCTGGACTGGTAACTGGCATCTGAAGTGCAGGGTGGTCTTGTGGGACTGAGCCCTTTACCTGTGGAATGTGATTCTATCTCCAGGTAGGTAAGTGTCAGAGAGAATCACTTGTTGGTGAGGGGAAGCCTCCACACACACAAGTTGGAATTGGGTCAGGAACCCTTTCAGTAGGATTATAAATTCTGTCACATATGCATATGAGACATATCACCACAAAGATGGCATTTGAAGCCATGATGTTAAATAAGATGATCCAGAGAGAGTTTAGAGTGAAAGAGTACATTTAATATCAGAACATTGATAAATACTCTAATTAAAGGGTGGGAATAAACACTCTAATTTAAGGGTAGTTTCTTTCCTATTTGAGGGGGAAAAAACAATGAAAAAAAAAGAAAAAGAAGAAATATCAGAGAAGTAGAAGTAAATTCAAGAAAGAGTGATGTCCTGGAGCCCAAAGGAAAAAGAGTTTAAGGACGCCAGGAGTGACTGCCGGAGGAGTGAGGTGTAAGGTTAGGCCTCGAAGAGTACATTCATGTAATGCTAGTCACTCAATCATGTCCGACTCTGCGATCCCACAGACTGTGGCCTGCCAGGCTCCTCTGTCTGTGGGATTCTCCAGGCAAGAATACTGGAGTGGGTTGCCATGCCCTTCTCCAAAAGAGTACACTGGGCCTGGCTGATTGGTCAGCACAACTTTCGCTGAAGCGGTTGTAGGGGAACAGTAGGAGTGAAGTGTGTCCTGGGAAGTAAGGACGTGGGCACAGTGAGCTGTGAGATGGCTAGTGCTGCAGAGGAGCAATGAACGCAGACAGAGAAGGAAAGAAAGATCGGGGTAATCATCTAAACAAAGTTAAACGCATAGGAAGAAACGATGAAAGAAGAGGGCATAACTTGTCCGATCTGGACATTTCTGATTTGGACTAACTGCAGAGAAAAATGTATCTTGCTAACGAGTCATGTTAAACTTAGCAATTTAAATATCTGTGACCTCAAAATTTTTTCCTCCCACTGGTATTTGTGGATCAACCCAACAAATATTTATTGAACAGCTACTCATGCTGGGCCCTTTGGAGAAACAAAGATAAGATTTGATTGCTGCTACCTAAAGGGCTTTTATTTAAATAACAGAGAAATATTTTTATGCAACATCCCAGCTAAGATGGGGGGAATAAAGAGGAGCTACCCAAGAGAAGAGCATTCTGGGAAGAGGAAACGGCCTCTTTGTTGTAAAGGTACCATAGTGAGAAAAAGATGGGCTTCATAATATTTAAAAGAAGCTGCTAAGTCACTTCAGTCGTGTCTGACTCTGTGTGACCCCATAGATGGCAGCCCACCAGGCTCCCCTGTCCCTGGGATTCTCCAGGCAAGAACACTGGAGTGGGTTGCCATTTCCTTCTCCAATGCATGAAAGTGAAAAGTGAAAGTGAAGTCGCTCAGTCGTGTCTGACTCTAGCGACCCCATGGACTTCAGCCTACCAGGCTCCTTCGTCCATGGATTTTCCAGGCAAGAGTACTGGAGTGGGGTGCCAACACCTTCTCCGATTTAAAAGAAACAGGGGTAAGCAAAGGATGGGATGGCTGCAGATGAATTGGAGAGGTGAGTAGAGGTCAAATTTTGAAGGACCTTGAAGGCTTCAGGAAGATCTATGGATTTTATTTTCTGTGCAGCAGGAAGCCACTGTGGGATTTTAAGCACTGAAAGGTTTGCCATATTCCAAGGGCCATTCTGGTTGCTTTGTGGAAAATGTGCTGGTTAGAGAAAGGATGGGTAAGAGATGATGCTGGCTTAAACTGTCGCAACAGCAGTGCACATGGAAATAAATAGATAAATACAGTTGAGCTAGTCTGTCTTCCTATGCTCCTCACTGCTGGGTCCACCGATAACTCTAAGAGCCAACTTAGACCTATCACAGTCTTGAGCTAATCCTCCTGGAAACAAGAACATTGTCTCTGGCTCCATTTGATGGGTTATGGGAAAGTGGTTCCTCAGTCCTGATTCATTGTCCTTTCCACAACCAAACAGAAGTCCCAAAGCTAGCTGGGGTTCCAGTGCTGACCACTTTGGGGTGTGCATGGGCCTCCTGGTGGCAGCTCACTCTCCTGTGCCCTGGGACCTCTCTAAGTGGGACCTGTCTCCAAGTGCTGCAGCCAGACTTCCCCTTCCACTCTCATCCATCGCCCTCAGTTTCTTAGTTCCTGCTGCAAGTGCCTGGTCCTTCAGAATCACGACAACATCAGGGTTGTCTTGCCCAGCACGTATTTGCTGAACAAATGGACAAATTTGCCCCATGAGGAAGACAGGAATCCTCGTTTCCCAAGGGGTTGATATTTCTCCTGGCAATCTTGATTCCAGCTTGTGCTTCTTCCAGCCCAGCGTTTCTCATGATGTACTCTGCATAGAAGTTAAATAAGCAGGGGGACAATATACAGCCTTGACGTACTCCTTTTCCTATTTGGAACCAGTCTGTTGTTCCATGTCCAGTTCTAACTGTTGCTTCCTGACCTGCATATAGGTTTCTCAAGAGGCAGGTCAGGTGGTCTGGTATTCCCATCTCTTGAAGAATTTTCCACAGTTTCTTGTGATCCACACAATCAAAGGCTTTGGCATAGTCAATAAAGCAGAAGTAGATTTTTTTCTAGAACTCTCTTGCTTTTTCGATGATCCAGCAGATGTTGGCAATTTGATCTCAGGTTCCTCTGCCTTTTCTAAAACCAGCTTGAACATCTGGAAGTTCACGGTTCACATATTGCTGAAGCCTGGCTTGGAGAATTTTGAGCATTACTATACTAGCGTGTGAGATAAGTGCAATTGTGCAGTAGTTTGAGCATTCTTTGGCATTGCCTTTCTTTTGGATTGGAATGAAAACTGACCTTTTCCAGTCCTGTGGCCACTGCTGAGTCTTCCAAATTTGCTGGCATATTGAGTGCAGCACTTTCATAGCATCATCTTTCAGGATTATAGTTTGGTTAAATAAGAAATTAAAAAGTAAATGGGGTTGCAGAGCTTTACATTTTTTAACATAAGATTCAGTGTCCTCATGATCTAAATAACACAATTCAAGGTGACTTCCTTTGGCATTATAATTAATAAATAGAAACAGCAGTACCCTCTTGCGTCGCATGTACAAAAATACATTTAAATATATTGTAAATTAATCAGCTCTAAGCACTAAAGAAGATAATTTCCTAGAGTTCATTATAACTCAAAAAATTTTTAAGCATTTGCATAAATGTTCAATGACTAGATATCGGCTTTATATTTTATACTCACTCTTTCATGATACTTTTGATTCTTTTCTCTAAGTTTCTTTATTCGAGCCATAAATCGTTCTAGTGCATTTTCCTTTATTTGACAGCTAATAACAGAAATAATGTGTTACAATTATTTCCTTTAGGAAAAATTAATGAAAGAAAAATTTTAAATTATACTATTTGACTTGAAATAAAGTATTAAATATACTATAAAACCCTGTTTAGGGATGAGAATCTTTACTGATGTTGTAAATAGTATATTTTACTCACTAAAATATGTATTAGAGAGATAACTTCAAGTTTTAAAAAATATCAATCCCCATTTTTATTTCATAGTCGTAACTTTTATACTTTCTCATTATCTATAAATAATTCAGCATAAAAAGAACCCAGGAAAGGGCATACAGAAAAGATGCTTCCTGGAAGTCCAAAAACATTCAGACAAAAATGACAAGACAAAGACTTTACAGGGACAAGCACAGCTTCTTGGAACAGTAGGGTAAGCCAGGCTGACCTATTGGTCAAGTTCATTAGGATACCATCTTGTCCATAAACAGTAAAAGGTTTCTTTCTTGACACAAGCACATTTTTAAAATACCAAACAAGTATTTGTTGAATGTCTGTTAGGTATAAAGTATAGAAAGCATGGGAAGACTCTGGTATAGGCAATTTGATATGTATTTGAAGAGTTAAGGGTATCTCTATTACCTCATAAATCTTACCACTTTAAATCTGAGACCAAAATAAAGGAACAGAACTAGCCCAATGTAAATCCCTTGCCTCTATTAAATATATATATATATATATAAATATAAATATATATATATAGCACCTCTGTGGTGTAGTGAACAGAGGAGTATTTACAGAATGAGAAACTCTGCTTTTCAATCTTGTCTCTTCCACTTCTTACCTACATGACCTCAACAAGTCAATTCTCTGAACTTCAGTTTCCAAGCTGTCAAGAGAGAGATAACAACACCCACCCAGCTCTATGTATTTTATAAAGATGAAAATAAGAAATCATATGTGCATGTTTCTAGCATAAAGTAAGTGCTCAGTAAATTTCAGGTGAATTTTAATGTTATGTCCTCAGTCCTTCCCCTGGAATATCATTTATATTTGTTATATTGTAAACTTTGTTGATTTTGCCAACAAAGGTCAGTCTAGTCAAGGCTACAGTTTTTCCAGTGGTCATGTATGGGTGTAAGAGTTGGACTGTGAAGAAAGCTGAGCGCCATAGAATTGATGCTTTTGAACTGTGGTATTGGAGAAGACTCTTGAGAGTCCCTTGGACTGCAAGGAGATCCAACCAGTCCATTCTGAAGGAGATCAGTCCTGGGATTTCTTTGGAAGGACTGATGCTAAAGCTGAAACTCCAGTACTTTGGCCACCTCATGCGAAGAGTTGACTCATTGGAAAAGTCTCTGATGCTGGGAGGGATTGGGGGCAGGAGGAGAAGGGGATGACAGAGGATGAGATGGCTGGATGGCATCACCGACTCGATGGACGTGAGTGAGTTTGAGTGAACTCCGGGAGTTGGTGACGGACAGGGAGGCCTGGCGTGCTGCGATTCATGGGGTTGCAAAGAGTCGGATACAACTGAGCGACTGAACTGAACTGAATTGAAATTTAGTAGAGAGAAAAATAAAGCTCTTTCTTTCCAAATGAAGGGGAAAAGCATTTTTAAAATGAGTAAATCCTTTAGGCTTTGCCTTGAGTTGCTTCTGCAGGGGGCAGTTTGGAGAGGTCTGAGTGGCATCAGCAAGCCTGGGGGTGGGGCGGATTCTAAGATGCCCTGAATGTTTGGCTGCTTCAACGGCCCCCTTGTGGACTGTTCAGTAGTTGCAGGCTTAACTTCACCTAGCCTATCCTGGGAATTCACTTCAGCCTCCGCAGGCCTCAGAGATGATGAATTTATCAGGAAGCAGGGCTTCCTTGGTGGCTCAGACGGTAAAGAATCCGCCTGTAATGCAGGAGATCTGGCTTTGATCCCTGGGTCGGGAAGACTCCCTGCAAAAGGGAAAGGCTACCCGCTCCAGTATTCCGGCCTGGAGAATTCCATGGACAGAGGAGCCTGGTGTGGGCTACCGTCCATGGGGTCACAGAGTAGGACTGAATGACTAACACTTTCAGAGGAAGCTAAGCCTCAGGGCTCCCCACCATTAGCCACTGTGGGAACTCAAGCCTCCCTGTTCTCTGAACACTTCTTCTTTTCCCATCTCCCTTATCTACTCAGTGCCCTAGTAACCCACATGTCACACTAAATGCTAAAGCAAGTGGGAAAATAAACCAATGAGATTTATACTGAGCACTTAATATACACTGAAGTGCTTTGAAAAGGGCATTGCGCTGTTTTGAAGCACAGTGATATGGAATTAACACCAATGCAGTCGTCTGTCACCTTGTCCCTTCCCTCCTTATTAAAATGTTAGTTGATGGAAGGAATTTTCACATATTGAGGTATGAGGAAGTCATCCTGGCTTATTCCTGATTTGGCTTGAACTTTATGCTGACTAAAACAACCTGAGGCCTGTCAAACATCTATTGTTCATCTGCTTTAACCGTGACAGAAAAGAATGCATTTAAACATGAAAATGGAGTAACTGTGGTTCAGGCATTCAAAAAGGAGCTGGGCGGCCACACTGGATGCAGTTTCAGACACACTTCTGTATCACTGAGAACTCTGTTTTGAACTGTATCAAACTCAAAGATGCCACCGGCCATTTTCAAAACAATATTTTTGCCAGGGGCTGCCAGCTGCAATTTTATGGCCCCAAAGTCCTTACTTTGAGCCCTTACTTCTCACCGATTCCAACCCTAATTCTTGACAAACATGTAACTGTGGTTTGGGCCTGTATGTTGCTGTCGTTGTTAAGTCACTAATTCGTGTCCGACTCTTGGGCCCACGGACTGCAGCTCACCAGACTCCTCTGTCCCTGGGATTTTCCAGGCAAGAATCCTGGACTGGGTTGCCATTTCCTTCTCCAGAGGATCTTCCCAACCCAGGGAATCGAATCTGCATCTCCTGCATTGGCAAGTGGATTCTTTACCACTGAGGCACCAAGGAAGCCCTTTTGCCTACATAAGCCTCCCCATTCTGCAGTCAGTGGAACACAGTTCAGCTGCTTCTTGCATCTGTGTCTCCTGGGCTACAGCCCTAAGTTTGGCTTGAATAAAACTCTTTCCTATTTTTATTATAGGTTGTTTATTGAGTATTAACATAGTAATGTGTCAACTTCCTTCCTCCATGCAATTTTGTTAAAAATTCTGAGAAGGAACACAAATGTGGGTTTCAAAAAAGAATCTATACTCTTACTTATTATACTTTTAAAACCTGTAACTATATCTGTACCTATTGCTATGCCTATGTCCATACTCATTGTCGAAAACTGGGTTGAGGGCGGGGAATAAATATAAAGGAGGGAATAAATATAAAGGAGAAAATAAAAACCACCGTCACCTAAAGATTTAGTATTATGCAATAAGATATTTTGCTAAAGGGAAAGAGAGAGGAAGACCACATTCACATAACTTTAATATAGTTATGTTAGAACTGTTCTATTTTATTATTATTTATTATTAACCTCTTACTGTGCCTAATTTAGAAATTAAACTCTATCATAGGTGCATATGTGAAGAAAAGACATAGTATATAAAGGGTTCGGTACCATCCATGATTTCAGGCATCCCTTGGGAGTCTTGGAACAAATTCCCTGAGGAAAAAGGCTAAGATGTGATCACTCTGCAGATTCAACATTGGCAGTCTCAGTTCTTCGCCAACAACCACAGAGGTCTATGGCCTTATTTTCTTGAGAGAGATTAAGAAAAGTTCAGTTGTTCAGAAGTCATGGATGACCTACTCTGGGCCCTGAGCTCTTTGTTAGGGGCTGAGGTTGTATAAGAGAAACGTAAGATGGTGCCGGGGACCCTTGGATGATCCTTCCTCAGATGGTGAGGGGGGCGTCTTGACTATTCATCGTGTGACGAAAAGTCCCGTCACCTGGGACCTCAGGGAACAGCTGAAGTGTCGCCAGAAGGGCGTGGGAAGGCCCAGGCTGTTCCACTCCACGAGGCTATTTATTTAGTTTCAACAAAGGAAGAGAACGGAAAGCATGGGAATGCTCAACTTACGTCTTGTACTAGATCATGAGAATTTTTAAATGTTCGCCTGTTTGGAAACCTCTGTTGAAGAAGAGAAAGACTGGCCTCTGGCTGACCCAGAGGAGAGAGAAGGAGCCATAGCTGGATGCCATCCCTGTGGGCCGTGGGGAAAAGGTGAGAAATCAGACTGCAGTCACGGAGCTGGACTTCCTGCCCACCTCTCAGAAGCCACGGTGCGCCAAGTCTTCAGTTACGCTGCGAAACGAGCGCAGGGAGAATCTGGCCGTCGCTGAATGTTACCTCCAGTGTTAAATAAAAGGGCACTTGGTGAAAAGTCCCTTCCCGTGGGTGCTGTCAGTGTTCTGACCCTCTCACTCACCATCTTCTAAAAAGAACATACAGACTCGGAGTCTCACAAGAAGGACATTGGATTTTCCCCGAATGTCGTTGAGACCTGGTCTCCAGCATTGCTCCCCAGTTTCAACCTTGTCCCCCTCCAATAGACGGCCTCCTACTCCCAAGACCCACGTGTCCACGGGGGTCTGCTAATCTGACCCTGCCCTTGCCCTCTCTCGCTCCCTCTGCCTTCTCTCTGTTCCTGGACTGCGACACGCCCTTCCTCACCCGCCCTCTTTTACATGAGCCTTTCCGGCCCTCATGCTCTGGCTCTGTAACATACATCTGTTCCTCCTCTTTCTGAGATCAGCTCCCACATCGCCCCCTCAGACGAGCTCTTCCTGCTCCCTGCGACTGAAATGACCGAGCATGTACGCACTGAGTCTGTCCCATCCTTCGGTTATGCTGTTGCGGAGCACCCTACACTGTTCTTCCGTAGCATCTTCTTTAGAGGTATGCAATTTTTCAGGAAAGACCGGACTGTGTGTTTAATGTCCATCTCCCGTGCTTCGTTAGGAATGGACCATGTGGGCCTGTTAACTGTTGTCCTCTAGTGATCAGGATTTGCCTGTATTTGGTTAACATTCAAATACTTGCTCAACAGGCATGAAGTGCCTTCTTATTTGAAAAAAAAAAACTGACATGTATTCATTCACTGCCTAAGTGTTACACATTAAAACACCTACCCGGGACCCAAAGTTGAAGTTCAAAAGCTATCGAAGGGCTTACTCTCCATCAGTTAGATAAAACATAAACAAACAACAGGTATCACCTCTAGTCTCGTCTCTAGCTCCTGGGATAGAAATATTAAGATATTCTTATTAAAGTGAAAGTCGCTCAGTCATGTCCGACTCTTTGTGACCTCAGGGACTATCCAGTCCGTGGAATTCTCCAGGCCAGAATACTGGAGTGGGTAGCCTTTCCCTCCTCCAGGGGATCTTCCCAACCCAGGGATGGAATCCAGGTCTCCTGCATTGCAGGCAGATTCTTTACCAGCTGAGTCACCAGGGAAGCCCGTTCTTATGAAAAATAATTATAAATCATTTGGTTTTCATTTGTAGGCATTTAAGGACAATGCAAATTGGAATGTCTAGAAATAAAAAGTTAAATGAAGAAGAGAAGTGTGTGTACATTTACTCTTTTGTAAACGGACACTGAGGTGTGCTCTATTTGAAGAGGTAAGCCAGCAAGTTGCTGTGCATTTGAGGGAGGGTGACCAATAATTCAATGGAGGGGGCGAGGGAGCCAAGACCCATTCATGAATGCTGTTTCATAGCTTGGCTTGTGTTACTGCCAACGTGCCAAAACCTAAAAAAAAAAATTGCACATAGCACGAGAGTGAAATTATGCCTCTAATCCAGCTTCCTTGACAGCTTTGGAGCGCTTCACGTTCCGCTGGAGTTATGCGAGTGTTAGCAGTGCTTGCCACTTATGTATGAGAACTTTTGGATTCCATAATCTAAACTTACTGATAGTCTAGAAGTGCTTCACTGATAGGCAATTTGACTTCTTTTGGCGGCCCATCTTGAATATCCCTTTTATTTGTTTTCGCCGCGGTTTCCATTGTGTTGCTTAGCTAGTAAGAAGAATACCTGCTTGAAAAAAGAGACACAGGAAAAATAAATAAATCCTTTGTTCCTTTACTTGTGTTTATCATATAAAGCACTACTGGGACTTAACTTTAAACTGGCTCTTCCATCCAGATTGCTCCCGTATCCCCAGAGCTGACATCATCCATAATGCTGGGTCATCAGGAATCAACTGGATTCTTGAGTCTGAGTTCTATGCTTAGAGCAGGTCCAGACCAGTACCCCAAACTTTCTGAGACTCACTCTCTTAAACGATCCATCAACAACTGTTGCCCCCATCGAGCTTCATTAAGAGCAAGAATTTAACTTTTTCAATCATTTCATGTCTCCACAGTGTTTGGCAGAGTGCCCTGCCTATAACAGCAGCTCAATAAATGTCTTTTAGTTATTAAAAATTAAGATGAAACAAAAGCACAACCTTTTATGAGGATCAGGAAACTTGGCTCCAAAAGAGTCAGAACAGGGATCCAAAGAAACTAGGTTTGGCCAGGGTTGCTATAAAGAGCAAATATAAGGACTTTAATAAAAATGTCTTTTAAATGGTTAAGAGATTTATAAATGCAAAATAACAAGAGTGATAAAAATAATGTATTCTCATTACCAGTGACTGTTTATCAGCTATTAATTGCTTTTGTATCTTATAATAAGAAACATCAAAAATAATATTTTTTAAAAGGGAAAATCAGACTCACTGTTTTTAGTTTTTATGGTAAAGAGGAACACTTTGAGAATTTGGTATAAGTACTAATGCACATCTTTTAAGATCATAGTTTTTCTTGACAGATTTTTATCTTTGGATTTTTATTAATGTATATTGTCACTCTGCTTATTAACTTATATGTAGAGTATATCATGTGAAATATTGGGCTGGATGACTCACAAACTGGAATCAAAATTCTGGGAGAAATAACAGCAACCTCAGATATGAAAATGATACCCCTTTAATGGCAGAAAGTGAAGAGGAACTAAAGAGCCTCTTGATGAAGGTGAAAGAGAAGAGTGGAAAAGCTGGCTTAAAACTCAACATTGAAAAGACTAAGATCAAGGCATCTAGTCCCAGCACTTCATGGCAAATAGATGGGGAAACAATGGAAACAGTGACAGACTTTATTTTCTTGGGCTCCAAAATCACTATGGATGGTGACTGCGGCCATGAAATTAAAAGATGCTTGCTCCTTGGAAGACCTAGGAGTGTATTAAAAAGCAGAGACATCACTTTACTAACAAAGGTCCATATAGTCAAAGCTATGGTTTTTCCAGTAGTCATGTATGGATGTGAGAGTTGGACTATAAAGAAGGCTGAGTGAAGAACTGATGCTTTTGAACTGTGGTGCTGAACTCTTGAGAGTCTCTTGGACTGCAAGGAGATCAAACCAGTCCATCGTAAAGGAGATCAGTCCTGGGTGTTCATTGGAAGGACTGATGCTGAAGCTGAAGCTCCAATACTTTGGCCACCTGATGCGAAGTTCTGACTCATTGAAAAAGACCCTGATGCTGGGCAAGATTGAGGGCAAGAGAAGGGGATGACAGAGGATTAGATGGTTGGATGGCATCACTGACTCAATGGACATGAATTTGAGCAAACGTAAGGAGATGATGAAGGACAGGGAAGCCTGGCGTGCTGCAATTCATGGGGTTGCAGAGAGTTGGACATGACTTGGCAGCTGAACAACAACAACAGATCTCAAGAAGGTAAGTAC
Source organism: Bos javanicus (assembly GCF_032452875.1). NCBI lineage: Eukaryota > Metazoa > Chordata > Mammalia > Artiodactyla > Bovidae > Bos > Bos javanicus. The sequence continues at coordinate 9,890,731 of NC_083896.1, forward strand.
CTAACCTGCATTCAATGTATTACTAGGTGGGTGTGGGTGGGTGTGGTAGGAAAAACAACCTTTGTAGTTATTTGTTAAAATGGCTGGAAACTCCATGAGAGTGGGGGTGATGTAATTCTTGTACATTACTATATTACCCCTCCTAGCACAGTAGATCTGGTCCTTGTCAAATGAACAATTAGATGGATGAATCAGGTAGACATATTTTAATCCTAGATCTACCACCTACTATCTAGGTGACCTTGAGTAGGCTACTTAATCTTTTTGAGCTTCAGTTCCATCATCTGTAAAGTGAGAACAAAATTCTTATTTTAAACACTGGTAAGGATGAAACGGGTTAGTATTTAAAGCACCTGGCATAGTGTCTGCCATACAGAAAGAACTGAGGAAGTATTTTTGCCCCTTTAGTTATGGCTCCAGAAGCATAATCTGGTAAATTTCGGGTAACTAAAGCAGAGGACTGTCTGCCTGCTACCAAGTAAGAGGTGAGATGTAAAGACGAATCCATGTGGTTTTCGACCATCAGCCTTCATCACCGATTTGGATCACCGAATAGGCAATCTACACAAATCATTCAGATCCACAATGGAAACACTCTCTGAAATAAAAACACACTTTTCCCCTACAGACTTGCTGTTTGCATAACCAGACCTCTAGCGAGGTTCAGTCTTGGTGCCTAAGACTTTTCTAGCCAAGTGTGTTCATCTCTGTATCCTAATAGATTCTAGGATTTGTGAATGTAAATATACTACAATACTTTTTAACTGAAAACCACAAAGGTAACATATCAGAAAGATTCAATTCAGTAAGACAGGTTAATATATTGTGTTATCGTCTCAGATGTGGAAGTATTGAGAATGATTCCATAGGCTGCATACTGGCACAGTTCACAGAAACATCACTAGGAAAACAAAATTGCTATCTTTTGTTTCAGGAAAACTGAATTTTTATATTACTTTCTATTTTAAAATTAGGATTTTTAACTTAACAGCTACACAAAACCATAGCATGCTGTCAAGGGTTGCTTTTTACAAGAACTTAGTGTTTAACAAAAACTTTTACTATAAAATATTTTATTTAAAAGCTGAAGCAAATAACATTAATCTCTAATTTTCTTTCTGAGTCATATGGAAGAGATCAAGTGTTATAGTTCCCACCTGTGGTACCCATCTGGTGCTGGAGGAAAAATGACCTCATTTTGCTCAATTACTTCAGTTACCTGGCTCTTATGTTTCTGACTCTCTGACCAATTTACAGTTAGTTACCTAATTGCAGCTCAAGGCAAAAGATTTTAATAAAATATGAGTGAAAATGTGGATCCATTAAGCATAAGTGGTTTGTGCATAAACTATATTAAGATTCATTGTTTCACATACTTTACAGAAAATTAGAAAGCCATTTGGGTCACCTGCTTAACAGTTGCTTTTTTGCAGTGAGCTAATGACATTCCGTCAGAATGTACTTTTGCATCAGATAATGTCCTACAAACAATGGGGATTTTAATAAACATTGACAAGGATTTACAGTTCCTGACCACCTAGAGGATTCCTCGGGAAAAGGGGAGAAGTCTAGAAAAAACAGCTACAAAATAACTATCCTCCAAGAAGATTTCACTTAAAATAATTCCTGACAAACGAATACTTGCCCGGATTTGTCAGTAACTTCAAACATCTATTAAGGGCCTGTTCGTCTGTGGCAATTTTTCTGGCCTGTAGTTATAAAATATAAAAGAGGTGAGACTTCTACTTAGACTGATAGGAAGAAAGAAGCATACTCCAATGGAACTTAAAAAAAGAAGAGAGAGAGAGAGAGCAACTCTAAAAGGCTTTAGAAAACCATACAAGTAATAAATGCTAGAGAGCTACTTCCCCAGGGCATGATCTTTTGTGCTTGTTTTTCCTCTCCCAACTCTGTTGGGGCATCAATAACATACATTACGGGTGGCACTAGTGGAAAGAACCCACGTGCCAGTTCAGGAGACGTAAGAGACACCAGTTCGATCAGTGGATCAGGAGGAGGAAATGGGAACCCACTGCAGTATTCTTGCCTGGAAATTTCCATGGAAACAGGAGCCTTGTGGGCTACAGTCTATGGGGTCACAAAGAGTTGGACAGTACTGAGTGCATGCATGTGCACACCCACACACAAATACACACACCCAGTGAGGGCAGGAGAAGAGGCTGGGTTTTAAGGACTTGGGTATCCATCATTTTCAGAGACTATTCCATAATCATTTTCTATCAGGAAATGTTTCAAAAAGTATTCCCCAAATGCTTCTCAGTGAAAAGTAAGAAGTCTATTTAGTAAAAAGCAATATATAGTAAGCCATCTTCTTCAAATATCCTCTCATCCCATAATGCTTTGACTCTGTAAAGTGTGTTAGTCACTCAGTTGCGTCCAACTCTTTGTGACCCCATGGACTGTAGCCCACCAGGCTCCTCTGTCCATGGGATTTCCCAGGCAGGAATACTGGAGTTGGCAGCCATTCTCTTCTCCAGGGAATCTTCCTGACCCAGGGGCCAAACTCAGGTCTCCTGCACTGCAGGTGGATTCTTTACGTTCTGCATTATCCCCCAAACAAGGGTCCTTTCCTGCACTGTCTCAGGGTCCTGGCTCAATACCTAGAAAGTTCCTCATGACTTTGTGGAGCCATGAATATCCAGAAGCTTCCTAATGACTCCTTTCATAGTTCTATGGAGGCTGGGAGTGGCAATTCTGCCCTCATGCCTTTCTAGACGTTTGAAGTAGATCCTGATGTTTGCTAGCTAATGTTTCATAGATTGAAATGGTGGATATTTACTTAATAGCATCAGTAATGATAAAAGTTCCGAATAAGATTCCATCAGGGGTTGAGACCATGATTTATTTAAAAAAAGATCTCTCTATGAGTATTGGAAGTCTTGAAGTCTAGACATGGCTTTGCCATTAACAAGCTATAAAATTATGTCAGTCTAACAACAGCTGTAATAATGCAGTACTTCCAAAAGCCTTTGTTAACGAACAATCTGACATCTAACCATTAAGGCACTCATCTTCAACAAGGCATAACTCCTCAAATACTGAAAGGTAACTACTTCAGCAACTCATTTTGGGAATTCAAAAACAGATATTAACATATAGGTCACCATCTCCCATAGGCACAAACTGGGTGTTCAGACCTGATTCAAATGCCCGACTGGCAAATAACATGCACAGTCACTTTCTTTCCTGATGGTCCTATATATTTGCTCATAATATTGTATATACCCTGATTGGAAAGTAAAATGACTTTTAAATTCAAATTCTCAGTTTAGGCTAGGATACTATTTTTAATACAATCTAAAATGTTGTGGAAATGCTCTCCAGCATATATTTAAAAAAAAAAAACAAACCTGAATGCATTTAAAGGCTCTTAGTAGTGATGATATCACCTAAATTTAGTCTCACAAAATTTCAGACCCACCTCATTTGTATAGATCATGTACATATAGCCTCAAACAACTTTAAAATGTAAGATACAGCCAATTTGGAAAAGAAACATAACCATGAAGAGAATATGGTGAGAATAATGGACATATATACATGCAGGACTTTCCACACTCTGATGGCGAAGGACAATGAAAAGACCTCTCTCCTTTAACAGTGAATAAAGCGTGCCAACTGGGGCTCGGTCTTGGGGGTGGTGGAAAGAAAACAATGAGCAATTATTACACATGTTGATAAATACCTAATCTTATTCTTTTCCTTCTCTGCCTTCACAGGAAGCTTTCTCTCTTTTTTTGTCATCAGATGTGACATGTTCTCTCACCTCCCAACTGCTTTCTCAACTCTCTCCACCCAGCAGAGAATTATGGGGTAAGAAGGGGAATGAGGAGACAAACAAGCTGCGATACAAATCTAACAGATTAATAAAAGAAAGAAGCCAAACGTCCTATTTAGAAGGATGCTGCCAGCGGCCAGGGCAAGAAGCTGAGGGTGAAGAGCCACCAACGCCACACCCAGAGCTTATAAAGCTCCTGCAGCGGGAGGGCTCCATGCTGGTACTAAGGACCCAAGGATTTGCGGGGTCCGTCATCTAAAGCCTTTCACCAGATTGAGGATTCAGCGAAAAGAGCACTAAGGAGATTGGAGTCTAGACCTAGCTCCTCCATGAAGGAGTTTTATAACCTCGGACAGGTCTCTAGACATCTCTGACCCTCACTTTCTCTTCCATCTTTCCTACCTGTCAGGAGTATTAATGAGGCTCAAATGCTTTGGGAAAACTGCCAAGCGATAAAGCCCCATACGAACAGAAGGCAGTTGTGTGCCAGAGGCTGAGGGCATCACGAAGGTTACAAACCTGAGATAAAGTCAGATCCTGCTCTCCGGAACTGAGATCTCAGAAAGGCAAATGAGCAACGTATCCAGGGGTTCTACTGTGAGGCGGAAAGAGAGATGCGTTAGTATTCTGATCGGATCCAAAAAGTTCTTCCTCCCTTTGTGTCTCCTGAGTGAAAGGTTAGAAGGTTAGCGGCTCCTAACCGCCCAGCACTTCACTCGATGTTGGACCCCCAGAAAGTCGGAACCCCAGGCCCGTTTTGTGGCGGAGCCAGCTGCAGGGCCAGTGGGTACCGGGCGGAGATGCTCATAAAACGTCTTAAGAGTCAGACTTGAAGGAGCCGGGGCCGAGCAAGGAGGCTAGGCGGTGTCCTGACCTCCCCTGGACGGCTTCCGGGTGCGGATACACAGCAGTGGACCCGAAGGCAGCGCGCACGGCCGGCGGGCGGACCAGGCCAGTTCACTCCAGTGCAGCCGCCGCGCCCCCCGTTTCCAAGGCGACCGGCGCGCGCGGGCCTCCCCAGTCCACCACCGCAAGCCGCGAGCGGCGGGCCGGGCCCGCCCCCTGGTGGCCGCAGCGGGGAACAGTCAGGTCGCGGGTCCGCGCTCCCGTTGCCTCCCTACCCGGTTCTCACCGTCTCAACTCGCGCAGCTGCACCCAGACTCCCTCAGTTCAGTTCAGTCGCTCAATCGTGTCCAACTCTTTGCAACCCCATGGGATGCAGCACGCCAGGCTTCCCTGTCCATCACCAACTCCTGGAGTTTACTCAAGCTCATGTCCATTGAGTCGGTGATGCCATCCAGCCGTCGCATCCTCTGTCGTCCCCTTCTCCTCCCGCCTTCAATCTTTCCCAGCATCAGGGTATTTTCCAATGAGTCAGCTCTTCGCATCAGGTGACCAAAGTACTGGAGTTTCAGCTTCAACATCAGTCCTTCCAATGAACACCCAGAACTGATCTCTCCTTTAGGATGGACTGGTTGGATCTCCTTGCAGTTCAGGGGACTCTCCACAGTCTTCTCCCAACACCAGAGTTCAAAAGCATCAGTTCTTTGGCGCTCATCTTTCTTCACAGTCCAACTCTCACATCCATACACGACCACTGGAAAAACCATAGCCTTGACTAGACGGACCTTTGTTGGCAAAGTAATGTCTCTGCTTTTTAATATGCTGTCTAGCATATTAGGTTGGTCATAACTAACCTAGGTTGGTCTAGGTCTGGATTGGTCATAACTTTTCTTCCAAGACTCCCTCGCCCACTTTTAACTCCCTCGCGAGGCGAACTGGGAGGCCGCGAGTGGTGTAGAGGCTTGAGATCTAGGCTCTGTGTTGTGACTGTAAGCTACTCGCTGTTTCTTCCGTTGTAAAGTTAGACATCAGGATTGGACCGTGGTTTTCCGACAGCTTGTAGGATGGGAAAGGGATGTGCGTTCTGCTTGCCTCTCCGCACCCCACCCCTTCCACCACGGAGGCCTCTCTCCTGCCTGCTTTCATTTTGTATAAGCATTTTCTCGGGTTTAACTCCAAGGAGAACTGCAGACCCCTGGACTAAATGCTTTTAAGGTAACTGGAAATGGCAACCCACTCCAGTATTCTTGCCTGGAGAATCCCAGGGACGGAGGGGCCTGGTGGGCTTCCGTCTATGGGGTCGCACAGAGTCGGACACGACTGAAGCGACTTAGCAGCAGCACAGCTCTAAAAGCCCCTGATACTGCTTATGTTCCTTCTCGTTTTATCTTTTTTTTTTTTTTTTGGCTCCAAAACCTCAAGAAAACCAGTATAGATTTCGTCTTTCCCTCTCTTTCCACTTTTGGCAGCTCTGGTTTTGGAGAAGACTCTTGAGAGTCCCTGGGGCTACAAGGAGATCCAACCAGTCCATCCTAAAGGAGATCAGTCCTGAATATTCATTGGAAGGACTAATACTGAAGCTGAAACTCCAATACTTTGGCCACTTGATGTGAAGAACTGACTCACTGGAAAAGAACCTGATTCTGACAACTGAGCGACTGAACTGAACTCCTAATTTCAAGGGGGAAAAATATACACCTACAACCTGTGAATTTCCCCTTTTCCTCACCTGGATTCATTCTCATTTCCTGCCTCAAGACAATTTCTTATATTCTGAGAGCACTTAGTTACATTTGAGTCAAGTGGGCATCCTTTTTGTCTTGGAAGTCTAACATTTGGCATCCTTGAATTTGATTTTTTAAAAATACATTTTCATGTATTTCATGATTAATGCTGTTACGTGAATACATATTAAGAGCTTATGGAGGAGAACTGAAGCAGCGAATAAAAATATTAATTACCTTTGGTTAAGGTAATTTTTCTAAGTAAAAAGCCACCTGAAGCCTAGCTAGTTTGAGGTCAGTTATGTCTTCTACCTTGTTCAAACTACCCTTTATTCTACTAGGGTTTTATATTTGTTCAGTGTTAATTTGCTGTGTTCTACACATCTGATAAAGTGTTTTTAGTTCCTTGGTCTTCTCTAGAAGAGCAGCAACAGGTTGGGGAGTAAAATAATTGAATAGAGTACAGGTGTAAAAGGACAAAAGTTACCACCATCCTAATTTTTAAAGCATGAGGATTTTTTGTTGTTTTTAAACGGAAAAACAATTTTGTGATTCTTCAGGACTTTGAATTCCTTCCCAAATCACGTTCTATAAATCCCAGGCCAGCTTCTTTTGCTAGAGGCTGGGCCCATGGTCAAAATGTACTTTTACCCTATCGTTTATTTCCTATGCAGTTTTTCTTATGGTGTTTGCCAGTTGGTGGTCAAACAGTGAAGCCGGATAAAAACCATTTGCTGAGTTTCTTCATTTGGCTTTGATTTTCTGTGAGCCTTGCCATGTTGAATGATGCAGAAATAGAGGTAGGAGAGTGTCTGTGGTAGAAAAAGCCAAATGTTGTCTGATTTTGGCAGAAACACAAAAAATTTGTTTGGTATTTCTGTGGCTAAACATTTTTATACTTTTAAACTTATTTTCATTACCTCTGCAAATAAACCATAAGGCAGTCAACCAAATGTATTAAGTCTCACAATAATTTTTAGAAATATGAGCTAGTGATTAACCCACTGATTTTGTAAAACAGTTCAGACTTCTGGTAAATCAGAGCTTTAACTGACAACAAAATTACTTTTAAGCACTGGAAAAGCCCTGCTGTAACTTCTTATCCAAAAACTTGGTTCCCGAAAAATTGGAAGCAGTCAAATTGGTGTTTTGCAAAAAAGTCATGAAGTAAAATGCTCTCTTGAGAGGGAAAGTTTACATCACCTTTAAGCAGGCATGGTGACAAGCTCATTGAAGGGATAATGTTTTGACCTGTCATCCACTGGTATGATTATAAAATGGGGTTGTTTCCACTTTATTTATGCGTGCTTAGCCGCTCAGTCATGTCTGATTCTTTGCTACCCTTTGGACTGTAGTCTGCCAGGCACCTCTGTCCATGGGATTTTTCAGACACGAATACTGGAGGGGGTTGCCATTTCCTCCTCCAGGGGTTAAAGGTTGCATTTTTTTTTCCCCTTCAGGCTGGAGGTATGGCTCTTCAGCCTATGTCTCTTCATCTCTTCAAACCAAGTTTAAGTTGAATGAAGAGTGCGCTGGCAAAAAAGAAGTCACTTCTCTTCTCTCCCACTGATCTCCTCTGAGTAAGTTTGGAAATGTGTGATCTCTGTTCACTCTGGAGAAGAGGAGCCCAGGATGCTAAGTTGGAGACAGAAGGTCATGTCCCAGGAGCTTGAGCCAGGTGCTGCCCATGGTGCTTGAAGGCTTCAGTGTGTGGTGACACGAGAGCAATTCAGCTTTCAGGCCATTTTCAAACATGACCACATAGGATAAACATTCAGGTAAATGTGTGCATGCATGCTAAGTCACTGCAGTCATGTCCGACTCTTTGCAACCCTGTAAACCACAGCTGGTCAGGCTCTTTTGTCCATGGGATTTTCTCCAGGCAAGAATACTGGAGTGGGTTGCCATGCCTTCCTCCAGGGATCTTCCCCCCCCAGGGATCAAACCCTCGTTTCTTGTGTCTCCTGCATTAGCAAGGGGGTTCTTTACACACTAGTACTGCCTGGGAAACCCCATTCAAGTAAATAGAACATGATAAAAAAAATCTGGAAATACATATAGCCAGTTGCTTTAGACAAAAATGCCAAGGTAATTAACAAAAGGATACTATTTTCAACAAATGCTACTGTAGCAATTGCATATCTGGGGAGAAAAAAGTGAGACTTACCTTGACCATACAGAAGAAAATTAAAATGAATCATAGATCTGAACATAAAAGCTGAAGCTATAGAACTTTTAGAGTAAAACATAGAAGAAAATCTTTGTGACCTTAGGTAGGCAAAGAGCTTGAATCTAAAGAGAAAGAGAGAGAATAATAATTTGGACTTAATCAAAATTAAATATTTCTGCTCTTTAGTTAGTTTCTTTAAAAAGAAAATGGAATTTTAATCACTCACTTGGTATGTTTTTAAGGTCAACAGGCAGGAATTCTTAAGAAACAGTTACATGAGTTTCAAAACAAAGAGTCATCATGTACAGTATTTTTGTCTTCTGGTTCCTTGAAGTCAAGTCAAATGCAAGAATGTTCTAGGCAATCATGGAACATTTCATTGGCACTGTAAGAAAATCCCCTGATTTGTGTCCAGAAGTTATCTTGGGGCCCCCATGCATTGAAAAAGAATAAATTTTATGGCAGAAGAGGAATATACATTTGAGAGAAGGGGACTAGGGAAGAAAAGAACTTTGAGTGCAGTCCTCAGGGATGAAGAGGAAGTGAGAGCGGAGGGATTTTCAGTGCTCAGTGCATTATTCTGGGAAGTCTCTCAAGGGTTCAGACAAGCTCCCTCTTTCACCTAGGTTGCTGCAGCCCAGTGTCAATCACACAAGCTCAGTTTTAGGTATCAGGCTCTTCCTGCTCGAGGTTTCATTTGGAGATGGATCTGCATGCCTGAAGACTGTATGATCACTGCTGCCCAGACTGAGAAAGACTTTAGGAACCTTAGTTTAGGGACCACATACTTATTTACTCGATTTTGCAAAATTGTTCTGTTTCCAAATATGAGCGACTTTATGTTTAGCAGTAAAATTCCCAGGTGTTTAGTCTTTAATTAGTTTTAAGAAGATGAAAAGGCAAACCACAATCTGGAAAAATATTTTCAATTTATATACTTGACTAAAGGCTGGTATCCATAATTTATAAATAACTTCTAAAGCTCAGTAATGAGAAAATAGAATAGTTGGATATAAATGCCAAACGATTTGAACAGACACTCTGCAAAAGAAAATATATCATTGGCCAACTGGTATATAAAAACATGCTCAACATCATTAGTCTATAAGGGAAATACAAAATAAACCCCAATGAGATATCACTATTTACCCATTAGAATGGCTAAACTTAAAAAGACTGATAATACTATGTGTTGACAAGGATGTGGAGCGGTTAGAACTTTCTTGTATTACTGGTGGAAGAGGAAGATGACACAACCATTTTGGAAAACAATTTGGCAATCTCTTATAAAGTTAAGCATATCTACTGTATGACCCAGCTACCACACCCTTGTTTTCCCTCGTAGCTCAGTCGGTAAAGAATCCACCTGCAGTGCAGGAATCTGCCTGCAATGCAGGAAACCCAGGCTTGATTTCTGGGTCCAGAAGATCTGCTATAGAAGGAAATGGCAACCCACTCCAGTGCTGCATGGGAAATCCCATGGACAGAGGAGCCTGGTGGGCTATAGTCCATGAGGTCGCAAGAGCTGGACACAACTTAGCAACTAAACCATCACCATACCAGTAGATATTTATCCAAAAGAAATGAAAATGAATGTCCAAGCAGCTTTATCATGATAATGTAAATCTGGAAACAACTCAGATGTCCATTAGGAAGTAATTGCATAAGCAAAAAGTTTACATTCATACAATAGAATCTACTTAGTAATAAACAAAGAAATTAACTATCCATACATCCAACAGCATGATGGTCACAAAAGCATTTAGCTAAGTGAAAAAGTCAAGCGTGAAAAGTTATATACCGTATCACAGAAAATTCTAGAAAATTCTGAAAGCAGATCACTGGTTACTGAATGCTGATGGGGGTGGGGGTGGGGGGGATGAAGGGATTGACTATAACAGGACAGGAGGGAACTTTTCAGGAGGAAGGAAATGTTCTAGAGCTCGATTGTGGTGATGGTTACAAGGGTGTATGTATTTGTTAAAACTCATCAAATTATCTTTAAATGGGTGCGTTCTATCGTATGTAGATTACGTGTTTAAAGTTAATTTAAAAATGGCTACACGTTATTTGATAACTCCTCTCATCAAGAAATGGGATCTGTTTCCTCTCCTTGAATATGGGTGGTCTTATGCCTTGCTTCAACTAACAGAATGTGGCAGAAATGACTCTATGTTGCTTCCAAAGCTGGATCATAAACACGCAGGCAGCTTCTTCCAGGTTCTTTTGGGATACTTGCTGTGGGGGAGGTCAGCTGCCTGTAGAAAGTCCACTCTGAGATGACCATACTAGATAGACCAAGTGTATGCTCCGTGGTCAACCAGCTGAGTTCTGCCTTCCAGCCCGAAAAGTGCCAGGCATGTGAGTGAAACCAACTTGGATCTTCCCAACCAGCCCATCTGTCAGCTGTGTATTGCTGAGTTGATTTCAGTTGATGCCACAAGCGGATCATCAGTTACTAACCTACGGAGTCTAGGATATGGTTGTTTAAAACCATCGAGTTTTGATAGTGCATTAATGGTCCATTACTACATAACAGATTACCCCACATTTAATGATTCAGACAACAATAATCACTTACTATCTCACAGTTTTTTTATGGCTCAGGAATTTAGGAGCAAGTTGACTGGGCAGTTCTAACTTGGGGTATCTCATGAGGTCAGATGTTGGACAGATTCTGACTCTTGCCTGGAGGAGGTTTCAGTCTAGGGAGAGGAAGGGGCAGTAGAAGCAGGGTTGGGTAACCCCTGGAACAGGGGTGAAAGCAGAGTGTTAAGGGAAAACCCAGCCCAGTCTTGAGACTCAGGGAAAAAATTCCCAGAGGAAGTGAGGTCTAAACCCAGACTTGACAGTGAGCAGGAATGAGTCGTTTTGGAGGCTGGGGCGTGAGAGGGGCTGGGACAGAGACACGGGCGTGTCCCAGGGCCTAGAGGTGGAAATGAGCATGATGAGTCAGCTCCTTATGGAGCTGAGAGAAATGGTTAGGGTCTCAGAGAGAGGAACGGAGAGAGAGGGGAGGCTGGGTGAGCCAGCAGGGACACCCTTGTACGATCAGAAGCGTTCACGCTGGCTCCAGTGTGAAGGAGGATGGGGGAAGTCAGATGGAGACAGTTTCCAGGATGAACTCCACTGACCACGTCTTTTTCTGCCTCAGCGCCTCTCACCTAAGGTCTAGTTTCTCAGGCTCTGCCTTTTGCCAGAGGGCAGTGACTGGCAGAAAGAATGAGCTCATCTCCTGGGCTCAAGTTATCAGCTTGCCCAATCTCTGGAGCCTTCTCTGAGCCTCAGGTGGGATGCCCACCCCCGCACCAGAAAGTCATCTATGAAACTCTGCCTCTAACAAACGTATTAAAGGAATCAGAACATGTGGAGTGACACTGCCTCCATATGGAGAATGGGGCCTTACAGATAATAGCTTCCATCTTTTAGAAGCTGTATTGTATAATTGGTTTTCACTTGGTTTTCTTATTATTGAGGTAAAAACACGTGAGATATACCCTCTTAAAATCTCAGGTGTTTAATAACAATATTGTTAACAACAGGCACTCTGTTTTACAGCAGACCTCTAACATTTATGCAGCTGCATAACTGAAACTTCATTCCTGTTGAACAGCAGCTCCCTATTTCCCCTTCCTATGAGTCTGAGTATTTTAGGTATTTCCTATAAGTGGAATCGTAGAGTATTTGTCCTTCTGTGACTGGCTTATTTCACTTAGCATAATGTCCTTCTGGTTCATTCATGTTGTTGCAAGCGGTAGTATTTCCTCCTCCTATTAAAGGTACGTAACAGTCCATTGAATGAATATACCATGTTTTGTTTATCCATTCATCCATCAATGGACACTGACGCTGTTTCCATATTTTGGTTATTGTAATACTCCAGTGAACTTACAAGTGCAGATGTCTCTTTGAGATCCTAATTTCAGTTCTTTTGGATAAATACTCAGAAATGGGATTTCTGGATCATATGGTAGTTCTATTTTGAATTTTTTGAAGAACCTCTATACTGTTTTCCAAAATTTTAATTCACAATTCAATAGCTTTCCTATCAGAAACAATGATTTAGAACAGACTATGGGAAAATATGCCATATAAAAATATCACAGAGTTTATAATACTGATAATATATAGTCAAAACCTAAATTATATATATATATATATATATATATTAAAGCTCTTAAAACTTTTGACTTAGCATATTTCATTGGAAAGGAAATACTATGTACCTAAAGAGAAAATACATAACATTGAAGAATGTCAATGTCAGTCCTTTCCAAATAAATGTTTAAGTTTAATGCAGATCTACAAAAAAATATTTATTTGCAGAAGAGAAAATAGTTGGGGCATTTTCAGGACTATATATTAAAATTAGCAAATCCAAGGTAGTGTGCTCTATTTTTAAATAAAAAGAAACAATGAGGCTTTGGATTGTTCCCTACATTTCATAGGGTGTTGAAGAAATACTAAATATTTTACCTTTTATACAACGCACTAAGAACACCTCGCAAAAAACCACATGATGTGATTTCTTTTAGATGCTACATCCAGAAAAAGCAAGTCTACAAACAGACAGAAATTGAGGCCTCAGTTTGAATTGTACACAATAGGGTCACCAGCAGGGGGACCACTTGGAGAGAGAACTGTCCAGATGGCTGCTGAGTCGCTCAACAGGGCTCTGCAGAGAGCCTTTGGGCCCTGAAATGGAAAGATCCTTCTAGTGAATGCACCTGACTTTGGAAATTGCTCACTGTGGGGTGCAGTGAGGCTGAGAGAGACGTAGGATACAGAACCACTCTTTGCTGATGCTTATTTTCTTTAAGACCATGAAATTTGAAGTAAGATAGTTCAGGATTTTTCTGAAGCTGCTTCCCAGCTGTGTGACCTTGAGTAAGTTACTTCACTTTTCTGCACCTCAATTCCTCATCTATAAGTGGGGATAATGCTTCATACTGTTCTGATGATTAAATAGACACCTGGTACAATTCCTGGCACATAGTAGCTTCTCCATCATGGTGGTGGTTTAGTCACTAAGTCGTGTCTGACTCATTGAGTGCAGGCTCCTCTGTCCATGGGATTTCCCAGGCAAGAATACTGGAATGGGTTGCCATTTCCTTCTCCAGAGGATCTTCCCAACCCAGGAATACTCTTTCACACTCCATCATAGTCCTTCTAAAATGTTACTTTAGAGAGAACTCCAGAAAGTTGGGGAAGTGGAGATCTTCTGGGTCATATTTGGCTGATCTGGTGGGACCCAAACAGGCATCTCTGATATTATCGCTGAGTCGTGTCTGACTCTTTGCGACCCCGTGGTCTGCAGCATGCCAGGCTTCTCTGTCCTTCACTATCTCCTGGAGTTTGCTCAGATTCACGTCCATTGAGTCCATGATGCCATCCAACCGTCTCATCCTCTGCCACCTCCTTCTCATTTTGCCTCTAGTCTTTCCCAGCATCAGGGTCTTTTCCAACGAGTCAGCTCTTCGCATTGGGTGGCATTAAGTATCGGAACGTCAGCTTCGGCAACAGTCCTTCAATGAATATTCAGGTTGATTTCCTACCCAGCTCCAAACCTCTATAGTCAACTGCCTACTCAACATCAGTGAGATGTCTCACATGTATATCATGCATCAAACTCATCTCCTACCCCCTGTAATCTGCCCCTGCTCCTTGAAGCTATATCCATATTCAGCAAATAGAACCAGAATCCACTTAGCTGTTTAATTCTGCGGACGGGGAGCATTTTCAATTCCTTCCTTTCCACCCCCCCGCCCCAGATCTAATCAGTCTTTGAGTTCTGTCAGTCTACCCTGAGATTGGGTCAATTGAGCCCATTCATTAATTTTCATCCAAAAATATTTGTTGAGTGGCTCGCTATGGACCAGGCACCAAGCCAGCCTCTGTCTTCACTGCCTCCTTTCTAATATGGCTCACAATTTAGTCCTAATTTGACTAAAGAAATAGATTCCCAACTATTTGCCTGAATTGACTTTTCACCTCCTCTAATCCTTTCTTTACATCCTTCCAGAGATACAGTCCTTTGCTTAAGACCTTAAGTGGCTTCCTACAGAGCCTTTAGGAAAGAATTCCTGACACAGTTGGTAAGGCTTTCTAAAATCCCATCAGGTCTAGGGCAGGTCCACCATTATGTCATAGGTTGGGTTCTCCTAGAAGGATACCTTGAGATTGAAATTTGAGTGCAAACTGTCCATTTGGGAGGTAGTCTCAGGACACTCTGGTGGGAAGACGGGAAAATGAAGAGGGAAGGAAAAGAAACCAATTCAGCGTGCATTAGTGAGCAGGTTACTGGGAGATGGGTAACTGGGGCTCAGCCTCACTGGAGAACTCTGGAAGATGGTATATGCTGTGGGCTGAATTGTGTTCCCCAAGAATGTGTATGTTGGAGCCCTGACCTCAACTGTGACTGTGTCTGGAGACAGGGCCTGGTGGTGGTGGTGGTTTAGTCGCTAAGTTGTGTCTGACTATTTCGACCCCATGGACTGTAGCCTGCCAGGCTTCTCTGTGCATGGGATTCTCAGGCAAGAATACTGGAGTGGGTTGTTTTTGGTCCTTCTCCGAGATAGGGCATATAAGGAGGTAATTAAAAATCAAGAAGGTCCTACAGTGGGATCGTAAAGGTGGGGCCTAGATATAGTAGGATTAGTGTCTTTATGAAAAGAAGCACCGTATTTGCAGAGACGTGGATGGACCTAGAGATGTCATTGAGAGTGAAGTAAGTCAGAGAAAACCAAATATCGTCTATTAACGCATATGTGTGGAATTTATAAAAATAGTATAGATGAACTTATTTGCAAAGCATAAATAGAGACAGACATAGAGAACAAACGTATGGCTAGTTATCAAGGCTGGAAGGGAGAGCTGGGTGAGCTGGGAGATTGGGGTTGACCTTTACTAACTGCTGCGGCTGCTGCTTAGTCGCTCAGTTGTGTCTGACTCTGTGCGACTGTATGGACTGCAGCTGCTTTGTCCATGGGATTCTCCAGGCAAGTGTACTGGAGTGGGCTGCTGTGCCCTCCTCCAGGGCATCTTCTCGACCCAAAGATCAAACCTGGGTCTCCTTCTTTGCAGGCAGATTCCTTACCACTGAGCCACCAGGGAAGCCCCTGACATATACACACTGCTATGCATAAAATAGATAACTAATGAGAACCTAACTCCACTCATTACTCTGTGGTGACTAAATGGGAAGGAAATTCCAAGGAAGAGGCAATATATGTATATAAATATATTAAAAATCAATATAATAAACATATTTTATATTTAAATAAATATTTTATATATATATATGAGGTAAAAGTTGCTCAGTCGTGTGTGACTCTTTAAGACCCCATGGGCTATACAGTCCATGAAATTCTCCAGGCCAGAATACTGGGTAGCCTTTCCCTTCTCCAGGGGATCTTCCCAACCCAGGAATTGAACCCAGGTCTCCCACATTGCAGGTGGATACCAGCTGAGCCACCAGGAAAGCCATTTCCTTCTCCAGGGGATCTTCCCGACCCAGGGATCGAACCTCGGTCCTCCCCCATTGTAGGCAGACACTTTTACCGTCTGAGCCACTGGGGAAGTCCTATATATATATATATATATATATATATATACATGTGGCCAGTTCACTTTACAGAAGAAAGTAATACAACATTGTAAAGCAACTATACTTAAAAAATAAAAGGAAGACGCTGGAGACCTCTCTCTCTGTCTCCTCTGGGGTCACACAAGAGGTCACGTGTGCACACACAGATCTGGTGGCTGCCCACAAGCCAGGAAGAGAGGCTTCACCGGAAACCAGCCATGCTGGCAGCCTAATCTCAGCCACCCAGCCTCTCAGAGCTGTGAGAAAAAATGCTGCTGTTTTTGGCATTTTGTTACTGGCAGCTCCAGCTAAGGCGGCAGAGAAGAGCCTCAGAGTTGTCGGAGGGCGCCCCGGGGGGCGTGGGGTGATTAATTCTCAGTCCTCTTTTGCCGTTGGTTCAGGGCGGCCCCAGGGGGCCCTGACTCTCCCGCGGTTAAGCCTGCGCCATGGGAGGGCCGAGCTCCTGTTCACTGTGGTCAGAGGCGCTCCTGCGGGGAAGGAGCCTTCCGTCTGCCTGGTGGGTGCTGAGCGGACGCGGGCGGGCCAGCCGTGTCCCCACAGCTCCCGGAAGGCGTCTCATCTCCTCATGGCTCTCCTTGCCCTGGCCTGAGTCATCGACTCATCTGTTAGCTCTGTAAGGCTGTAACACGGCACTGCTCTGCTTCCCCAGGGTACCACCAGCGCTTAGCACAGAGCCAGATATGTGATAGGTGCCCAAGAGATATTTAGTGAATGTTTGGATAAATGAAATATGATCCTTTCAGAAAGGAACCCAGTCACGTCATGCTTTGTATTTGACAAAAAAATAATAATAATAATAATAAATTAACACAGCCAGCAACAAAAGCTCTAACTACTGTTAAGTCTGAATCCCACACTCATAAATCACTGACATTTCTTAATAATGCCAACAAAAGGCCTAATTAGACTTCCTAAGTAAAACTTCCCAGGTGGTAAGGAATCTGCCTGCCAAACAGGAGATGCAGGTTTGATCCCTGGGTCAGGAAGATCCCCTAGAGTAAAGAAACAGCAACCCACTCCAGTACTCTGGCCTGGAAAATTCCATGGACAGAGGAGCCTGGTGGGCTATAGTCTGTGGGGGTGCAAAAGAGTCAAACACGACTGAGTGACTAAACAACAACAACAGACAAAGCTTAGGGTGTGCATTTTTATCCCTTTGCGACCAATATGGTCCCAATGTCTTTCGTCTAGTCCCCAGTCACTCCACACACTGTGCCGGGGCCAGGGAACCTGAAATGCCCAGAGTCCATGCGGGAGAGCCGGGCTCAGCCCTGGAAGCTAGCTCCCAGCTGCTCCTCAGCAGCAGGACGAGCAGGTGGAGCCTACGAAGGCGGCCTCCTGGAGCGTGGACTTTCTCCTGCGGGCACTGTCGAGCCCTGAGGAGAGACTTCCCAGCAAGCTGAAAGCCCGACTGCAGAGAGAGATGTGGAACGGTGATGTTTAGACGGAATGGTGTGGGAAGAGGCTGGAGGCTGGGGAAGAGAGAGAGAGGAAAGAGACTGAGATGGCGTGACTGACGGACGCTGGGGCCGTGTGAAGCTCTCCACTGCAGGTGACTGGGCTGGCTGGCGACCGAGAAATCGCTGCGGTGAATAAATCAAAGTCTGCCCCTTCCTGTTACATTCTCTTTGAAGTTGTTTCCTAAAGCACCGAAGGGGTGTTTCAAAGAAGAGTAAGATGTGTGCACGTGTTCAGTTGCTCAGTCGTGTCCAACTCTTTGCGACCCCATGGACTGTAGCCCAACGAGCTCCTCTGTCCACGGAATTTTCCAGGCAAGAATACTGGAGTGGGTTGCCATTTCCTTCTCCAGGGGATCTTTCTGACCCAGGGATCGAACCTGCGTCTCTTGCATCCCTTGCATTGGCAGGTGGTTTCTTTACCACTGGCACCACCTGAGAATTGCAGTAACAAAGGTTTCCCACAAACAATAAGAATGCAAGTTCCCAAAATGGTGCAGGTTTAAAAAGGAGGCAAGTTCAGTTTAGTCGCTCAGTCGTGTCCGACTCTTTGTGACCCCATGAACCCCAGCACACCAGGCCTCCCTGTCCATCACCAACGCCCCAGGTTCACTGAAACTCACGTCCATCGAGTCGGTGATGCCATGCAGCCATCTCATCCTCTGTCATCCCCTTCTCCTCCTGCCCCCAATCCGTCCCAGCATCAGAGTCTTTTCCGATGAGTCAACTCTTTGCATGAGGTGGCCAAAGTACTGGAGTTTCAGCTTTAGCATCATTCCTTCCAAAGAACACCCAGGACTCATCTCCTTTAGAATGGACTGGTTGGATCTCCTTGCAGTCCAAGGGACTCTCAAGAGTCTTCTCCAGCACCACAGTTCAAAAGCATCAATTCTTCGGCGCTCAGCTTTATTCAACTGATAATAGTCCAACTCTCACATCCATACGTAACCACTGGAAAAACCATAGCCTTGACTAGATGGACCTTTGTTGGCAAAGTAATGTCTCTGCTTTTGAATATGCTATCTAGGTTGGTCATAACTTTCCTTCCAAGGAGTGTCTTTTAATTTCATGGCTGCAATCACCATCTGCAGTGATTTTGGAGCCCAAAAAATAAATTCTGACACTGTTTCCACTGTTTCCCCATCTATTTCTCATGAAGTGATGGGACCAGATGCCATCATCTTCATTTTCTGAATGTTGAGCTTTAAGCCAACTTTTTCACTTTCCTCTTTCACTTTCATCAAGAGGCTTTTTAGTTCCTCTTCACTTTCTACCATAAGGGTGGTGTCATCTGCATATCTGAGGTTACTGATATTTCTCCCGGCAATCTTGATTCCAGCTTGTGCTTCTTCCAGCCCAGCGTTTCCCATGATGTACTCTGCATAGAAGTTAAATAAGCAGGGGGACAATATACAGCCTTGACGTACTCCTTTCCCTATTTGGAACCAGTCTGTTGTTCCATGTCCTGTTCTAACTGTTGCTTCCTGATCTGCATATAGGTTTCTCAGGAGGCAGGTCAGGTGGTCTGGTATTCCCATCTCTTGAAGAATTTTCCACAGTTTCTTGTGATCCATACAGTCAAAGGCTTTGGCATAGTCAATAAAGCAGAAATAGATGTTTTTCTGAAACTCTATTGCTTTTTCAATGATCCAACGGATGTTGGCAATTTGATCTCTGGTTCGTCTGCCTTTTCTAAAACCAGCTTGAACATCTGGAAGTTCATGGTTCATGTATTGCTGAAGCCTGGCTTGGAGAATTTTGAGCATTACTTTACTAGCGTGTGAGATGAGAGCAATTGTGCAGTAGTTTGAGCATTCTTTGGCATTGCCTTTCTTTGGGATTGGAATGAAAACTGACCTTTTCCAGTCCTGTGGCCACTGCTGAGTTTTCCAAATTTTATGGCATATTGAGGGCAGCACTTTCACAGCATCATCTTTCAGGATTTGGAATAGCTCAACTGGAATTTCATCACCTCCACCAGCTTTGTTTGTAGTGATGCTTTCTAAGGCCCACTTGACTTCACATTCCAGGATGTCTGGCTCTAGGTGAGTGATCACACCATCGTGATTATCTTGGTCGTGAAGATCTTTTTTGTACAGTTCTTCTGTGTATTCTTGCCACCTCTTCTTAATATCTTCTGCTTCTGTTAGGTCCACACCATTTCTGTCCTTTATCGAACCCATCTTTGTATGAAATGTTCCCTTGGTATCTCTGATTTTCTTGAAGAGATCCCTAGTCTTTCCCATTCTGTTGTTTTCCTCTATATCTTTGCATTGATCGCTGTGAAAGGCTTTCTTATCTCTTCTTGCTATTCTTTGAAACTCTCCATTCAGATGTTTATATCTTTCCTTTTCTCCTTTGCTTTTCGCTTCTCTTCTTTTCATAGCTATTTGTAAGGCCTCCCCAGACAGCCATTTTGCTTTTTTGCATTTCTTTTCCATGGGGATGGTCTTGATACCTGTCTCCTGTACAATGTCACGAACCTCATTCCATAGTCCATCAGGCACTCTATCTATCAGATCTAGGCCCTTAAATCTATTTCTCACTTCCACTCTATAATCATAAGGGATTTGATTTAGGTCATACCTGAATGGTCTAGTGGTTTTCCCTACTTTCTTCAATTTAGGTCTTCATAGAACCATTCAACTTCAGCTTCTTCAGCGTTACTGGTTAGGGCATAGGCTTGGATTACTGTAATATTGAATGGTTTGCCTTGCAAACGAACAGAGATCATTCTGTTGTTTTTGAGATTGCATTCGGACTCTTTTGTTGACCATGATGGCTACTCCATTTCTTCTAAGGGATTCCTGCCCACAGTAGTAGATATAATGGTCATCTGAGTTACATTCACCCATTCCAGTCCATTTTAGTTTGCTGATTCCTAGAATGTTGACGTTCACTCTTGCCATCTCCTGGTTGACCACTTCCAATTTGCCTTGATTCATGGACTTAACACTCCAGGTTCCTATGCAATATTGCTCTTTATAGCATTGGACCTTGCTTCTATCATCAGTCACATCCACAACTGGGTATTGTTTTTGCTTTGGCTCCATCCCTTCCTTCTTTCTGGAGTTGTTTCTCCACTGATCTCCAGAAGCATATTTGGCACCTACTGACCTGGGGAGTTCCTCTTTCAATATCCTATCATTTTGCCTTTTCATACTGTTCATGGGGTTCTCCAGGCAAGAATACTGAGGTGGTTTGCCATTCCCTTCTCCAGTGGACCACATCCTGTCATACCTCTCCACCATGACCTGCCCGTCTTGGGTGGCCCCACAGGGCATGGCTTAGTTTCATTGAGTTAGACAAGGCTGTGGTCTGTGTGATCAGATTGACTAGTTTTCTGTAATTATGGTTTCAGTGTGTCTGCCCTCTGATGCCCTCTTGCAACACCTACTGTCTTACTTGGGTTTCTCTTACCTTGGACATGGGGTATCTCTTCACGACTGCTCCAGCAAAGAGCAGCCTCTGCTCCTTACCTTGACGAGGGGTATCTCCTCACCACGCCCCTCCTGACCTTGAACGTCAAAGTGGCATTGATTTTGGTGTGCTCCCAGGATAATGCATGAATGTCCCATGTGTAGCACACTTGGCTTTTTCTGAAACTAATAAATTTTGTGCTTTTAAGGGTAAAACTTGGCTTAAACTTAAAATATCCCTCTTCACATGTTCTGTATCTTGATTTAGTTGTGATTACATTGATATTCTTGTATCAAAACTCATCAAATTCTACACTTTAAATTAGTGAGTTTGTATGTAAGTTATGCTTCAATAAAGCTGGTTTTAAAAAATTGAATAAAGGTCAAATATATCCAGAGGTGAATCAGGCAAATAATACGTATGTGTGATTCCATCTGGGATTCCCAGGTGGCACAGTGATAAAGAATCCTCCTGCCAATGCAGAAGATGCAAGAGACAAGGGTCAGGAAGATCCCCTGGAGGAGGAAATGGCAACACACTCCAGTGTTCTTGCCTGGGAAATCACATGGACAGAGGAGCCTGGTGGCCTACAGACTATGGAGTTGCAGAGCATACGACTAACACACACACATGTACACACACGATTCCATCTATATAAAACTCCAGAAAATGCAAACTGATCACAGCACAAGAAAGCAGATCAGTGGTTGCTTTGTTACAGGTAGGGTAGTGAGTCTGAGCAAGCTCTGGGGGTTGGTGATGGACAGGGAAGCCTGGTGTGCCATAGTTCATGGGGTTGCAAGGAGTTGGACACGACTGAGTGACTGAACTGAACTGAGGGTTAGGAGACAGGAATTAGACAGGATCATGAAGAATCTTATAGCAGTGATGGATATGTTCATAGTCTTTATCATGGTGTTGGTTTCAAAGGTGTATACATATGTTAAAACGTATTTCAATGAAATGGCCAATCTGTACCCCTGATTATTAAGTTGATGATGCTGGAAACCATGAAGCAACCATAGCAGTTGCTTCACTGCTATAATCTCCAACATCTAACCTAGAGCCTGGCATATATTTGTTGAATAAATTAACAATTGGGAAATAGCATACTGGGATAACTCTCACTCCCAGCGCGGTCATATTCTAGCTAGGCAAGTGTCTCTAGGTCACTCAATGTCTCTAATCTCTGTTTGCTCACTGGTGAGACAGAATTAGTAATATTGATCTCAAAGGATTGTTGTGAGGGCTACAAACGATGTATCTAAAAATCACAGAATAGACCTTGGCAATGACAGATGCTAACTAAGTGGTTCAGTTCAGTTCAGTTCAGTCGCTCAGTCGTGTCTGGCTCTTTGCGACCCCATGAATCGCAGCACGCCAGGCCTCCCTGTTCGTCACCAACTCCTGGAGTTTACCCAAACTCATGTCCATGGAGTCAGTGATTCCATCCAGCCATCTCATCCTCTGTCGTCCCCTTCTCCTCCTGCCCCCAATCCCTCCCAGCATCAGGGTCTTTTCCAAAGAGTCAACTCTTCGCATGAGGTGGCCAAAGTACTGGAGTTTCAGCTTTAGCATCATTCCTTCCAAAGAACACCCAGGACTGATCTCCTTCAGAATGGACTGGTTGGATCTCCTTGCAGTCCAAGAGACTCTCAAGAGTCTTCTCCAACACCACAGACTCTCAACAGTCTTCTCCAACACCACAGTTCAAAAGCATCAATTCTTTGGCGCTCAGCTTTCTTCACAGTCCAACTTTCACATCCATACATAACCACTGGAAAAACCATAGCCTTGACTAGACGGATCTTTGTTGGCAAAGTAATGTCTTTGCTTTTGAATATGCTATCTAGGTTGGTCATAACTTTCCTTCCAAGGAGTAAGCGTCTTTTAATTTCATGGCTGCAGTCATCATCTGCAGTAATTTGGAGTCCCCCCAAAATAAAGTCTGACACTGTTTCCACTGTTTCCCCATCTATTTCCCATGAAGTGATGGGCCAGATGCCATGATCTTTGTTTTCTGAATGTTGAGCTTTAAGCCAACTTTTTCACTCTCCTCTTCCACTTTCTTCAAGAGGCTTTTTAGTTCCTCTTCACTTCTGCCATAAGGGTGGTGTCATCTGCATATCTGAGGTTATTGATATTTCTCCCAGTCTTGATTCCAGCTTGTGCATCTTCCAGCCCAGCATTTCTTGTGATGTACTCTGCATAGAAGTTAAATAAGCAGGGGGACAATATACAGCCTTGACATACTCCTTTTCCTATTTGGAACCAGTCTGTTGTTCCATGTCCTGTTCTAACTGTTGCTTCCTGACCTGCATACAGATTTCTCAAGAGGCAGGTCAAGTGGCCTGGTATTCCCATCTCTTGAAGAATTTTCCATAGCTTATTGTGATCCACACAGTCAAAGGCTTTGGCATAGTCAATAAAGCAGAAATAGATGTTTTTCTGGAACTCACTTGCTCTTTTGATGATCCAGCGAATGTTGGCAATTTGATCTCTGGTTCGTCTGCCTTTTCTAAAACCAGCTTGAACATCTGGAAGTTCACGGTTCATGTATTGCTGAAGCCTGGCTTGGAGAATTTTGAGCATTACTTTGCTAGCGTGTGAGATGAGAGCAATTGTGCAGTAGTTTGAGCATTCTTTGGCATTGCCTTTCTTTGGGATTGGAATGAAAACTGACCTTTTCCAGTCCTGTGGCCACTGCTGAGTTTTCCAAATTTTATGGCATATTGAGGGCAGCACTTTCACAGCATCATCTTTCAGGATTTGGAATAGCTCAACTGGAATTCCATCACCTCCACTAGCTTTGTTCGTAGTGATGCTTTCTAAGGCCCACTTGACGTCACATTCCAGGATGTCTGGCTCTAGGTGAGTGATCACACCATCGTGATTATCTTGGTCATGAAGATCTTTTTTGTACAGTTCTTCTGTGTATTCTTGCCACCTCTTCTTAATATCTTCTGCTTCTGTTAGGTCCACACCATTTCTGTCCTTTATCGAGCCCATCTTTGCATGAAATGTTCCCTTGGTATCTCTAATTTTCTTGAAGAGATCTCTAGTCTTTCCCATTCTGTTGTTTTCCTCTATTTCTTTGCATTGATTGCTGAGGAAGGGTTTCTTATCTCTCCTTGGTGTTCTTTGGAACTCTGCATTCAGATGTTTATATCTTTCCTTTTCTCCTTTGCTTTTCACTTCTCTTCTTTTCACAGATATTTGTAAGGCCTCCTCAGACAGCCATTTTGCTTTTTGCATTTCTTTCCATGGGGATGGTCTTGATCCCATCTCCTGTACAATGTCAGGAACCTCCATCCATAGTTCATCAGGCACTTTGTCTATCAGATGTAGTCCCTTAAGTCTATTTCTCACTTCCACTGTATAATCACAAGGGATTTGATTTAGGGCTATAACTGAATGGTCTAGAGGTTTTCCCTTATTTTCTTCAATTTAGGTCTTCATAGATCCGTTCAAATTCAGCTTCTTCACCATTACTGGTTGGGGCATAGGCTTGGATTATTGTGATATTGAATGGATTGCCTTGGAAATGAACAGAGATCATTCTGTCGTTTCTGAGACTGCATCCAAGTACTGCATTTTGGACTCTTTTGTTGACCATGATGCCTACTCCATTTCTTCTGAGGGATTCCTGCCCGCAGTAGTAGATATAATGGTCATCTGAGTTAAATTCACTCATTCCAGTCCATTTTAGTTCTCTGATTCCTAGAATGTCGACATTCACTCCACTTCCAATTTGCCTTGATTCATGGACCTAACACTCCGGGTTCCTATGCAATATTGCTTTTTACAGCATCGGACCTTGCTTCTATTACCAGTCACATCCACAGCTGGGTATTGTTTTTGCTTTGGCTCCATCCCTTCATTCTTTCTGGCGTTATTTCTCCACTGATCTCCAGTAGCATATTGGGCACCTACTGACCTGGGGAGTTCCTCTTTCAGTATCCTATCATTTTGCCTTTTCATACTGTTCATGGGGTTCTCAAGGCAGGAATATTGAAGTGGTTTTCCATTCCCTTCTCCAATGGACCACATTCTGTCAGATCTCTCCACCATGACCCGTCTATCTTGGGTGACCCCACACAGCATGGCTTAGTTTCATTGAGTTAGACAAGGCTGTGGTCCGTGTGATCAGATTGGCTAGTTTTCTGAAGCACGGCGGCTGCAACAGACCACGCAGAAGCGCAGCCAAGAGGAGCTACCCCACGCCCAAAGTCGGGGCAGGCGACTGAGAGCACCAGGGTGCCATGGCACAGGAGCTGTACCAGGTCTGAGGTCAGGGGCGGTGGCCCAAGAGGAGCTACCCCACGTCCGAGATCAGGGGCGGTGGCCAAGAGGAGTAACCCCATGTCAAAGGAGCGGTGGCTACGTGGGCGCAGGAGGGCCGAGAGGAGCTACTCCACGTTCAAGGTCAGGAGGGGCAACCTCGTCCAAGGTAAGGAACAGCAGCTGAACTTTGCTGGAGCAGCTATGAAGAAATACCCCACGTCACAGGTAAGAGAAACCTGAGTAAGATGGTAGGTGTTGCAAGAGGGCATCAGAGGGCAGACACACTGAAACCATAATCACAGAAAACTAGCCAATCTGATCACACGGACCACAGCCTTGTCTAACTCAAGTAAGTGGTAGCTCTTATTATTAATACTATTTGCGAGATACGCCTCTAAATTCTGGGGATTAGAATTTATTTATTATTTTACACCTATGTACTTTGGAGCATATTCACATAGCCATTTAAAATAGGGAGTAATGTAAAGAGCTTTAGTTCATAATGGTCACTATATAAGTGTAATTAATAGATTATTCCATAAATTGGATTTTAAAATGACATACACTTAAAATTAGGTAGACTTGCTTTCAAAACCAAGCCAGTACATTGGTTTCTTGGGTGCATGCATATGTCAAAATTTGTACTGTTGTTATATGTCAGTTATGCCACAATGAGGCTGTTTTCTTTAAAAAATTAAGCCACCAACAATAAGTGGAATTAAATAGATGAAATAGCTCTATTATTTAGGATAAAGTTTGATTAATTTAATTATGTTTTAAACCAAAGGGATCTGTCTCCACTATTTGGCTCCTATTTGAGGACAGTTTAATTGTTTCTGAGATAGTTTTTTTTTAAAATTGAGATTCAAACTGCAGTTTGACAAATGTTGATGTCATCACTGCTGAAACTCCACTCCTTAAATGTAAATATTTGCTGAAGGTTAATCTTGCTTTAACAGCACAAAAGGAAACTTATCTCCATTTCAGAATTGATGGTTGCTTTTTATAGTCACGCCTGAAAAATATTCATAATGCCAGGTTTTTTCAGCTGTCATCCTTCACAGATCTGGTACTACATGAACTTGGGCCTCTTTCTAAAGAGTGACTACTTAAGCGTACAATTAATGAGCCATGAGTATCTGCATGTGATTCAACAGTCTGTATTTTTGCTACTGTTATGGCAGCAACAATTGTTGTATTATTTAACACCCATTGAATGCACTGAACTTCGGTTTGTTGTTGTTGTTCTTCAATCTCCCAGTCGTGTCCGACTCTTTGCGACCCCATGGACTGCAGCTCGCCAGGCCTCCCTGTCCCTCATCATCACCCAGAGTTCATGCTCCTTGCATCGGTGATGCCATCCAATCTCATCCTCTGCTGCCCTCTTCTCCTTCTGTCCTCGGTCTTTCCCAGAATCAGGGACTTTTCCAATGAATTGTCTGTCCACATGAGATGACCAAAATACTGGAGCTTCAGCTTCAGCATCAGTCCTTCCAATGAATATTCAGGGTTGATCTTCCTTACTATTGACTGGTTTGATCTCCTTAGTGTCCAAGGGACTTTTAGGAGTCTTCTCCAGCACCGTAGTTCTAAGGCATCAATTCTTTGGCCTTCTGCCTTCTTTACAATCCAGCTGTCACAACCATACATGACTACTGGAAAGACCATAGCATTGACTATATGAACCTTTGTAGGCAGAGTGATGTTTCTGCTTTGCAACATACTGTTGAACTTGGGTTCAGTTCAGTCAGTTCAGATGCTCAGTCATGTCCAACTCTTTGCGAACTTGGGTTAGCCAGCCCCAAAACCTGCAAATAAAGCCCTAGGGCATAGAATGGAGAGGTGAAAAAAAGCAGATATGAGTCTGACAGCAGGCGATGCTTCCATGAATTTCGTGAAGAACTTAGAGTGTCTTTGCTTGTATTTCGCCAAAAGCAGATTCAGAGATAGGAGCTTGTGATCCAGATAGTTTATGTAGGAAGTGATCCCTGGAAGCACAAGTAAGGAATAGGGAGGAGTGGATGGAAAGGGAGAAATGCCACGAAAGGGTGCATTAATGAGCAAGTTGATGCTGTGGGAGGCTGGGGCTCAGTCTCACTAGGGCCCCTCTGAGGAGTCATTTGAACAAGCTTCACAGTTGTCCCCCAGAGGGATGGTGACTCTGGAGGATTTTTCTGCAGCGTCATGGCCTCATTGTTTGAAGGTCACCCTGGAAAGTGGGGATATTAATTACATACACACACACACACACACACACACACACACACACACACAGTGCTTGTGGACTGAGCATGCTCTTGTTGACTAAAGAAAGTCCCCAGACAGAGACACAAAGAAATGTTAGCTGTTGAGGTGGGAAGCTGGCAGTGAGCATGCAAACTACTCAGAGCAATTGCAGATGAACTCAGAAGCTGGGTAAGGGGCTGTGGGCTAGAACACCAATGCCATCTGCTACATGGATCATTTAGGATCTTTGGTGTGATAGAATATCAGTGCTAGCTGTTGAGGAATGTGTAGTAATATGGTGAAAGCAATGGGTTTATAAATTCTGAAGGAGGAACTTCCTTTTTACCATTTTCCCAGATTGAAATAAAATGGATGAAATGTAGCAATTAGCTGGCCAATGCAGTTGACTTTTCTGTTGTTTCATATCCTGTAGACAACTGGTTCTCAAAATGTGTTCTCTGGTTCAGCAGCATCAGTATCACCTGGAATGCACGTTCTCAGACCCGACCCCAGCCCTATTGAATAGAAGCTCTGTCAGTGGAGGAAGGCGGGGGAGAGGACTCAGAACTCTGTGACCAGCCCTGCAGGTATTCCTGATTACAAACTAAAGTCAGAGAACTTCAGAGGCAGACAAAGCACCATACTGAGAGGATTAACTTTTATCCCAATCAAAAAGACTGGTTTCTAGTCTTTGTTGAGTGTGAACAAGGATAAATTATGTGATCTTTATGGGTCTTTGCCAATCTATAAAATGAGTAGTTTAGATTAGTATTCTGGAGTTTCAAACATCTTTTGAAAGCAGTGGAATATTTCCTTCCAAAGAAATTTTACCTGAGACCAGTATAGGAGACATAAAGACAGAGCTCGTTTGGAATAGTAGCCCAGGACCCAGACTTCTCACTTTCCTAGAGTGGCTTCCCAAGTATCACTGTGGACCTTTAAGTTTCTAAGAAATAAAGTTTGAGAATCACTGCTCTAGAAGACTCTCAAGGTCCCTCTGCAGTGTGACCTAAGACATCAGGTAGACTTAGCCATGGCTTACCTGATGCTAATAACACAGAGACAGACCTGGGGTCAGCAACTTGGGGTTCAAGATCTGGCTGAACCCCACTTGCAGGATGACCATGAGCAAGTCATGTAGCTTCCTCAGCGTCCTCACATATAAAATGAAGTTAATTCTAATTCTTGTTATACCTGCCTTACAGGACTGTTGAGAGGATCAAATGAAATCATATGTGTGAACACTATAAATTGTTAAGTCCTGGAAGGGATTATTGTGGGAGAAATTATCCTTTGCAGGTAGTTTTCCTTTGAAACTGGTGCCAAAGGTAAGTAAAGATAGAAACTGTAGATAGTTAAATAGCCTGTAGTTTCTTATCTTTCAGGGATGGAAATATAATTTTCCTTTTTAATTAAAAACCTGTTTACCAGGAAGTGTTACTTGAAATTAAATGATACTTAAGCAGAGTGTCAAGTTCCTGCTGAATCATTCTACAATGCTTGTAAAAGTAATTTTGGGGGTAATACTATCTCAAGACATAATGAGTTTTCCTTAGTAATTTACTACCTATATACTAAGGAGAGCCAGTTTTGGAACTTGTCTACTTAAATTCTTGCATATTCAGAAAAATTTTAGCACAATGTTAATTCATATTTATTTGGTGTTTTTTTCCCCCCGTTAGATGGGTCTTTTGGAAGAGATTTATTCATCCATCACAGAGATGCCTTAGAAATACCAAACACTATGTTTTACGGCTGTATTTTGTCATCAGGTAAGTTGTGAATAATTCCCTGTTAAATTGTGAGAAGACTACCTAATGTTAATGTCAAATATGGTTACTGGGGTTAAGAGCGCTTCCTTTTTTATTGGAGTACAGTAGCTTTACAGTGCTGTGTTGGTTTCTGCTGTACAGTGAAGCGAATCAGCTGTATCTGTATATGTACGCATATAGTCCCTCCTTCTTGGACCTCCCTCCCACCCTCCCCCACCCTCTCCCCAGGTCGTCACAGAGCACCACGCTGAGCTCCCGGTTTGATCCAGCAGTTTCCCTCTAGCTGTCTGTTTTACACACGGTAGTGAATGCATGTCAATCCCAATCTCCCAGTTCATCCCACCCCGCTTTTGCCCCCTACCCTGTGTCCATCTGTTTGTTCTCTACTTCTGTGTCTCTGTTCCTGCCTTGCAAATAGGTTCATATGTACCATATTTCTAGATTTCACATGTATGCATTAATATACCACATTTGTTTTTCTGACTTACTTTACTCTGTATGACAGACTCTAGGTCCTTGTCTCTACAAATGACCCAATTTTGTTCTTTTTAAGGGCCGAGTGACATTCCATTGTGTATATGTACCACATCTTTATCCATTCATCTGTCTGTGAATGTTAAATTACTTCTGTTGTCCTGGGTAATGTTAATAGTGCTGCAGTGAACACTGGGGTGCACGTGTCTTTTTGAGTTACAGTTTCCTCAGGGCATATGCCCAGTAATGGGTTTTCTGGATCTTACGATAGTTCTGATGGTAACTAGAGATACCAAGGGAATATTTCATGCAAAGATGGGCTCAGTAAAGAACATAAATGGTATGGACCTAACAGAAGCAGAAGATATTAAGAAGAGGTGGCAAGAATACACAGAAGCACTATATTAAAAAAGATCTTCATGACCCAGATAACCACGATGGTGTGATCACTCACTCAGAGCCACACATTCTGGAATGCGAAGTCAAATGGGCTTTAGGAAACATTACTATGAACAAAGCTAGTGGAGGTGATGGAATTCCACTTGAGCTATTTCAAATCCTAAAAGATGATGTTGTGAAAGTGCTACACCCAATATGCCAACACATCAGGAAAACTCATCAGTGGCTACAGGACTGGAAAAAGACAGTTTTTATCCCAATCCCAAAGAAGGGCAATGCCAAAGAATGTTCAAACTACCACACAATTGCACTCATCTCACACACTAGTAAAGTAATTCTCAAAATTCTCCAAGTCAGGCTTCAATAGTACATGAACCATGAACTTCCAGATCTAAGTTCCTTTTCTATTTTGGACTTAGAAAAGGCAGAAGAACCAGAGATCAAATTGCCAGCATCTGTTGGATCATAGGAAAAGCAAGAGTTCCAGAAAAACATCTACTTCTGCTTTATTGACTACGCCAAAGCCTTTGACTGTGTCCATCACAACAAACTGGGGAAAATTCTTCAAGAGATGGGAATATCAGACCACTTTACCTGCCTCCTGAGAAATCTGTATGCAGGCCAAGAAGCAACAGTTAGAACCAGACAAGCAACAACAGACTGGTTCCAAATCGGGAAAGGAGTATATTGTCAAGGCTGTATATTGTCATCATGTTTATTTAACTTCTATGCAGAGTACATCATGTGAAATGCCAGGCTGGATGAAGCACAAACTTGAATCAAGATTGCAGGGAGAAATATCAATAACCTCAGATATGCAGATGACACCACCCTTATGGCAGAAAGTGAAGAAGAACTAGAGCCTCTTGGTGAAAGTGAAAGAGGAGAGTGAAAAAGCTAGCTTAAAACTCAACATTCAAAAAACTAAGATCATGGCATCCAGTCCTATCACTTCATGGCAAATATTTGGGGAAACAATGAAAACAGTGAAAGACTTACTTTTCTTGGGCTCCAAAATCACTGCAGATTTTGA
The DNA here is from genome assembly GCF_032452875.1 of Bos javanicus. Taxonomy (NCBI): domain Eukaryota; kingdom Metazoa; phylum Chordata; class Mammalia; order Artiodactyla; family Bovidae; genus Bos; species Bos javanicus. Next base: position 9,921,938 of record NC_083896.1, read on the forward strand.
CTGCAGCCATGAAATTAAAAGACACTTGCTCCTTGGAAGAAAAGCTATGACCAACCTAGACAGCATATTAAAAAACAGAGACATTATTTTGTCAACAAAGGTCCATCTAGTCAAAGCTATGGTTTTTCCAGGAGTCATGTATGGATGCGAGAGTTGGACTATAAAGAAAGTTGAACATTGAAGAATTGCTGCTTTTGAACTGTGGAGAACTCTTGAGAGTCCCCTGGAGTGCAAGGAGATCAAGCCATTCAGTCCTAAAGGAAATCAGTCCTGAATATTCATTGAAAAGACTGATGCTGAAGCTGAAACTCCAATACTTTGGCCGCCTGATGTAAAGAACTGACTCATTGGAAAAGACCCTGATGCTGGGAAAGATTGAAGGCAGGAGGAGAAGGGGACGACAGAGGATGAGATAGTTGGATGGCATCATCAGCTCGATGGACATGAGTTTGAGCAAGCTCTAGCAGTTGGTGATGGACAGGGAGGCCTGGCGTGCTGCAGTCCATGTGGTTACAAAGGGTTGAACATGATTGAGTGACTGAACTGAGCGGAACTGAACTGAATGGTAGTTCTATTTTTAGTTTTTTAAGGATCTTCATATTGTCCTCCATAGTGGCCACATGTTTTCTAAACTCTTAGATGGACATAAATTTGGGTAAACTCCGGGAGTTGGTAATGGACAGGGAGGCCTTGCATGCTGCGATTCATGGGGTCGGAAAGAGTCGGACATGACCGAGCGACTGAACTGAATTGAACAGAACTGAGTGTGGCAGAAGGTCAGGATGAGGTCTGAAAAAACTGTCATCATAAGAAACATCTGCCAATCCCTGTGACCCCTGCGTAGGCAGCTAGCCCATGGACCTACCAACATTTTTTAAGTGTGTCTCATTTTGCATTTCCTAAACACATTTCCCCCATTACCTGGATCTTTAACTTTCACTGTGGTATACCGTCAGTGTGTCTGGGTGACTAGGGGGCGTTGGTTATTATCTCCTGAAGCACAGCTCACTGCTGACTGAAAACATACAGGGCTAGGGTGTGAGCAACAGTCGGGCACGACTGAGCAACTTCACTTTCACTTCTCACTTTCATGCATTGGAGAAGGAAATGGCAACCCACTCCAGTGTTCTTGCCTGGAGAATCCCAGGGTCAGAGGAGCCTGGTGGGCTGCCGTCTATGGGGTCACACAGGGTCGGACAAGACTGAAGCGCCTTAGCAGCAGCAGCAGCAGCAGCAGGGTGTGAGCAAAAGACCCTGGGAATATCTATCCAGTTTTTCGCAAAAATTTTAAAGGTAGTCTCTGAAATGCTCACTTTCCCACACTGTTGTCTCTCAATCAGCAGGACAGGAACCTGCTAGCAAGCGTCGCGTCGGCCCTCACTGTAATGTCGAGCCCCGTCACGTGGACTACAGAAACAGAGCTGCAAAGGCGCGCCCACCTACACACTGAAGGGGGGAGACCCAGAACAAGGAGCAGGCTTTCCTGAAAGGAGAGCTCACTGTCTTGCCCATCAGCTGCTCAGTGAGTATTAGTGCGTGCGTGCCAAGTCACTTCAGTCGTGTCCGATTCTTTGAGACCCCATGGACAGTACCCTGCCAGGCCCCTCTGTCCATGGGACTCTCTGGGCAAGAATACTGGAGTGGGTTGCCATTTTCTCCTCCAAGGGATCTTCCCAACCCGGGGATCGAACCTGTGTGTCTTACGTCTCCTGCATTGGCAGGCAGGTTCTTTACCACGAGCACCACCTGGAAAGCTCTGAGTATTAGTAGAAGTGTCTGTTTCTGTTCTCTAGACTCTGGCTCTGTGCACCAGCATAACCGGTTTTAGATTCTCTCACCTGATACCCCTGGACTTGACTTCTTACTTCCTTGACCTCTGGACATTGCCTTCGAGCCCAGGCTGAGGCTCTGTAACTCCACCTCTGCCCATGGGCATGCATGCTCAGTCACCCAGTTGTGTCTGACTCTTTGTGACCCTGTGGACTGTAACCCCCAGGCTCCTCTGTCCATGGAATTTTCCAAGAAAGAATACTGGAGTGGGTTGCCATTTTCTTCTCCAGGGGATCTTTCCAACTTATGGATCAAACCCGCATTGTCTGTGTCCCCTTCGTTGGCAGGCAGGTTCTTTACCACTAGCGCCATCTGGGAAGTACCCCCAACCTCTGCTTACACTTTCCTGCAGTCTGCAGCCAGCCAGCCCGAGGTCCTAGCTCCTCTGATGCAGAGCCATCTGGCCATCAGCCCAGGCCCTGATGGACAGTGGTCACAATTTGAGAAATCACTCTGGATACTACCTGACAGATTCTGTCTTCCCCGGTCCCACCCGGCTGGAGCCACAAGGTGCCCTCTTCCAGGAGACTCAGGCCTGCTCACTCCTCCCATTACTCCTGACTAAGCGGTGCTTCTCAAAGTGTCACCTGTAAACAAATCTCCTGGGGATCAGGCCACAGTGGATCTTCTGATTCATTAGTCCTCTACTGGGGTTAGATATCCTGTGCTGCTAAGAAGTTCCCAAGTGATGTTAAGGGTTCGTAACTTCACTTTGAGTGGTAAGAATGAGAATGGGTATAGACTAGCAACCTTAGCCTTAGCTGGGGGTAGGGTCTTGGGATACATTGGATTTGGTTTTTCTTCTTTCGTTTGTTAGTAATCATTTACTTAACACTCTTTTTATTCAGCCCTTGCTGTGCTGCTAAGATTCATTCTTTGCTTTCAAGGAGCTTGTAATCTTTTAATTCCTTTTCTTTTCTTATGAAAGTAGTTAATTTACAATGTTTTGTTAGTTTCTGGTGTACAACAAAGTGATTCATATATATATGTGTGTGTATATATGTGTAGATTCTTCCATTATAGTTTATTGCAAGATATTGAATGTGGTTCCCTTTGCTATACAGTAGGACCTTGCTGTTTATTTTATATATAGTAGTTTGTATCTGCTAATCTCAAACTTCTAACTTATCTCTGTCCCCCACACCTTTCCCCTTTGGTAACCATAAATTTGTTTTCCATGTTTGTGAGTCTGTTTCTCTTTTGTAAATAAGTTCATTTGTATCATATTTTAGATTCCACATATAAGTGATATCACATGATATTTGTCTTTCTCTGACTTATTTCACTTAGTATGATAATCTCTAGGCCCATTCATGTTGCTGCAAATGGCAGTATTTCACTCTTTTTTTTTACTTCATTTTTTTTTTCAGTTCAGTTCAGTTCAGTCGCTCAGTCATGTCCAACTCTTTGCAGCCCCATGAACTGCAGCACGCCAGGCCTCCCTGTCCATCACCAACTCCCAGAGTTTACCCAAACTCATGTCCATTGAGCCGGTGATGCCATCCAACCATCTCATCCTCTGTCGTCCCCTTCTCCTCCTGCCCTCAATCTTTCCCAGCATCAGGGACTTTTCAAATGAGTCAGCTTTTCACATCAGGTGGCCAAAGCATTGGAGTTTCAGCTTCAACATCAATCCTTCCAATGAATATTCAGGACTGATCTCCTTTAGGATGAACTGGTTGGATCTCCTTGCAGTCCAAGGGACTCTCGTTTTTTATAGCTGAGTAGTATTCCATTTTATATATGTACCACATCTTCTTTATCCATTCACCTGTTGAAGGACATTTAGGTTGCTTCCACGTCTTGGCTATTGTAAATTATCCTGCTATGAACATTGGGATGCATGTATCTTTTTAAATTAAGACTGTTCTCTGGATATATGTCCAGGAATGGGATTGCTGGATTATATGATAACTCTATTTTCATTTTTTAAGGAATCTCTATACTGTTCTCTGTAGAGAGAATTTATGTTCCCATCAATAGTGCAAGGGCTCTTTTAGCTCCACACCCTCTCCAGCATTTCTTATTTGTAGACTTTTTGGGGATGGCCATTCTGACTGATGTGGGATGATATCTCAGTTGTTGTTTTGATTCGCATTTCTCTAATAATTAGTAATATTGAGCACCTTTCATGTACCTATTGGCCATCTGTATGACATTTCTTCTTTGGAGAAATGTCTATTCTGCTCTCCTGCCCATTTTTTGATTGGGTGGGTTTTTTTTTTTAATTGTTATTGAATTGTAAGAGCTGTGTATATATTTTGGAAGTTACGTCCTTGTTGGTTGCATAGTTTGCAAATATTTTCTCGCAGTCCATAGACTGCCTTTTCATTTATTTATGGTTTCCCTTGCTGTGCAAAAGTTTGTGAGTTTGATTAGGTCCCATTTGTTTATTTTGCTTTTATTCCTCTTGCCTTGAGAGACTGACCTAAGAAAACATAGGTGCAATTTATGTCAGAGAATGTTTTGCCTATGTTCTCTTCTAGGAGTTTTATGGTATCACGTCTTATACTTATACCTTTAAGCCATTTTGAGTTTATTTTTGTGTATTGTGCAACAGAGTGTTCTAACTTCATTCGTTTACATACAACTGTCCAGCTTTCCCAACACCACTTGCTGAAGAGACTGTCTTTGCTCCATTGTATATTCTTGCCTCCTTTGTCAAAGATTAATTGACCGTAGGTGTGTGGACTTATTTTGGGGCTCTTTATTCTGTTCATTGATCCATATGTCTGTTTTTGTGCCAATTCCACACTGTTTAGATCACTGTAGCTTTGTAGTATTGTCTGAAGTCTGGGAGGCTGTGCCTCTAACTTTGTTCTTTGTCCTCAGGATTGTTTTTGTAATTCTGAGTCTTAAATGGGCTTCATATAAATTTTAGGATGGGTAATTTGATAGGGGTATCATTAAATGTATAGATTGCTTTGGGCAGTATGGCCATCTTAACAATTTTAAGTCTTTCAATCTAAGAGCATGGGATATCTTTCCATTTCTTTGAGTCACCTTCAGTTTCCTTTATCATGTTTTATAGTTCTAGCCTATAAGTCTTTCACCTCCTTGGTCAGATTTATACCTAAGTATTTTATTTTTTTGATGCAATTTTAAAAAGGATTGTTCTTTGACTTTCCCTTTCTGATATTTCATTGTTAGCGTAAAGAAATGCAACTGATTTCTGTATGTTAATCTTGTATGCTGCTACCTTTCTGTGTTTATCAGTTCTCACAGCTTTTGCATGGTGTCTTTAGGGTTTTCTATATATAGTATCATGTCATCCGCATATAATGACAGTTTTATCTATCCTTTCCAATTTGGATACTTTTATTTCTGTTTATTTTCTGATTGTTCTGGCTAGGACTTCCAAGATTATGCTGAATAAAAGTGATGAGAGTGGGCATCCTTGTCTTGTTCCAGATTTTAATGAGAAGGCTTTCAGCTTTTCACCATTGAGTATTACGTTGGCTGTGGGTTTGTCATAAATAGCTTTTATTATGTTGAGATATGTCCCTTCTATAGCCACTATGGTAGGAGTTTTCATCATGAATGGATGTTGTTACTGCTGCTGCTGCTGCTAAGTCGCTTCAGTCGTGTCCGACTCTGTGCGACCCCATAGATGGCAGCCCACCAGGCTCCCCCGTCCCTGGGATTCTCCAGGCAAGAACACTGGAGTGGGTTGCCATTTCCTTCTCCAATGCATGAAAGTGAAAAGTGAAAGTGAAGTTGCTCAGTCGTACCTGACTCTTAGCAACCCCATGGACTGAAGCCTACCAAGCTCCTCCATCCATGGGATTTTCCACGCGAGAGTCCTGGAGTGGGTTGCCATTGCCTTCTCCGGAATGGATGTTGAATTTTATCAAATACCTTGTCTGCATTTACTGAAATGATTATGTGTTTTTTTTCTTTTGTTGATGCAGTGTATGTAGCACATGGATTGACTTGTATATATATTGAACCATCCTTAAGACCCTGGGTCCAAGGGGTGAATGGATCCAACTTCATTGTGGTATATGATCTTTTTCATGTGTTGTTAGATTCAGTTATTTTTTGAGAAGTTTTGCATATATATTCATCAAAGAAACTGGCCTGTAATTTTCTTCTTTGGTAGTGTCTCTGTCAAGTTTTGGTATCAGGCTGATGGTGGCTTCATAGGATGACCTTGGGAGTGTTATCTCCACTTTAGTCTCTTGGAAGAGTTTGAGAAGGATCAGTATAAGTTCTTGTTTGTATGTTTGGTAGAATTCCCCAGTGAAGCCATCTGGTCCTAGACATTTGTCTGCAAGGAGATTTTTTTGTTTGTTTGTTTTTTGTTTTCTTTGTTTCCCCTTTTTTTTACAGATTTTATTTTACTTGTAGTAATTGGTCTGTTTAACTTATAGTTTTCTCTTGATTTAGTTTTGGTGGGCTGTTTCCAGAAACTTGTTTGTTTGTTTTTTTCTAGGTTGTCCAATTCATTGGATAATTGTTCATAGTATTCTCTTATTTATTTATTTATTTTGTGGTATTGGTTGTTATTTCCCCTCTTTAATTTCTTATTTTGTTTATTTGGGTCCTCTTTCTTTTATTCTTGATGATCCCGATCAAAGGTTTGTCAATTTCGTGTACCCTTACAAAAAACCAACTCTTGGTTTTATTGATTTTTTTCTCTTTTTTTAAAATCTCTATTTCATTTATTTCCTCTGTGATCTTTATTATTTCCTTCCTTCTGTTGACTTTAGGTTTGTCAGGGAGCTTATAAAAGGAAAGAAGTGTTTATTTTCAACCTGTATACTTTATGGGCTTCCAGGTGGCTCAGTGGTAAAGAATCCGCTAACCAATAAAGGTGTTGTGGGTCTGATCCCTGAGTTGGGAAGATCCCCTGGAGAAGGAAATGGCAACCCACTCCAGTATTCTTGCCTGGAAAATCCCATGGATGGAGGAGCCTGGCAGGCTACAGTGCATGAGGTTGCAAGAGAGTCAGAGGTGACTTATCGACTAAATAACAACTATGTACTTTATATAGCTTAATTCTCACCATATACCTATGAGATTATTACTGTGCCCATTTTACACATGAAGACACAGAGCCTTAGAGAAATTAAGGCACTTGTCAAGGGTTACACTAATGGAAGTGACAGCATGAATTTCAATTCTCAGCTCTCTGACTGTGAGCACTGTTTCCTTAATCTTCTTGTGTTGCCAAAATCCATACAGCTGGACTCCTGCCTCAGTTTTCTTGCCTGATATTTTAGCTCTGGCTTCGGGTTATCCTTGCTCCAAACCCCAGACTATTTAGGTAGAAATCATGCACCCAGTTCTTTACTCCCCACCCACCCATCTCTCAGTTTGGGTTCTACTGTAGACAGTGCAATTAACTGGAAACACAAAGTACTGCATCATGTTGAAAAATAGCTTCTAGGAACTAGCCAGAGGAATGTTACCTTTCCTCTATAACTCACGATCATGATTCTTTCCAGCTTCATACTCAGCATCAGACACTTCAAAAAGTAAATAAACTGTGAATAGGCAAAGTGAACAAAGAAAGAAATGGCATTCATTATGAAAACGGTTTTCTTTGACCTCTTAACCCCGGCATCCTTTCCCTGTGAATGGATGTAGCAGATGGCAGTGATTATGATGTGACTTGTCCTAGATCTCATCTCAGCTCTTCCAGTCTCTGTCAAGGCTTTGGGAAGTGTAGAAAGAGTGGGATAAACTCCAGGGGAGTCATGTGCCCAGGATGGATGTCACATAAATCACCGGAGCCCTGGTCTGTGGTCATAGCTTTGAATTCTTATAGTGTTCCTCACTCTCTCTTCCCCCTGCTCCTCTTAGCCTGCTTCCCAGGAAGCAGGGAGCTTACTTCCTATTGGTTCATTTACTCCCACTGAATTACCCAGTCCTGGGGGAGAGGGGATATTTGCTTATCTCAGTGCTCTATCTTACTTAGAATGGTAGAATTTAGCAAGTGTTAGGTATGGAAGTGTATCATTGCAAGTTCTCTCTGATGGTTACAACATTTTCTCTGTTACTCAATGCAATCCATTCTACCCCAAGACACTCAGTGTGACATTTAGTGAGAAATCTTCAACAAAATTCTGTCATCCATTCCCCATATTTAGACAGACACTTTTGATGATCATAATCCAGACTTCTGGCAATCTTCTGTATACCCTATGTCACTCTGAGTGTGACCTGTTACTGACTTAAGTGTCCCTTCCTTCCACTCACGTGTCCAACAGATGGTAATACTTGCCCAAGTTCTCCTTGGACCGTCTGAGCCTCTCACTGTGTAGCTGGATCCTTTCATTGTATTTCCCCAGTATGCTTACCCTGGACACTGTTAGGCTGCTTTGACCACACCACAGACGGCAGCTTTGAGAGTCACTCAAACTCTTTTGCATTCACCCCACCCCCCATCAAACAAAATGTAAACATGTTGATAGTCAGCAGTTTGGTGGCTTATGGTTGCCTTTAATTCAAAGTTAAAGCCCCTCTCAGGGTTTTCCATGGCTTCTCTGCAAGCCCCAGAATTGCTATATGTTTACTCTGAACATGATGGTGGTTATCAGAGCTGTAACCTGACTAACCACAGCATCCTGCAGTTTGCATGTAGATGACTTGGGCTTACGTAGACTTTACGTGGGTCTTAAAAACTTTTGAGTCTTATTTGATCTAAGAAGTAATCCAAAGTAAAATTTCCAAGCTTCACATCAATCTTTTCCTTTTGGGACTCCACCCAATTCTAGAAAAACTTGTGGTCAAACCCCATCATTCTTTTGCCTACAATGTTGACTGTGTAATTTTTGCAAAATTCAGGCATTTGTTGTTGCAAATTCTTTTGAAAACAGTGACAAATGCTTAGACCATTCCTTCTTGAAGGGAGATTCTATGG